>NW_024080851.1:1935623-2053725 GCF_003009895.1 Hyaena hyaena | reverse complement strand
AAAAAAAAAAAAAAAAAAAAAAGCAGGTATGAAGACTTAACTACTGTAGATATTAGATAGCCTCACTGAAGGAGGATTCCTTATTTTATCATTTCATTTCTGTTCAGAGAATTTCATTTAGCCATTCACTTAGGTAGGTCTGCTAGTGGTATCTTAGTCTTTCTTCATCTGAGAATGTCTTGATTCCCCTTTCATTCCTGAATAATATTCTTACTGGACATAGAATTCTGGGCTAACAGTGATTTTCCTTCAGCACTTGAAAAGTGGTGTCCCACATTCTCTTGGCCTCCATAGTTTCTGGTGAGAAATACACTGTTCAAATTGTAGTTTTCAAGTTTGATTATGGGGGCACTTGGGTGGCTCAGTCAGTTAAGCACCTGAGTTTCGCTCACATCGTGATCTGACAGCTCGTAAATTCGAGCCTCACGTCAGGCTCTGTGATGACAGCTCAGGGCTCGGAACCTGCTTCAGATTGTCTCCCTTCTCTCTGCCCCTCCCCCCCAAGAATAAACATTAAAAAATTTTTTTTAATCAACTTTGATTACAATGTGTCTTGCAGTCGATTTCTTTGGGTTTATTCTTTCTGGGATTCACCAAGCTTCTCATATCTGTAGGTGGTTGTCTTTTGCCAAATTTGAGAAATTTTTACCATTATTTCTTTCAATACTTTTTCCACCCCTCCCTTTTTTTTCTCTTGAGATTCTAGTGACATTGTCATGTCATCATTAATATGGTATTCACAATTATCATTAATTAGCAATAATCACGCCTCGGATAAACCTCATTGGCTACGGCACTGCCACTGCACAAAACTTCACACATCCTAAATCTTGTGTTACAGTCCTACATGTCACTGAGATGCTGTTGATCTTTTTTTCAGCCTATATTTCCTGTTGTTCAGCTTGAGTACTTTTTGTGTTTTATCTTCACGTTCTCTGAGTGTCCTCTGTCCCTTTCATTCTGCAATTTAACCCATCAGATTTTTAAAATTTGGTTATTCTTCAGTTCTGAATTTCCATTTGATTCTTCTTTATGTCTTCTCTTTCTTTATTGAGGCTTTTAATTTTTATTTTTTACTTGTTTTCAAGCTTGTTCATAGTTGCATAAGGAAGTACATTGAGGCTGGGCTCCTTTAAACTCTTTGCCAGATAATTTTGACATGTCTGTCTTCTTGGTGTCTATAGATTGTCCTTTTTTGTTTTGGTTGATCACCTTGCTTTTTGATCTTTGGTTAATTTTTGGACATTTTGGGTGTTCTGTATGTGAGACTCTGGATCTTAAATGTCTGAACACAGGCTTCTGCTGACACTGCTGGTTGTCAGTGGGTGCTGCCTGGTTACTACTGGGCAGGGGTGTATCCAGGCTCCCCACCCAGCCTCTGTGGTATCTGCAGGGAGGGACTCCTTGTTATTGCTGTGTGGGTGAATGTTCCCCAGTAGGCCTTTGTGATTCAGCCCTGCGTGGGAAGGGAGGGGTGCCGCCTTGTCACTGCAGGCACAAGTGGAGTGCAGGCCTCCTCCGGGCCTCCATGGACCTGGTGGGGGTCACCCGGTGGAGATGGAAGCCCTGGATCTTCTCTTCACCAGTTGGGGTAGTGGTGGGCCACAGTGTTTTCTGTGGGGTTAGCTGTAGGCTGCAATAGAGCATTTATTGTCTAGAAATGTCTGTCCTTTGACCAGAGAGAGCAGGGGCTTCTGTTCACATCGCTTGGCATTTCTGGGTTGCCAGCTTTGTCAGTACGTAGTCTGGGATACGTGAAGCAGAAAGAAAGTTGAGGACTTGATGCTGTATCTTTTCGAGCCACCAGATCCCTTTCCACTTTCAGACAGTTTTCTGTTTTGTTCGGTTTAAATGTAATGTTTTATTTCTTTAGCTGCATTTAGTGAGAAACAAGTCTTTTATGTGCTTTTAAAATGTTTAATAAAGGGACGTCTGAGTGGCTCAGTCCGGTAAGTGTCCAGCTTCAGTTCAGGTCATGATCTCACGGTTGACGGGTTTGAGTCCTGCATCAGGCTCTGGGCTGACAGCCAGCTTAGAGCCTGGAGCCTGCTTTGGATTCTGTGTCTCCCTCTCTCTCTGCCCCTCCCTGCCTCAAGATCTGTCTTTCTCTGTCTCAAAAATAAATAAATATAACAAAATGTTTAATAAAGATTCACAAATAGCCTTGCTTTAATAAATACTTAATCATTTACAAAAATTTTTTTTAACATGTATTTCTTTTTGAGAGAGAGAGAGCGCAATACACACAGCACGAGCAGGGAGGGGCAGAGAGAGAGAGAGACACAGAATCCGAAGCAGGCTCCAGGCTCTGAGCTAGCTGTCAGCACAGAGCCCGATACAGGGCTCGAACCCACCAACTGTGAGATCATTACCTGAGCTGAAGTCGGACGCCCAACTGACTGTGCCATCCAGGCGCCCCAATACTTAATCATTTATACTCTGGTCATTGAAGAGTGCCTGCTTCGCCGCACGCCCCAGACCACTGTGCAGTGGCGGTCTGGGAGAGGAAGCCCTGAAACCTGGTGGGAGTCCTGACCTCAGAGATTGAAGCCACTCCCAGTAATCCGGTCAGCTGCCCACTCCACAGTAATTTGGGGATAGGTGCACCTTGAGAACTTCAGGTTTTTAAGAGAGATGAGTTGGTCTTTTTCTTGCTGGCAAGTTGTAATTCTTTAGCCATAGAACACTTTTAAAGCATGCAAAAGTGTTTTCATGTTTGCATTATAATCACAAAAAGTGATGCCAGGGAGCACACTTGATGGCAGAGGAGCCTGAACACACAGCCCGTGACATGCTTGAGGCTCAGACAGCAACGTGGTACTTTGCCTGTGAGCCCTGTGTGCTGGCCATAGTTTCTGCCTGGTACCGACAAGAGTCCTGCACTTAAAAGCGATCCTCATGGGGTGCCTGGGTGGCTCAGTTGGATAAGTGTCCGACTTCAGCTCAGGTCATGATCTCACAGTCTGTGGGTTCAAGCCCTGTGTCGGGCTCTATGCTGACAGCTCAGAGCCTGGAACCTGCTTCGGATTCTGTGTCTCCCCCTCTCTCTGCCCCTCCCCTGCTCATGTTCTCTCTCTCTCTCTCTGTGTTTCTCAATAATAAATAAATGTTAAACGTTAAAAATTAAAAAAAAAAAAAAGTGATCCCTACTACCTCCTTCTGTTCGTGTTGGATGAGACGTCCCAAGTGGAAGACATTGAGCTCTTTGAGATTCTCAGCCAGTAAGGAGGCAGTTGACATCCTTGCTTTCTGTCCATGGCTTTGTACGGCTATGGGAAATGCGGTAATGACAGCCATGGGACTGCCAGCTGCAGGCGCGTAGTGCGCCCTGTCTTCTTGATTTGTTACCCAAATCCTACTGCATCCAAAACCATCACAGGAAAAGAGAACGGGGAATGTTTTCAAGATAAGTTGTTGTGCTTTTCAAACGGCTGTCCGGTAACCCACACAGGTAGCAATCACTTCATGATCGCGTGTTCCCTTCCTCAGACTCATTTCCTGAGGAGCTGCCCTGGCTCTTCCTGCTAGACCTTGCTCTCTAATTGCACCTTTGCCCAGCCGACATGACCTTGATAGGCATCAGGAGTCAGTTTATCTCCCCATCCTGTGTATGGGGAGGTAGCCTTGGGGAAGGTGTTTGCCCAGCTGGGGAAGGTCCTTGCAGATAAAGTCCTGTTTCACATCAGCACATAGTTTCTTAGGGGCAGGATATTGAACCCTTAAAAACAAAATTTGCTTTGGTTTGTGTTTATCTTAAATGTTGTTTTTTCAAGTGTGCAGGTGTTATACCTGCACTTTGAAATGAATGGGTTGGAAGTACTGTCACTTTGTGTGCTTTATTGATATTGATAGATTCACTTTTAGTTTTTCTTAGACATAGTTCTTTTTCAAACAACTTTTGACACAATTCACATACCATACAGTTCACCCATGTAAGTTTTTTTTTTTTAATGTTTTTATTTATTTCTGAGAGAGACAGCGTGAGCAGGGGAGGATCAGAGAGAGAGGGAGGCACAGAATCTGAAGGAGGCTCCAGGCTCCGAGCTGGCTGTCAGCACAGAGCCTGACTCGGGGCTCAAACCCACGAACCGTGAGACCATGACCTGAGCCGAGTCAGACGCCTTACTGAGCCACCCAGGCGCCCCTACCCATGTAAGTCTTACAATGGGATGTTCTCCAGTGTGTTAGAAGGTGTGTAAACATCAGCAGAATCTAGTCGTGGGGCATCCCCCCGCCCCCCCCCCCCCAACTAAAACTCTCCACACCCATCAGCAGAGTTGTGTCTGCTCGGCCCCAGCCCTAGGCATCTACCTGTGGGCTTTCTGAATATTTTATGTGAGTGAAATCTCACAGCATGTTGTTTTTTTGTGGATGATCCTCCCCCCTCCCCCCCGCCGTGGTAACATAGGAGCTTTTATTTCTTTTTCTTTTTTAACTTTTTAATGTAAGTTATTGTCAAATTGGTTTCCATACAATACCCAGTGCCCATGTGGATGATTTTCTGAACATTCTCGAGGTTTGTCTTTGTTCCGGCACGTATCACTATTTCCTTCCTTTTCATTGCCAACTATTACATTTTGGGGCCAGGATGCATAACGCACTGTGAACATTCTCATACAAGCGTCTGTGCACACATGTGTTTTCATTTCTCTCGGGTGTGCATCCAGCAGTGGAATTGCTGAGTCATGTGGTGACTCCATGTTTGACTTTTTGAGGACCCACCAAACTATTTGTCACGGAGGCTGCACCAGCTAATGTTCCCACCAGCGGTGCAAAGGGCTCTGGTTTTCCACATCTTTGACACTGACTTTCTCTCTGATCGTACCTAGTCTCGGCGTGAAGTGGTCGCTACGGTTTTGATGTGAAGTGTCCTAATGGATAATGATTTTGAACAATTTTTTAATGTGCTTATTGGCTATTTGTATATCTTCTTTGGAAAATCGTTCATATCCTTTGTTAGATTTTTGATTTAGTTATATTTCCCTTTACTGCTGAATTATAAGAGGAGTTTTTAGGGGTTGCCTGGGTGGCTTAGTTGGTTAACCGTCTGACTTGGGCTCAGGTCATGAGCTCACAGTTTTTGTGGGTTTGAGCCTCCTGTTGGGCTCTGTGCTGATTGCTGGGAACTGGAACCTGCTTCAGATTCTGTGTCTCCCTCTCTCTGCCCCTCCTACACTCTCATTCTCTCTCTCTGTCTCTCTCTCTCTCTCTCTCTCAAAAATAAACATTAAGATAAAAAGGGGGTTTTTCCCATGTATTCTGTATGTAACCATGTGATTTGTAAATATGTTTTCCTATTCTGTTTTTGTTTTCTCTTTCTTGTTCGTGTCCTGTGATGATGAACAATGGTTTTGGTTTTGATGAGGTCCAGTTTATCTATTTTTCCATTTGTTTGTACTTTTGGTATCCTAACTGATAATCCATTACCTGACTCAAGGCCACAAAGATTTACTCCATTTTAACTTGGAAATTACAAAACTTCTAAGGGTCTTACGGATTTTTAGCTCTTCCATTTAGGTCTTCGATCCATTTTGAGTTGATTTTGAATATGGTGTGAGATAGAGCTCCAATTTTATTCTTTTATTTGTGGAACTCCACTTATCCCAGCACCGTCTGTTGAAAAGACTGCTTTTTCCCCATTTAATATTTTGGCACCTTGTCAAATAGAAATAGTCATCTAAAGCAAAGTCAGAACACTTGGACTTTTGGGACAACCCAAAGGTTTCACGGGAGTGTTTGTACAGTTGAATACCTCTAGCAAAGGATGCGCTGTTCTGTTCTTACAGTTGACTTTGGAATTGGAAGGACAGAATCTGGTTCTTCCAAAATCTGAATGTAACCCCAGGGGTTGCTCTGGGTCCTTCAGATCATGGACAGAGAACAGCTGCTCCTGGTCACCCTTGGGTGGAGGTCAGGGATCCTGAGCCACATGCTGAGAGACAGTCTGCGTAATGAGTCATCTTGAGGGAAGTTTGACGGTTGCTATCTGTCCTGCTTATTCTGCTGGGCAGGACTAAGCATGCATCAGACTCCGTGACTGCAGACAGCTAGAGAACACGTTTATTTGCACATGGGATTGGAAGGACCGCTTTTGGCGGAACAGAAGAAACGAGCGGTTTTGAAGTTGTCGGTGTGGTCCCTGTATAATTGGGCACCACGACAGCCAAGTGATGACAGCGCATGGAGGTGAGACTGCTGTGTTCTTGGAGGAGAGCCCAACTCAGAGACCGGGGCATGGTTCAGGAGGTCCAGGGGACAGGGACACCGGAGGGGAAACACGAGCACTTTCCTCTGGACCCAAATAAGAAAAAAATGACTGGCGTCCAGAGCAGCAGGTGTGCTTTCTGCTGTTGCCATGTGTGGAGGTGCTGGTCTGCCTTGACGCATTCATGGAAGAGCGTGCAAGAGCATGTGGCGAGGGGCTGGGAGACCGCCCGCCAAATGCGGATCGTGTGACTTGAATGAAAACAAAACATGGGCTACGATTGCATTCTGGGGCCACATTCAAAATACGTGGCCTGTCCATCTTTAAATTTTTTTAATTATTTTACAGAGAGAGTGCTTAAGCAGGGGAGGGGCAGCAGAGGGGGGAAGGGGAGGAGTGAGAGGAGAGAGAAGAGAGAAAATTCCAAGTAGGCTCCACACTTTCGGTACAGACCCCAGCACAGGGCTCAATCCCACAAACCCTGAGATCATGATCTGAGCTAAGATCAAGAGTCGGACACTTAACCAACTGAGCCCCCCACCACCGCTCTGTCCATGTTTAATTTTCAAGGGGCAAGTTTTCATTTGTTGTTTAGCTGATTTTCAGAGCGTGTGTTCTGTTTTTTCCTTTTTTTTTTTTTTTAATGTTTGATTTATTTTTAGGAGAGAGAGAGAGACAGCGCGAGCAGGGGAGGGTCAGAGAGAGAGGGAAACACAGAATCTGAAGCATGCTTCAGGCTCTGAGCTGGCAGTCAGCACAGAGCCCAACGCGGGGCTCGAACCCACGAAGCGCGAGATCATGACCTAAGCGAAAGTCGGACGCTTAACCGACTAAGCCACCCAGGCGCCCCTCCTTTTTTTTTTTTTTTAAATTAACGTCTGCACTCAGTGTGGGGCTTGAATTCACAGCCCCAAGGTCAAGAGTCGCACGCTCCACTGACAGCCGCCTGGGCACCCCACCACCGCTCTTCCCTCTTGCTGATCTGTCTCCTGCAAGCCACAGAGCGGGCTGGGTGCCCTCTCCGACACAGGCCTAGGTTAATTCTGATCGTATTTGGCCAAGGGGAAGAGTTCTTGTAAACAGTACAGAGGGTAGTTTACTTAACATGAATTTCTGGGGCTTTCTCAGCACGTTTCAGAGCTTAGATGTCCTCAGGTAGGCGTGGGACTCGAGCCAAGGCACCTGCTCTGAGGCTTAGGCGTGAGCGCCGTGTTTGGCCAGCAGGACACAGGGCAGCCCTGGCTGGGGGGCCGTGGTGAGCCTTGCCTCCCTCCCTCTGGGGGCCACCCGGGCCTGATGAGAGGCACCCCTGGGCAGCCAGGATGCTTGGGAACGAGGATAGCACAGGGGCCCTGCCTGCAGGCCAGTGGTGTTCTTAGACGTGGTTGGGAGTGGGTCAGGGTACTCTGGGAACAGGCTGGCTCTTGTATGATCTGGTGGCTGCAGCCACTGCTTTTAGAGCATGGCCAGGGCGGGGACAAGCATACACGTTAAGCTTAGTAAAATTAATGACTGTCAAGCACAAGGTCCACTCAGATCAGAAGCAAATGAGTGGCCCCCTCTCCCCCCTCCCTCCCGGAGTCCCTGCCCTCTCGCCCTGGCCTCTCCTTTCTTCTCCAGCCACTGAAGGGCCAGGCAGAACAGGAAGACAGGGTTTGCATCCTGGCTCTGCTGTTGACGGCCCTATGACCTTGGGGACTTTCTTCCAAGAAAGAAACTGAAACTCAGAAAGGCAGTACATAAGTGGAGGAGCTGGCGCCTGGCTTCTAGGGGGTTGTGGGGTTCATGAGGAGTCCTTTTGTGTCCCGTTGCTGACCGTGGAGTGGCACAGGGCAGGTACACGTCCCTTTGTGTGTGCTTCCCTTTTGAACCTTTGTTAGAGCTACTTACTCCCCTGGCAGAACCCCCTGCCCCACCCAGTACCTGTGAAATGTGGCCTCGCTGTGTGTGGGGCGTCAGGACCCTCTGCGCGGTCCTGCCTGGCTCACCCCACTCTCCCTGTCTTGCATCAGAAGATTCTTCCTCTTCCTCTGGGCCCCTTCCACACTTTTCCACTTTCGCCTTTCCTTCTACTGATTCTTTTATGTTTGTTTTTCTCTTCTGCTTCAAGATAAATTATTTGAGGATGAACACAGTGTTTTTCCAATTTCTCTGTACTTTCCAGAGCACTCTGGGTCCAGCAGGTGCTCAGTAGCTCCAGGAGAGATTAGAAATGTCTTTCTCACTTTGTAATTAATCCTGATCTAAAGCTGTTGAATAATCCTTGTTGCCTTTTCTGTGATTGTCTCACACAACACAGACTTGGTGAGGTTCACATGTTGATTGTTGCCTCGCTTCCCTCCAGTGAGACTGGAGCTGCGTCCTTTCGTCTGTGTCATGTTGAGCACAGGCCTGAGCACTGGAGCGGGCCACAGCATGTCTGCCAGGCCTTCCCGGTGGCCTTGTCCCTAAAGCACTTGCTGACTTCTCTTCCCTTTCTTGTGCAGACGCTCGCGAGAGGCTTCAGGACGAGGATGTTTCACTTAAGGACTTGTGCTGCTAAGTTGAGGCCGTTGACGGCCTCCCAGACTGTGAGGACGTTTTCACAAAATAGACCGGCCGCAGCTAGGACGTTCGGGCAGATTCGGTGCTATACTGCCCCCGTTGCTGCTGAGCCCTTCCTCAGCGGGACTAGCTCCAATTATGTGGAGGAAATGTACTATGCATGGCTGGAGAACCCCAAAAGCGTACACAAGGTAAGGCTCTCAGAGCGGACGTCTCCCTGCATTTGGCGTCTCGGCCTGGTGTTGGCGGGGTGCCCAGGTAAGTGTGCTCAGGTGCCCTGGGGAAGACCTGTGACCAGGAGCCCCACCGACCAGAGCTCTCCACGTTGGCTGACCACGACCGCCACGCCACCAGAGGGGCGTTCCACTCCCGCTTGATGTGCCATACTCTGGAGACGTGTTCTCGGAAACAAAAGGCCTATCTGCCCTGCGAGGGTGTGAAGAGGATGTGCTCCACCTCCAGGGTCTCACCAAGCACGCTGCAGGGTACAGACAGCGAGACAGGCAGCGGACGGAGCGGCCGCCCCACAGGATGCTCCTCCATCCCGTCCTCTGGGGAGCACCTCAGAACCGTCGCCTGTGTGAATGGCATCTTCGGTCCGTGTGCTCCTGTCTTTCCTCCTGTGTTTGAAACTGAATTCCCTTCAGGTTTCTTTCTGACGGACTTCTGTTGCCTGCGAGGCACATTCTCCAGATCACCCATGTGCCCGCGTTTGCCCACAGGGCAGACCTGGTGGCAGAGCTGCTCCCTGGCCTCCTGGCCTTTGAGATTGACTGCTTCTGATTCCCATTTCTTGTGTTCAGGTTGGGCGGCTGGCCCCGTGGTCGGAACTGGAGGGCAGGTCCCCGGGTTACAGTCGTGCCCCGACAGTGGGCGGGGGAAGGTTTGGCTGAGGTGATGCACATGAGGTGCCCGGGGCCTGCGCAGAGACAGCGCCCGATGGAGCCTGGCCATCCTGCACTGCTGGCTTGGCCTCTTCGTCACTCGTGAATCTTAGGGTGTGGTCACAAGGTAGCCTGCTTCCACCGGGCCCCCAAGAATCCACTTTACGCTGAAATGTCACTGGTATTCAAGGTTGGATACGTTCCTGTGACCGCCCCCCAACCCCTGAGTCGTTGGCCCTGTTTTGTCACGAATGCCCTCCTGGTCTAACCTCACTGCTCAGGGCACCCAGCCTGCTCCTTCCCTGTTTGCTTGCCAACCTGGAGGCTGGCTGGCTCCCTGAGCAAGGTGAGGTTGGTTTCCTATGAGTGTATATGGTCCCTGGCTTGCAAACAAGTGACTGCCCATAGGCGCCCTGTAGAATTGGGGGTGCCGGGTCAGACAGTCACCTCGAGCTGTGGCCTGTCCCTCTGCCTCTCTTTCCCCAAACCTTTGTGGAACCAGCCACGTCTTCTGAAGTGCAGGCACAACTTGTGCGTGTACTGATGGGCCAAGGCTCAGAAGCGTCTATGCCAGTGCCTGGCCTCGGGCCCGGGTTGCAGTTGGGAAGCGCACCGTGGCTCCAGCGCAGATCACGGAAAAGTGGGGCTGACATGGCACCACAGCTCCTACCAGAAGCCTCTTGAGGAGCCTTTTATGGGGACCTAAACATAGGCCATGGTACCCATGAGGCCAGCTTTCCTTGAAAGGTTTTTCCTATTTGTTAGGTTTGCTACTGTTGTCATTAGTAGTGTTTGGATTATTTTATCGTTATGATTATTACTGGGGTTTTTTTCCAGTATTTTTTTAATCTTTATTTTTGAGAGAGAGAGAGACAGAGTGGGAGCAGGGGAGGAGCAGAGAGAGGAAGACACAGAATCCGAAGCAGGCTCCAGGTCCAAGCTGTCAGCACAGAGCCCAATGCGGGGCTCAAACTCATAAACCATGAGATCATGACCTGGACACTTACCTGACTGAGCCACCCAGACACACTTGATTATTACTTTTTTTTTTTTAAGGACTTTTTTGAGAATCCAAGAAGTAGTGCGTGCATTCTGGGCTGTAGGGGAGCCCCCTGATTTCATTCCCACTCATCATCACCAGTGACGGGACTGGTCTCGGGCCAGCTGAGGCCCCTGTGGACCCCTGGGACTTAGTCTTTAGACCAGTTTTTGGTTCAACAGCAAAATTGAGGGGCAGGTACAGAGATGTCCCGTGTCTTCCCTGCCATTGGCACACATACTGGGGTTAACGACATTTTTGAGGCTGGGGAACCCACGCGAACACGTCCTCATCACCCAAAGAAAGGCCTCTTGTGGTGTTGTGTGTTCTGAGGGTTGGGACAGCTGCCAGTGACCTGTGTCTCCGTCAGGGTTTCCCATGCTGTCCCAACGTTTCCACTGCCCTGGAAACCCTCCGTGCCCCACCTAATTCTTGGAAAGTGTTTTTACCACATGTTTCAAGGAAGGCCCTCAGAGGTTCTCAGGCCAGGAAGGGTTGGCCACGGTGCCTGTCCATCCTGGGGAGGACAGCACACTGAGGGTCCACTGACAGGCACAGGTGCGGCTGGGCCAGGGTTGGGGCGGGAGTAGAGGAGGAACACTGGCCCTTGGGCTTTGCAGGTCAGAGCAGTCACCACATGGAGATGCTGCGCAGGAGGCAGGGAGGACGTCAGAAAGGGACTTCTCAGTTTAATGAGAGAGTACACGCAGATTGGCATCCTTGCGTCTGATTTTACTGCTGGGTGCTCTTGCCCGGGCTCTCCAGGGGGCGCCTGTCAGCAGGTGTGTCCTCGCCCACCTTCCCTGCCCAGTGGATTCAACTGCTTCTCCAAGTTTCCTTGGAGGCCCTGTACCTGATGTGTCCATGCTTTTCCAGAGACACAATCTGGAACTTTCCTCAGATTTTAGAGGCATCAGCGACTCACGGAGGTCCTCAGAAATAATTGACTATTAAGAATGCTTTGTTTGTGCTCATGTTTTAGGAGATGTAGTTCAAGAAGAAATGACGTTAGGTTTTCAGATTTAGACTGAGTGCCTCTCTGATCCCCCACTCATGCATTGTCGTGGGGTGTGGGTTCCTTGTCCTGAGAGCTGCTTTTGTCCCCTCCTCCGTTGGCACAGAGCTTGTTCGCATCCGGCAGGAACAGAACAAATTTAGCATCTCCCCTCCCTGGCCTGCTGCACTCAGCTTTCCGGTTACTTTTGTAAGTTTTCACGTAGAGAACAGTGTGAAGTGAGCCTCCGTGAGGAGAGTACATCCAGCTTCAGCAGCACTTTCCAGTTTGCCAGGCTGTAAACCTCTTCCTTCTCTACTCGTTTGTGCTGGTTGGTTTCTTTGGGGCGGGGATGGGGGGCCCCTGGGAGTGTCTGAAGGCAGATCCAGACCTGAGTCATTTCCGCACAGCTCTCAGCAATACAGGAATGTCTTCCTAACCACACCTAACAAAGTTAATGAGAGAAATCTCTAACACCTAATTCTCAGCCTCAGCCGGCTGCCTTCGTAACTTACAGTTGGTTGTCATATCCATGGTTTTAAAGAACACTTCTATTTTTAAAAGTCTGATCGTGGAAATTGTCTGGTGAAGTAATTGAGTAGTTCAGGCCACAAGCCTCTCGTGCTCCTGGTGCCCAGGTCAGCGGCTGGCCCCGACCACACCCGTACAGGCTGCAAGGGCCCCCCGGCCCCCCTGTGCCCCCTGGTGTGCCTCTCCCTGCTGTCCCCTCCAGTCCTCCATGCCTTCCCAGACAGTGAGCTGTGCCCTAGGAACTTTCCTCCATGGCCTGTGGTGTTGGCATGCGAAGCCTCCCTCATCGGGCTCTCAGCCACTCTAGGGACGAGACAGATGGCAGCATCTTCTTTTTGTTTATGTCTTAGGAGCACATAGGGCCAGAGGCAGATCGCCCCATTCGTTTGTGAAACAGGAGGCATCGGGAGCCCCCGGGCCCATGCCAGGCCCCATATGTGTGCTGAGGCACATGCCCACCTACACATGGAGCCACGGAGGACCTGGCTCGGTGCTGGCAGGAGATCCCGCTCTACCTGTGCTCACTGAACCTCCCACAGCCATCCCCAGAGCCTCGGAGCTTGCTGCCCCGCTGGACCTTCCGGAGGCCTCAGCCTACTTCCTAAATACCGTCTTCCTCTTCTCCTGAACCACACGGTTTATTACACCCTTCCTGGGCCGGCTCCTAGGATAATGACAGCTCTGGTCCAGCGTGGTCGCTGTACCCAAGGCGGAGTCTCCAGACTCGGTCCCACCTCTGGGGCCTGACCGTGCCCCTCTTCTGGCCTGGGCAGCTCTGCCTCTTCCACACTCATGAAACACAGTCCTGTCATTTTCTGTGAGTGAACCAGACCAGCAGGGAAAAACACAGTCCCTAGTACATGGTGACACATGCCTTCTCACTCTGGTTTTGAATGCTCCCAGGCTGTACTTAGACAACTCTGTGGCGGCCTCGGTGGGGAAACACCTATGTTGAAGGTCCGTGGTACCCTTTGTGGGATTTCGGTGAGGGAGGCTGCTGAGCCTCAACCGCGGTGACTCTGTGTACTGTTAACCAAATGGGTGGGAGACCTTTCCTGACCTCAGTATCTGGGGGGCTTTCCACTTAAACAGCTTGGTTCAGGGGATCCAGTGAACACGTGTGAAGAGTGAGAAGCAGGAGCAGTACCTTCCCTTCTGCGTGCAGCAGCCTGAGGCTGTCGTGTCTGAGGACGGCGGTGGGTGACTGCAGAGGTCCCACAGGGCCCTGTGCGCACAGGCCAGGTGCCGCCTCTCTGGGATGGGCTGTGGTGAGGTCCGCGGACCCTCAAGGGTTAGAAGTGAGGCCAACCCTGCCAGGGGATATGCCGCAGGGCTGGAAGGACGCACCGTCACGGACCGGAGTGGCCACCGCCTTAAGTCCCTCGGACAGAGGCCTGTCACTGTCCACAGGGTCCACGGGGCAGAGCTGAGGCCACGGTCCTTGGCTGGTCTTGGGTGATTGCTGGCATTTTGCTCACACACCCTCCGGAGAGACAGTGGCAGAGCCTGTCCGGAGACGTCCCCTCCCCTGTGCTGCACTCTGACCAGCGTAAATTCTTTCAGTCTCTGTAAGAGGAAGTCCTGCGCAGAACCCCCAGTTTTAGCTGCTTCCAGTAGGAAGTGGTCTGCGGTGACGTGGCAGTCCCCGACCCCATTGTGTGGCCATTCCCTGCCTCCCAGATGCAGTGTCCATGGGCAGAGGGGTCAGAGCCCCACCGGAGGACAGGCGCACACTGTGTGTTCGAGGAAGGTTGGGACCCAGCGGTTGGCACAGATAGGGCACTTCAGGGTGGGTGTGGGGACTGTCCAGGGCAGCCTTTTCATGCACACCCACGCCATGGCTGGGCCACTATGCGCAGTCACTGGGATGCTCAGGAAATAATGCGGGGCCACCAGCACACCTCTTGAGCTGGCAGAGCCTGTGTGCGGGGGGCTGGGGAAGACAGAAGCCTCAGAGCAACACCTGCTGGCCCCAGAGCTACCCTTAGCTGGAGGAGCTGCTGCTGCATGTTTGTGGGACAGAATTAGCCTGAACCCACCAGACCCTTGTTTCGGGATGGCCGCTGGTCACTTACTGCCCCAAGTTTCATATGCGTAGCAGTCAGCATTGTTAACATCAGAACTTAACGCAATTGTCTGCAAGGGTGCTGGGTCCAACCTCAATGACTGTGGGTCATTGGATCCACACTGGATCATCAGCCTCGTGGTGGCCTTTGAGCCTAGGGTTTGGTCCATTCCCGAGGTGGCCAGAGGTTGCCTCGCCCACTCCCCAGGCTGGCTTTACGTCAGGGTCCTTGGCAAGGCACCAGCAGAGGGTGGTGGTGGCATCAGGTGACATCACGTGCTAGACCAGGGTGCGGAGAGCAGGCTGGTGGCACCCAGGTGGAGCAGCATCTGAAGGGGACTTCAGGCAAGAGGAAATGGTCTGGTCAGCCCAGAACCCAGAGGCATTGAATTTGGTGGCCAGAATCAGTATCAGTCACCCTGTGGTCAGTGTTGGTCATCAGCTTCTAGAACAAATCCAGGTATCCTGCTGCTGCTTTTCAAAGTGTGAGCAGGTGTGCAGTGCCCGACGTGCTCCTCACGCTTGCAGGTGCAGAATCGGGTACACACACTGCTCAGGCCGCGTCCCCTGCACTCGCCCGGCCTGCAGGTGACAGGCTCACTGTGGCGGGGATCTTCCTTCCCGACAGCAGGCATGTGGCCCTTCCGAGATGGAAGCACTCCTTGGATGGCCTCTGGGATGACCTCCGCAGCCGGGCACTGGGCCCAGAGGCGCTTCTGATCTGCTGACGGTACATAACTTAGGGCAGAGTCCGCTTGCCTCCCTGACCTGCTCATACCCACGTTGCTGGTGAGCAGTCCCACACTGACCAGCGCCAGCGTGCTCGCTGAACTGAGTCGGAGCCTCTGGACTCTGGAGGCTGCAGGTATCTACAGCTGACCCTCCACACCTGGAGTCCCACCTGGCACTTCACCTGACCCCCCCATCTAACTCCCTACTTAGCATATCTGGCCCCCCATCTGACCCCCACCTAGCACCACATCTGACCCCCACCACCTGGCACATCATCTGACCCCCCCCATCTAAATCCCCCCCTGGCACCTGACCCCCCCAAACCCTCACCTAGCACTACAGTTGACAGCACATTTGCCGGGCTCACCCTGTGAAGGAATCTGAACCCAATTTAACTCAGCTGAGTTGAGCACCTACTATATGCAAAGCCCAGCAGAGCTTTCTGGGGACATTGCAGAGGAACGGGCATGTTTGCAGCCTTCCATGGGCTTCCTCTGCTTGGTGCCCCAGAACGTTGGTGACTGCAGGGAGCACCTGGCATGGTTGCAGGAAGTTGGGGTGGGGGGGCGGTGATGGCTTTTGGGACAGAGCTTCACTTACCTAAAATTTAAGAATTGTGCTTTCATTTTGACCAGAATATTCCATTCGTTTACAATCAGAATGTACCATGTTTTCGTGATGGTCTCAGCCCCACACGTCTGCTGTGCCCCCTTCCAGCACAGCCCCTACTGGCTCTAGCCCTCTCTCTGGTCTTGTCTCTGGCAGGTCCCCTGTGTCCCCTCCTCGGCCTCCTTCTACCAGCCATCCCCCAAGCGCTGTCTCTTCTCACCTCCGCACCTGTGCCTGCAGTCATCCCCCTGGCCCTAGGCTTCTGGGATCCCGCATAGAGGCAGCCTTAGGGTGTCTGTGGGACTGCAGCCTGGAGTCCTTGTGTGTGCGTCCTCTGTGCCTTTGGGAAGAGTGTTCACGTGCAGGGAGAAGTCACAGGAACCCTGTGGTCCTGGCGGGCGGAGGAGCTGGTGCCTTCTCGTACCCCCCCATGAGAACACCACTCCCTCCAGCAGGGGGCAGAGGACTGGGTGTCCCTTATTAGCCAGTGGAAGGAGCTGGCACCTTCTCCTGCCACCCCCGCCCCCCGTCCCTTACTAGGCACCAGAGGCCACTTTCCAGGCCCCAGACAGAAGCCAGGGTCGGCTCAGCTTGGCTCATTTCTCAAGGTGTTTGGAGACCTGTGCTTTCTCCTTACTCCTGCTGGGCCACTGGAGTGACTGCTGCAAGCACAAGTCTCCGCACTGTAGGATTGGGCATCCACCCAAGAGCGCGGGATTGTTAGGGATGAGTCTGGCTCGGAGAGAAAGGAAACTTCACTGAGGTGGCTGACATGGACAAGGTTTTTCTCAACAAGAGCTCGGGGCCACCTGCCTTGACGGCACATCGGCCTCACTTCTTCAGGGTCAAGGAGCCAGTGGACAGGCTCAGGTGTCCTCTTCTGGAAGCTTCCTCCTCACCGAGGGGAGGGGTACCCTGACAGGTGCTTCATCCTTGCAGTCACCTGCCTACCCACAAGTCTGTAAAGCCTGCTGTCCACATGTGTGCACTCAAGGGCTGCGGGTGTCAGACAGGAAGCCCTCTCCAGGTGGTGGTGAGGGGCCAGGGTCTGGAGGGGGTGGGCCCAGGTGAGAGAGAGGAGGCTCCTTGGGGACCAGAAAGCACTAGAGGAAGGAAACACGGCCTCTGCTTTCAGAGCCGTGTGGGGAATTTTGTCTGCTTTTCTGAGGTCTGATGGGCAAGTGGCAGTGCGGTGGGTTTGCAGGTGTGTGGGGCTGCAAGGAGCCTCCCAGGCTGCTGTCCTTGGGGCGGGTCACAGGAGAGCAGATGCCTCGCCTGGCCAGGTGTTAGAGATCTGATGAGAGTGCTGGCTCCCTGCTTTCCGCAGGACTGACGCCAACAATGTCTTCCGACTGCCTCCAGTGCGAGCAGGGTTCACGGCCGTGCGTTTGTTCTCAGCCAGTTGAAAGTCACTTGGAGTTGTATTTTGAGGACAAAAGAAGGTCAGAGAGAGAAGGCCTGATGAAGGCAATCGCCCCCCCTTCTCAGAGCCTGGACTGGATGGGACCCCAAAGCCTTTGTGTCACAGCTATGCCCTTGGCATCTGCTAGAGAGGCCTTTCATTTCATCGTCTGCTTGGCAGGGGGCAGCTGAGCAGGGACATGTACTTGGGGCTGCCCGCCGACCAGGGTCCCCGCTGCTCAGGGCCGTGTGCTGGTGGTTCTCTCCCACCTGCCTTCATAGGCGGAGGGCTCCTTTCGAGTCAGGGAGAGCCCTGGGCCACAGCCACTCCCCAAATGCAGGGGCTCCCTCAGACCCAGACCTGTTGGCAAAGCTCCACAAGGTCAGAAGTGGGGGGTTGTCCAGCGTCTCAGCTCCTCGTGTCCTCGTAGCGAACCAACTGGGTGCCGAGCGGGGAGGCGGCCTCCCCTTCCCTGAGGAGTCTGTACTGAGGTGGCCTCTCCTTTCCTCCAGAGACCAAGGCAGCTGCCTTCTCTGGTGGACATGTAGCCGGCCAGCTGTGTCAGAAAGGCCAGCGTGTTAGCAGGACAGATGTTTTGTTGGGGGGAGGGGAGTGGCCCTGGGCCTCCAGTTTTGGATCGCACAGGTGCCTGGCCTCAGGTTTCATGCTTTTGCGTTGGCGTTAAGGCAGTGCCCGGAAAAAGCCCCACTTCCCTCCCACCGTCGGTGGACACATGCCAGCTTAACCAGAAAGGTAGGAACAGTGAAACCAGGACTCCTTAGTTGAGGCATTTTAGAATTGTTACTGAGTTCTAAATCAGATAAAGTGTACAACTCGGGAATTGGACAGTCATCTTGCTACTGGTTTGACTTTTTTTCTTTGAAGTTTATTTATTTATTTTGAGAGAGTAAGAGAAAGGCAGAGAGAGAGGGAGAGAGAAAGCCCCAAGAAGGCTCCATGCTATCAGCACAGAGCCCGATGTGGGGCTTGAACTCACGAGCCATGAGATCATGACCTGAGCTGAAGTCAAGAGTTGGTATGTTTAACCTAATTCAAGCACCCGTGAATACAAAAGGAGTATATTCTTATTGTAGAATGGTTTAAACGTTCTGCAGAGCTCCCTCAAAAGCTGTTGTAGGGAGAGGCCAGACTGCCCTGCAGGAGGCAGTGCCCCGGTGCATGGCACAGCCAGCCGCTGACACTCCTGATGAGCTTGTGGGAAGTGTCTCAGGGGCCTCAGATTCCATAGGTCTGTGCCCTGGACAGCGCTGAAAAGGGCCCGCCTGCGAAAGCCAGAGGGCGGCGAGGACCAGCATCAGCCCGCCCCTGACAGACCCACTCGCTGCCCACTGAGCCCCGCCAGGCCCCTCCAGACACGGTCCTGGTAGCTCTTCCTGGCCAGACGAGCACACACGTCCAGCGACATTTCTCCCATCCAGATTTTTCACGAGTCTAAATGAGAGCTTTCTGACGAAAGAATCTTAGAAACTGGAATATGTGTGGCCGAGAGGAAGGACTGTTTTTCGTGTTTCTGAACTTGCCAGAGTTCCATAATGTTCTTTTTTCCACAGGAACTTTACTGAGTTTTCATCTTCTGTACCTCTAAAATACCTCTTTCTAAGCCTCATATCTGCATGAGATGAGATGGTAAACTAGTTCATGGTATCTATGCCCATTATAAATTGAATCATCCAAATGTGGAATAAGCGAACATAGAAGCAAGGAAGGAAATGACGTGGCTCATGTGAGCACGGAGGGAAGTGCCTGCAGGGCTTGAGTGAGCCTCTTTACCTCTGTGAGTCACTCCTTACTGCAGGCCCGTGAGGAGTACTTGTGTCTTCCGCTTACAGATACAAGTCAGGAAACTCACCAGGACGTCAGGGCCCAGATTCCAGGGCCTATCTCTGGGCACATGCCCTGGGCCCTTAGCTCCAGAGTTGCCCTCCTGAATTACCAACGAGAGACTGTTTGTCCAGGGATTTGGAGGGAGCCCGGCAGGCTTCCCAGTATGAGCTCTGGGCTCCTTAAAGGCCCTGGTTCCATTTTGCACCTGGGAACACAAGCATGAGCAAAGCCAGCCTGGGCCCCCAAGGCTATGCCTGGCCCCTGGGGTTTGGAGACACACTGAGGTTGTCCCGTGGGGGCAGCTGCAGACCTGCAGACCAGGCTCAGGACCACTCACTGGTCTTCAGGATAACCAGGCAAGGGGCTGGTGGGGTGGGAAGGGAAAGGGGTAGCCCGCCACAGAGGCGCTCAGCACGTCACTGGGGTGTTGTATTGCTGGATGACCTTGGGCCTTTGGGGTTTTGATGGCAGGGCAGCCTCAAGTCCTCCGCATCTTAGGGGTGGGGGTTAGGAGGGGTGTCCTGGGGGGATGCTGGGAGCAAGGCTCTACCCTTCAGGTCTGGGATCGGACTGTCCAGCAGAGGAGCACATCACTCCCTCCCCCCGGCCCCCAAGGATGGGACCTGCCTGCCAAAAACAGAACTCCTTTGGGCTAAAGATGAGTCCCATGTCCTAACACGATAGGGGATAACGCGCGTTCCTTCTTTGTCTTTAGTCATGGGACATTTTTTTCCGAAACACCAATGCCGGAGCGCCCCCAGGCACCGCCTACCAGAGCCCGCTCCCCCTGGGCCCAGGCTCGCTGTCTGCCGTGGCCCGCGTGCAGCCCCTGGTGGAAGCCCAGCCCAACGTGGACAAGCTGGTGGAGGACCACCTGGCAGTGCAGTCACTCATCAGAGCCTACCAGGTAAGGCACCAGCCGGCGCGGTGCATCTGCCACACTGGGCGTCCCAGGTGACGTGGCCTGTGATAGCACCCCACCGGCCGTGAACACGCCCTCCCTGCGGGGGTCCTGGGGAACATGCTGAGATATACCCCAACAAAAGGAGCCAGGACAACCTGACCCTGCTTGAGCAGGTGTAAACATCTCCTTATTTTTTCCCATAAGGTGTCAAGAAAACTCTGTAGGCAGAGAAAGACGGTCATGGCTGGGGAGCGGGGAGGGGTGCTGACCACCGAGAGGGAGCAAGAGGGATGTGTCCCTTCTCAGCCACCAGCGCCCAGATACAATAAGAGAAAATGAACCCGTAGAGTTGGGGACAGAAGCTGAGCCTGAAGATGCATGAGGGCAGGGCGACGTTCAGAAACGTGCCAGTTAGTGGCCAGCACCACCGAAGGGGGGTTTCAGGGTGAGTGGGGCTCCCCTGACCTCTCTCCACCTGGCGGGGAAGAGCCCAGAATTCAGATCTGAGCACCTATTCTGAGTGTAGCCCGAGGAGGACAGGAGAAGTCGGGCCTGGGGTGTCCCTCCCGGGGTCCCTGGGCTCGCTGCAGCCTCCTTGTCTGCAGTCTCTCTCCAGGAGATGCCACCGCTGGGGCAGGTGGCATGGGGGGCAGGTGGCACAGGGGAGGGCAGTGGGTCCTGGCCAGCGGACAGAGACGCTCTAAGCCAGTGGCCAGCAGTGCTCTCCAGCGTTTTTCAATTGAAAGGCATATTGGGCAGCTTCTGACTGTTACCTGCCTCCTGCTGCCTCAGTAACATCACCTGGTCCCACTGGCTACCTCAGTAGCCACCCCTTTGCAAAGAGCAAACAATCGTGGGTGAAACAGCCAAGACTTAAACAAAATTGGGAGGGATTTTCTTCCTCCTCTTGCTCTTCGGGCATTTGGGATCAGATGTGAACCCCCATGCCTCTTGGCGGGGCTGGGTGCAGGGCGGACCCCCGGTGGCCACCATGCACCCCCCACCCCCCAGCCCTGGGCCAGCACCTGCTCATCCCTTCCCAGGGTGCACAGGTGCTGAGCTGCGCGGCTTCACACGGGAGTGAGCGCCCAGCGCGTCTTGCTCCGCTTACCCAGGGGCCGCAGGGCTCCCCACAGATGGATCTCTGAACCGCCAGGTTCATCTGTGAGCACAAAGCATGTTTCACAACTATAACTAATCTGTTGCTTTGGGTTCAGGTTGGACCAGGTATAACGTCCCCCACAGCCCGGGTCCTGCTAACGCCTGCCTGTGTTATTGCTTCCAGGTCAGGGGTCACCACATTGCAAAGCTTGATCCTCTCGGCATTAGTTGTGTAAATTTTGATGATGCTCCGGTAACTGTGTCTTCAAACGTGGGTGAGAATGCGTCTGTAAACGCTAATTTTAATGTAATTTTACTTTTTTTTACCCCTTCCCTCTTTTTTTTCTCCTGTCCTCTTGTGTGTGACCCCTCCCTCGCTGGCCCGCTCGTAGATACGAGGGCACCATGTAGCACAGCTGGACCCCCTGGGAATTTTGGATGCCGACCTGGACTCCTCCGTGCCCGCTGACATTATCTCATCCACAGACAAACTTGGTGAGGGTCTGGGGGCGGCTGGCGCCGCGCTGCCGCCCAGGATCGCAGCTGCGGCGGCCAGGGTGTCCGCAGGCACGAGGGAGAGACTCTGAAGTTTCCTTCGTTCTGATCACTTGGTATTTAGTGTCTTTGGGACGAGTTAACGTTTATCCCAGCTTTTCAGCCAGACAGTACGAGCTCAATTGTCTGGGTCTCAAAATTGGAGAGTAAAATTTGGGGCAGCAAAGGTTTGTGGCACAGAGGAAAAGATGGCCAAGCCGGGCAGGCGGGCCAGAAGACGTGCCTGAGGCCAGCTCTGCCAGCTGGGTCTCCAGATCCCGGTGCAACGCGGCCTCCTCCCCTCCCAGACCTCGCTCGGGGCCATCAGCAGGCGCTGAGCTCCCAGACGCGCCGCATGGCCACCTGTAGCGGGCAGGCCCATGATGCCCCGGCCGTCAGTCCACAAAAGCTGGTGATCACACTGAGGAAACTTTGGAAGGCGTCCCGGCGTGCAGGGAGGCGTGTGTGTGGTGCTCGGGCACTTGCTGTCACACATCCCCACCCTTCCTCTGCCGCGAAGCACAGAGTGCTAGGCTCCCCCCACAGCCGCTTTCTCCAGTTAATCTGCTCTCGGTCACCATGCCGCTAACCTGTGCTGAGACGTGACTGATCTTGAAATGGCCAGGTGTCCACAGACGCACCGTGCATGCTAATAAAACTGACAGTTGCCTACCTGCCTAATGCTGCTCTCTGGCGGGGGACAGAACTCGCCTCCTCCAGGAACAGTCTCCCACACCCTGTGACGTGCCAGTGCCCTGTAGGGCTAGGTTTCAGCCCAAATCGGCTCGGGTCAGCGGCGGCCGTGTGTTGCTGCTGTCTCCACTGGGCTTCCTCCCCACCACACAGCCTTGCAGCACTCAGGCCACGCTCTATCTACCTCTGCTTGCCTGTCCCTGGCCGGGAATGGCTGGGGCCCTGGCCTCTCTCCAGAGGCCGGTGAGGGCCTGGGAGGCTAGTGTTTCCAGACACAGAAGGTGGGGGCTGCCGTCTCCTACCTGACACTGCAACCCCTTCCCCGGGGACATCCCTGCTGGTATTAAAGTGGACCTTTTCTGCTGGTTCTTGGCTCTCACTAGAATCGCAGGGAGGGGCGTGAGGCTGGGGAGGCCAGGGCCAGGGTGCAGCCTGCGGGCACCGGCCCAGGATGCTTACTGGTCCCCCGCCTGCTCTGTGCAGGGTAGGAAGCCTGTGGACTCTGCAGTGTTCTGCTCACCGCGCTGGCCCAGGCAGGAGGCAGGGTGAGGGCAGGGCCTCCATCATGCTTTCTAGTTCTTTCTGGGCTGCCGTGGCCTCCCCTTACATTCTACCTTAGAATAGCATCCTTGGGCATTAGTGCTTGTGTGAGGTTGAGTGTCAGCATGGCAAAGGTGAAGGGTAAGAGGACGTGATACAGCAGGAGAGTCACAGTCGTGACCCGGGAGCCCCCCCACCCCACCTCGTGCGGAAGAGCTACTGCGCCCCTGGCCCAGAGCCCTTCAGAACCAGTAGGAGGTCGGAGAGCAGCCCCAGCTTTGCAGGGGAAAGTGCATTTTCATCCCAAGAATTTGGAATAGTTGTGCTGAATTCTTAAAAACTGGAAATAGGGAATCTGAAGAAGTGTTAGTTTGGTGTGTGCAGGTCTTTGGGAAAACAGCTGGTCCAGCCAGACTGCTGCTCGTTTACCCGGGGCCTGTGGGCTGCGGGCCTGGCCTTGGCTCCAGCCCCCTCGGTGGGAACCCTGGCTCTGCTGGGGCCGGCTATGCGCCTCTGCCTCCTCGTCCGTGAGGCTGTTGCAAAGTTAGTCCTTAGGATGCTGCCTGGAGCTTTCTAAGCTCCATGGAGTTGTGAGCTAGTGCGGTTATTAACAGCCTGCAGAGATCAGTAGATGCCAGACCCCGTGGTCATAATGAGAGAAATTGAGAAACTGAGGGGCAGGCAGCCTGGGGTCACAGCAGAGTCAGTAGTGGTGAGGGACCCAGAGCCAGGCCCAGAGCAGGGTGGTGAGGGAGCCCAGAGCAGGGTGGTAAAGGAGCCTAGAGCTGGGCCTGGAGCAGGGCGGTGAGGGAGCTCAGAACAGGGTGGTGAGGGAGCCCAGAGCCAGGCCCGGAGCAGGGTGGTGAGGGAGCCCAGAGCCAGGCCCGGAGCAGGGTGGTGAGGGAGCCCAGAACTCGGCCCGGAGCAGGGTGGTGAGGGAGCTCAGAGCAGGGTGGCGAGGGAGCCCAGAGCCAGGCCCAGAGCAGGGCAGTGAAGGAACTCGGGGTGGTGAGGGAGCCCAGAGCCAGGCCCGGAGCAGGGTGGTGAGGGAGCTCAGAGCAGGGTGGTGAGGGAGCCCAGAGCCAGGCCCGGAGCAGGGTGGTGAGGGAGCTCAGAGCAGGGTGGTGAGGGAGCCCAGAGCCAGGCCCAGAGCAGGGCAGTGAAGGAACTCAGACAGGGTGGTGAGGGAGCCCAGAGCTGGGCTCAGAGCAGGGTGGTGAGGGAGCCCCAGAGCTGGGTCCAGAGCAGGGTGACCTGCACGTTCCATATGGAGGTCTCTGAGAAGCACCGCCTGGTCACGTGGCAACTTCCTGGGGCCTGGGACCCTCCTGCACCTCCTCCTGGCTGACGTCACCTCACGGAGGCCGGCACAATTTTTCCATCCTCTTGTGGGGAAACTGAGGCTGGGGAGAGGCTAGCTCCACACACATTTGGGAGCACGTTCTCCTCCTAGAGTGTGGGGGCGCAGGCTGGGCAGACGTGGGCCCAGGGGGACGGGGGGCCAGCAGCACGCAGTTTCCTGGGACCACTGAACTGGTGTGCGCCCCAGTGGGGCACATGTCCGCTCAGAGTTGTTTTAAAGACAGTGGATTACGTGAAGTAGTTTCTGCTAAGCTCTTTCTTTTGGCCTGTTTTGAGATGGGGAAATGCTGGCCTGGGGTCTGTATCTTAATGTCTCTCGGCCTCCGGCACCTGAAGTAACAGGTGGGAAGGTGATGAGCAGCCAGGCTCGCACTTGTTCCAGCAGGCTCTGCAGCGCTTCCAGGCAGCCAGGGTGCCAGGATTAGGTCGGATGTGGCGCACGGACACACTGCCGGTGTGGCAGGAGTGTTGTTGAGGTGGGGATTACTTTAACTAAGATTTTAAATTCAACTAATGTGTGTACAGTTTCTGAAGGGTCCACAATCAGGTAGGTGATTCCTAGGAATGGGGCACCTAATCTGGTGTCAGCTGTCCCAGGTGGGCCCCAGACACACGTCTTCACCTGCATCAGGCTGTACCATCAACCCGTGCCCGTGGAGGAGGGTCAGGAGCACTGGCCCCAGATGCCCGGGCACACCTTCCCCTTGAACCCTGGGGCATTCCTTGGGAGGTACAGACAGGATTGGGTTTCCTAGCGAGGCTTCTTCTGGTTGATGGGAAAGACGCGTCAGGGTATGGATGGAAAAGTCCAGACAGAGAGTCCTGTGGGGTCGGGACATTGCCGTCTTCACTACAGATTGTAGACACAGCCACACAGCCATGTTGCCACATCACTCTTTGGTTCCCCTGCACATGTGCACAGAAGTGTTCACATGGTGAGTGTGCAGTAGAGCCCTGTGGGTAAAAGTCACGTACACACTTTAGTTAGGAACGCTTCATGCTAGGGGTGCCTGGGGGGCTCAGTCGGTTGGTTAAGCGTCCGACTTCGGCTCAGGTTGTGATCTCACGGTTCGTGGGTTCGAGCCCCGTGTCAGGCTCTGTGCTGACAGCTCAGAGCCTGGAGCCTGCTTCAGATTCTGTATCTCCCTCTCTCTGACCTTCCCCTGTTCATGCTGTCTCTGTCTCTCAGAAATAAATAAAAACGTTTAAAAAAAAAAAAAGACATAAAAAAGGAACACTCCATGCTAAAAAGTGCCGTCAGGGGTGTTCCTCACATCCAGACCACTGTCACAGGTGGGATACAGTGGAAAGTTTGAAACATGGTGAGAATCACCAGCTTGTGATGCAGAGGCAGGGAGTGAGCAAATACTGTTGGAGAAATGGGGCCAGTAGACTTGCTGGTGCAGAGTTGCCACAAAGTTGTCAACTCCAGAAGTTTGTCAAGCCAGTCCTGTCTGTGAAGTCCAACAACACAAGGTGTGCCTATAGTTAGTTACAAAGCCAAGTCAGAAGTCCAAGATCACGGTAGCATTGACGCTTAAGTGCATTGGCCTGGGAGTGGGGGGTTTGGGGGAGCGGGGCATAGTGTCACTCTCTGTCCTCCCTGCCTGCTCCAGTGCTCCACGTCCCCCAGGGCCAGTTGTGCTCCCTTGATGGCCAGGGAGAAAAAGTATAATAGAGTTGATTGCTTTAGTCAACTTTCCTAATTTCAGAGCAACAGAGAACCATTCACCTAACGTTTAGGGGCTGCTGTGTGTGGCGTGTGGAGCCACTAGACACCCGAGTGAAGAGCTGGGGATCAGGCTTGATGTGAGGCAGGGCCACGGGGGCCATGCCCTGCAGAGGTGTCCTGCTGGACGCCCTGGGGCACCGTGGCCGAATCCCAACCTCTCCATGGCCATCGCAGTATTGAATGCTCATCGAGGAGTAGTGTGCGGATTGCTGGGGCCCCCGTGCATTTTTTATAGGCGACAGCCAGAGTCCTACCTTCCCCTTCACTCGCCTTAGGCTGGTGTCTTTGTTCACATCTTATTTAAAAGGATGGAGTACAGATAGAAATGAATGTGTCCATGTCACCAGTACAGAGTGAACAAATGGAAACATTTCAAGTCATGTCGTGTATTACCTGTAGACTGTTAATAGATGTAGCCCCTGCAGTTCCCTGTTGGGCAGGGGTGGCCCCCAGGCAGTGCCCGTGGCCGCCTGGCATGGTCCTGTGTCTTGAGTCTGAGGATTGGAGGAGAAAAATGAAGATTCTGTATTCTTGCCTTAAGCTGAGCATACACACTTCTGCGCGAAACTCGATCTGTTGTCTTAAGAGCCAGTGGCTTTGCGGTCTTTGCTGGGTGCTGCTGTCCCCACAGGCAAGGAGGGGGGCTTACCGTCCAGAGCAGGGGGTCCCCGCCTGTCCTGCCTCAGAGGTTTCACTCTCAGTCCCCAAGGCGGCATCCGCTGGCCTTCCTCTGCACTCCCAGGGCGGGAAACAGCTGTAGTGACCATCAGGCCTGGGTGCCCCACTACCACGAACCTCCCCGGCCCCAACCCCCCGGCTCACGGCCCCTCCTGGGTGCCCAGGGTCAGGAAACCACTTTGTGCGTCCACACTAACATCTGGGTTTTCACCAGCAGCCCCGAAAGTGCTGGGAACAGTCCAGCCACTGAAAAGCTTACAGCAGGGGCCCTTTGTGCAGCCCCCGGGTGGTTTCTCTGCAGCCAGGCTCCCCCCCAGCTCTGCCGTCTCACCGGGGGGCTGGGGGGGCGGGGGACCAAGGACCCACAGGTGTCCTCTGGGACCCATCTGAGTCTGGAGGTGTAGGGTCTGGTCTGTTGCCCGGTGCTCCGATTCTGAGGACCATCTGCTAGACATCAGGCCTTCTTTTCTTTTCCCGAAGCCAGCTGGGCTGGGGGGGCCTGACCTTCCGGGAGAGCCCTGTGTCAGCTTCTTCTGGATGGGTCGGGAGGAGGTCTCGCTGGTGCTGCCAGTGGCTGGCCCACATCCCTCCCTCAGGATCGCCTTGGTCCTGCTCTTCCTGAACGCTTTCCACACTTACCCCTGAGCCCCACCCTGTTCCCCTTTGGTGTCTGTCTGTGTGCTGGTGTCCGTGCTCCCCATGACCTTGGTGACGGTTCAGGGTTGGGGTGTCTGGGTCCTCAACTAACTCTCGCTGTCTTTTTCCTCCTGCGCTCACCCATGCCACCTCACTCTGCCTCTCAGACCTTGCAGTTTTCAAGGAACGACTCCGAATGCTAACCGTAGGAGGTAGGAAAATAACGAGCCTCTCCCCTTTCTGGAGCCGAGGACTTCATTTGAGCAGGATGTGCGACTTTTCCCAGCATGCCATTTGGGGAAAGTTGACTGTTAATTGTCCCGTCATTCGGCTGCCACCCAGCAGGGGGAGCCACTTCTGTGTCATCTCTGTCCCTGTACATTCTCACCTCCTGGCGTGTCTGGCCGCCGCTTCACTGAGCTTGTCTGGGGCAAGCTGCCTGTCGCTCCTGCCGGAGCCGGCAGAGCCTGAGGCCACCACGGGCCGTGTGCATGTTGGCTCATCCTTCCCTCCACCTTCCATGCTGTGCCTTCCATGGGGCTCTGGATTCTTTAAGATTCTGCTTCCCGGGCATTTCGGACAAGATCTCTCTTTGATCTTGCCATGTGTGAAGGATACTGAAGTATCATAAACACGTACTTCATGAAGTAAGGAATCCTCAGTGACCCGTGCTTCTGGGCAAAGCACCTTTGAGGAATCCAGAGTGAGGTGCTGGGGGCCATCTGCCTGTTGTCAGCTCCCCCCTCCCCCCACCGGTGGCCAGTCTTCCCCGCGCCAGCTGGCGCTCAGAGGGTCTCTTTTCTTCCATCTTCCCTCCCACAGCTGTGACTCTCGTCCTGACCACACTTGCTGTGAGATCACTGGAGGTTCACAGCAGCAGTAAGAATTCACAGGGGACCCCGTGCCAGTGTGGCCACAGGTCCTTCCTGCCGCCCTTCTCAGCCCCAGCCGCTTCCCCTCCATTCCACCCCCGCGTAACCATGGCAGCCACTATCCTGGTCTCCAGTTCTGTGATTCGTCATTTCAGGGATGTTATGCAAATACAATCACAATACATCACATTTTGGAATTGGTGTTTTCAGTCAACGTGATTTTTCTGGGGTTTGAGCCAAGCTGCTCTGTCACACCGGCTTGTCCCTCCTTGCTGAGCAGCACCCCTTACCATGAGCTCCTGCTGTTTTTTCCACTCTTCACTCACTGGGGGACCCTCGCGTGGTTCCCATTCTCTGGTTCATAGGGTCTTTTGAGGGGCAAAATTTTAAATTTTGATGAGGTTCAGTTTGTAAGTTTTCCCTTTGATGGATTGTGCTTTTGTTGCACAAGCCTACGAACCTGAAGATTGTCTCCTGTGTATTTTTCTAATAGTTTTTCTAGATTTGCATTTGACATTTAAATCTGTGATCCATTTTGAGTTAGTTTCTGAGTAAAACATGAAGTTTAGGTCAGGTTGTTTTTGTTTTTGTCTTTTGCCTATGGATGTCCGGTTGTTCCAACACCATTAACTGGAAAGTCTGTCTTCCTTTTGTTGAATTGCTCTTGCACTTCTGTCAGAGATCCATTGGCCTGACTTGTGTGTGTCTGTCCCCACACTGTCCTCGCCACCGCTGTCACTCTCGTGGTTACTTTCCTGCTTCACAGCTGCCTGTGGCTGCTCTCGGGCCTTTCTCCTTCTGGAGAAATCTGAGAAAGGGCTGGTTTACATAACAACTCGCTGACGTTTTGGTAACAATGGTGCTAACCCTACAGCTCAGGGTTTAAGAGATTTGCTACCTTTCCTCCATTGCCTCCCAGTCCATGGATGTTGTATGCTGCTCCATTTATTTACATCTTTTTTTATTTCTTTCTTCAGCTTTTTGTACTTTTCAGTGTACCAGTTCTGTATGTGTTTTGTTAGATTTATACCCAAGACTCTTTTCCCTGTTAATATTGGTGTCTATGTATCATTACCAAAATTTAGAAATAGAATTGATTTTTGTATTTACATTGTATCCTGGGGTCTCGCTGGGTTCACTTATTCTAGGACTTTTTTTTTCTTTTTTGGTAGAGTATTTAGGATTTTCTGTGTAGACAATCATGTCGCCTGACAATAGGAACAATTATTTCTTCCTTTCCAGTCTGTGTGCCTTTTATTTCCTTTTCATGCCAAATTGCCCTAGCTAGAACTTGGAGCACTGTGTTTGAGTAAGAGTGCTGAAAATGTATTTCTTTGCCTGTTTCTGATCTTAGGGGAAAGTATAATACTAAACGTGGATTTTTTTGTAGATGCTATCAACTTGAGGAAATTCCTTTCTGTGTGTGAAAATTTTCTGTCTCTAATGATATAATTGCATAATTTTTTTTCTTTAACCTGTTAATATGGTAGATTACATTGATTTTCAAATACTGAATCAAGCTTGTGTTACTGAAACAAACTTCTTTTGGTTATGATGTATAACTTTTTATACATACTCCTGCAACTACTCATTTCTTGTATCTATATTAATGAGGGAGGTTCGTCTGTAATTTTCTTTTTCACCTGCCTTTGTCTGCTCTTTGTGTCAGGGTAATTCTAGCCTAATAAAATAAGGGTTTTTTTTCTTTTCTGTTTTCTGTTTTGGAAGAGATTGCATAGTATTGATGTCCATTCTTATTTAAATATTTGGTAGAGTTGTGCCTGGGTGGCCCATTGTGGCGGTTAAGTGTCCAACTCTTGATTTCAGCTCAGGTCACGATCTCCCGGTTCATGGGATCAGACCCCATATAGGGCTCTGCAGTGACAGCACCGAGCCTGCTTGGGATTCTCTCCCTCCTCTCTCTCAAAAATAAACAAACTTTATTTTTTAATACTTAAACATTTTGTAGAATTCTCCAACAAAACCATCTGGGTTTGGAGTTTCCTTTTTCAGAAACTATGTATTTATGAATTCAGTATCCTTAATAGTGGTGGAGCTATTGCAAATTGTTTCATATTGGATGAGGAATAGCAGTTTGTATTGTTCTGGAAATGGTTCATTTCATCTGAGTTGTCAAGTGTACATTGAACATGTATAGAGTTGTTCGAAGTATTCCCATAGTATTTTTTTTTATTTCACCAGGGTCTGTATTGATAGCCAGTTTTATTCCTCATATTGGTAATTTGTGTCTTTTTCTATACGAGTCTTATTACAGATTTGTCAGTGCTATTGATCTTTTCAAAGAACTAGCTCCTTGTTGCATTGATTTTTTTCTTTTGTTTTGCTGTTTTCAATTTCAATTGATTTCAGTTGATGTCTGCTCTTTATTATTTCCTTACTTCTGCTTTCTGTGTGGTGTTCCCCCCTCCTTTTCTAGGTTCTTGGGGTAGGAGCTTATATTACTGACCTAAGACTTTTCCTCTTTTTTTTTTTTTTCTTTTCCTCCTCTTTTTTTTTTAATTTTTTTTAATGTTTTATTTATTTCTAGGAGAGACAGAGAGAGAGAGAGAGAGCGTGAGCAGGGGAGGGTCAGAGAGAGAGGGAGTCACAGACTCTGAAACAGGCTCCAGGCTCTGAGCTGGCAGTCAGCACAGAGCCCGATGCGGGGCTCGAACCCACGAACCACGAGATCATGACCTGAGCGAAAGTCGGACGCTTAACCAACTAAGCCACCCGGGCGCCCCTGACTTTTCCGCTTCTTAATGTGTGTGTTTACTGCTATAAATTTCCGTCCGGGAACTGCATTAGCCGTCCCAAATGTTTCGGTATGTCGTACTTCCTTTTTCATTCAGTTCAGTGCAGTGACATCCTTTAACACTTCCTCTGTGCCTCGTGGATTATTTAGGGGCATGTTCCTTTTGCCTTTTTGTTACTGATTTCTGATTTGATTCCTTTGTGGTTAGAGGATGCAGTATGTATGACTTTAATTCTGCTAAACTTGTTGAGGATTTTTATGGCCCAGCGTGTTGTCTGTCTTGGCATATGTTCCATGGGCACTTGGAGAGAATGTGTGTTCTGCTGCTGTGAGTGATGTGTCCTGTCAGTGCCCATTACATCCTGTTGGTTGCTGCTTGTTGAGTCCTTCTACATCCTTGCCAATTGTCTATTTACTTTTTCAATGAATTACGGAGAGAGAAGAGTTGAAGTCTCTAACCTTAGCTGTAGGTTTCTCTGTTTCTCCTTTTGGTCCTCGGTTTTTGGTGCACATATTTTGTAGCTCCACTCTTGGGTGCATGTGGAATTAGGATTCCTGTATCCTAGGTGGATTGACTTGTCATCATGTGACACCCCCTCTGTGTCTAGTAATTTTGTTTACTCTGATTTTTTTTTTTAATGTTTTATTTATTTCTGAGAGAGAGACAGACAGACAGACAGAGGAGGGTCAGAGAGAGAGGGAGATACAGAATCTGAAACAGGCTCCAGGCTCTGAGCTAGCTATCAGCACAGAGCTCGATGCAAGGCTCGAACCCACAAACCATGAGATCATGACCTGAGCCAAAGTCAGACGCTTAACCGACTGAGCGACCCAGGTGCCCCTCTTTGCTCTGATTTCTAAATTAGCTGATAATAATAGAGCCACCTCTGCTTTTGCTTGGGTATACATGTTATATCTTTTTCCATCCTTTTACTTTTAGTCTGTATGATTGTAGCTGAAGTGGATTTCTTAGACAAGCATATAGTTGGGTCCTGTTTTTTTGGGTTTTTTTGGGTTTTTTTAGTCAATCTCTGTCTTCTAATTAGTATATTTAGTTTATTATATTAGTTATAAGCTATATTATATATTATAGTTATATAGTTATATATTAGTATATTTAGTTCATTTATATTTAACGTAACTATTGTTATGCTAGAGCTTAAGTCAAATACTTTTTTCTTTTTTGTCTTTTTTTATTTCTTTGCCTTTTTTCCTGACTTCATATGGGTCTTTAAGCCTATATTTTAAATTTTACTTATTTATTTAAGTTTACTAATTTTTTTTTTTTAAGTAATCTCTACACCCAATATTGGGCTCACAGCCCCGAGATCAAGAGTCATATGCTCTTCTGATTGAGCCAGCCAGGGACCCCAAGCCAACATTTTAAAATCCCACTTTTTATTTGTATATAGTATTTTCGGTCATATTTTTGTGTTTTTAGTGGTTTCTTTTTGCTTTTTGTGGTTGTCTAGGTATGATACTATATATATAGCACTTACCACAGTCTACTAGCATCACCGTTTTACAAGTTCAAGTGAAGTATAGAAAGTGTATCTCCCTGTACATCCTGTTACCTTCCCCATTTAAAGTAAAATTGTCTTTTTAATGTTTATTTATTTTTTTGAGAGAGAGAGAGACACAGAGTGTGAGCAGGGGAGGGTCAGAGAGAGAAGGAGACACAGAATCCGAAGCAGGCTCCAGGCTCTGAGCTGTCAGCACAGAGCCCGACACGGACCTCAGACTCACAAACTGTGAGATCATGACCTGAGCCGAAGTCGGCCACTTAACCGACTGAGCCACCCAGGCACCCCAAAAGTAAAATTGTCTTAAATATTTCCTCTGCCTACATTCAGAACCACATCAGACAGATCAGAAGTTTGGCATCAACCATCAAATCAAATTTAGAAGATCCAGGAGGAGTGGGAGTCTGCTTTGTTTGACTGTATTTTTGCCTTCCATGTCCTGGCTTCCTTTAAGAGCCCTTCTGACATCACTTCCTTTCTTTGTAGACCACCTCCAATAGCCATTCCTTAGGTGACAGACTCTTTGCATTCTCTGCAGCTGAGGATGTCTTCACTTCCCCTTCGTTCCTAAGCATATTGTCTCTGCACACGAGGTTCTGGGGAGATGGCTGTTTCCTCACGCTCCGGAAACCTGTGCGGACCCCACTCTGCCCCCTTGTTCCTGATGAGAAACCCTTGGTCGTGCGAACGGTTTTCCCTCCAGGTGAGGTGTCCTGGACTCCTGCTGCTTTCGAGACTCTTCGTCTTTAATTTTGAGAAGTTTATGCCGTGTTTTGGCGTGATTGTACTTGGGTTTCTCATGTGAGTTCGCACCGCTTCTCGAATCTGTGGGTTAAAGTCTTTGGCCATGTTTGGCGCATTTCAGCCATTATTTTCCGAGTCCCTTTTTTCGGCTTCCCTCTCCGTCCTCCCCTTCTGGGATTCGTGGGCACAACACAGTCTCGTTTTATGTCACGTGTCTCCGGGGTTTTCTTCATCCATTCCCCAGTCTGTTTTCTCTCTGTCCTTCAGATTGGTTTATTTCTACTGTTCTGTTTTCAGGGTCCCTAGTCCTATGACCCCTAAAATTCTGCCTTTGAGCCTATCTGTCTACTTTAATGTGGTTATTGTGTTTTGCAGTTTCAGAGTTTCCCATCTGGTCTTTCTTGGCATCCCCAGTCTTTGCAGAGACTCGTTTCCCCACTGTCTCTGTCACATTCTCATTGCTCAGTCGTCTGACGACGGCTCCTGGGGAGCCCCGGCCAGGTAATCCCCAACGTCCGTGCCACCGGCTGCTGGTATCTGTTGCTTATCTTTCCTCATTCGGTCTGAGATGTTCTTGTTGTAAGGGATTCTTTTATTGAGACCAGGACGTGTGGGTATTATCAGACTTGGAGTGTCACTCGGAGCTCTGTGATAGGGCTCGTCTGCACACTGCCGCGGCAGAGAGGGGCCGCCTCCTCACTGCCAGGTCAGGGTGGGCGTCCTGGACCTGAAGCCTGGGGACGGGCCACAGATCAGAATGCACGGCAGCCTGGCAAGAGTGTGGTCTGCGTGCTTGGGTAGAGTCGACATTGTCGAAGCTCCCCGTCCTGCTCGGCTGCCCCTCTCCCGACCCTTCAGAGAGAGCAGCTTTGGTTGGGACTTTTTTATCCTGCAGGAGGCCCCAGGTTTCTGGTTCTTTGCCCCAAGTCTGGGATATAGGAGCCCAGAAGGAAATCCAGGGGCCTCCCTGGCTGGTCAGCCTTCTTCTCCACCCTTTGGCATTGTCTGTGTTTTACACAGGACGTCTGGTTTCTAGTTGCAGTTAGAAAAGATAGGAAGACGTCTGCTCCACCTTCCCAGAAACAGGTGTCTGACATTCCATTGCTCACGTGAAGCAGGGCTGGCTGTGCGGAGGCTCGCAGGGGCGGCCCTGAGTAGTCAGATCAGGTGATGAAGGCAAAGAGCTGCATGCTGAGGCCAGGGGCTCTTTATGCTGAAAGGTCATGGCAGGCTGAGGCTCTCTGGGTCAGAATGCTCCCAAGAGCAGCTACGCCTGGTGTCTTCATCGGCTAGAGAAAATGTCCCTCCCCCTACACCCAAATGATTCTGGCTGCCCTCTGTACCTACCGCATCCTGGGCTGTAAACGCCCAGGGTCTCCCCAGGCCGACTAGCAGCAGGACACGGGCATGTGGGGTCACCCACAAAACTGCTACCTCCATGTGAAAAAGCCAGCAACATAAAGCAAAAAGTGTTTGAAAAACAGAATTTGCTTTTAAAACTTAAAAAAAAACGTGTGCAGGGGCGCCTGGGTGGCTTAGTTGGTTAAGCATCCGACTTTCGCTTAGGTCATGATCTCTCGGTTTGTGGGTTCGAGCCCCGCATCGGGCTCTGTGCTGACTGCCAGCTCAGAGCCTGGAGCCTGTTTCAGTCTGTGACTCCCTCTCTCTGACCCTCCCCTGCTCACGCTTTCTCTCTCTCTCTCTTTCTCTCTCCTAGAAATAAATAAAACATTAAAAAAAAAAGTGTGCAGACATGTTAAAGACATAAAGGCTACGGTTCCCACAGCAGCTTGAATGGGAACACCTGGGGACTCTCAGCCCACGTATGACCAGCAAGCCGGCTCTGGGGGTGGGGCCTGGAGATGTGTGATCTTACATGCCTCCCAGCGGTTCAGACACACAGCTGTATTTGCCAGCAAGTGCCTGAGTCCGACACTGGGCCGTCGCACCTCGTTGCCACTCGGGGAGGCGGAAGCCAGGACACTGTCTCGCACGGCCAGGTGATGGAGACCTCGGCGTGCTGGCTTAGAGCCCCCCGTCTGGCCCAGTATCTGGGTTGCTGGTGTGAAGTGGCCCTGCCGTCACCCCTGCCTGCCGTGTCACCAGACAGTCCACCGGGTCCCTTCCCCGTGACACTTAGCATGACACGGAACAAGCATCTCATGCCCGAGAAAGAGCCCTCCCTTCACGTCTTTGTCAGTTTGAAAGATGCAGATGAGGAGGCGCCTTGATGGTTGGCAGCATAGGAAATACTAGCGATTAGTCAGTAGGTCCGTGTTGGTGTGGGATTGGGGGGGGGAGGTGCCTGCGCAGTCCCGTGTGCAGGATGGGTGCGGGCGTGCGCTTCCCAGAAGGGAGGGACACCCTTCGTCCCGGGCGGCATTGGCCCCTGCCTTCGCATCCCATCCCCTGCCCGTTACCTCCGCACATAAGACACTGGCCCTGTTCTACAGCAGTTCTTCCCTTTCTACCTGAATTCCCCCCTTAACTGCTTCTCATTGCTTTCTGATTAACTTACCCCATACCTTTTCAAGTCAAAATTTGTGTCTTTAGGACCTTGAAATACATTGTTGCCTAAATTTTGAAAAATTAGTTCACTAGACTAATAATACCTGTAAAATGAACTTTATTCTTGCTTACCTACAATGCCAGGAATATTTCCAGCTGTTCATTGCTAAAGCTTGTGTTCCCAGCTATAAGATACCACTTATTCTCTCTCATATGGGCCAGAGATTTTTATGACTTTGCTCTTTTCTTTTCTCTTCCCCTGGAACTCCCTTCCCTTTTCATAAACCGTGGCCTCCGTGTGGCTGTGCCCCTTTCTCCTCGCCATGCAGGGTTCTACGGGCTGGACGAGTCTGACCTGGACAAAGTCTTCCACCTGCCCACGACCACGTTCATTGGGGGGCAGGAGTCGGCGCTTCCTCTGCGGGAGATCATCCGGCGGCTGGAGGTGAGGGGTGCGGGGTGCAGCCACAGAAGCCTAGTGCACTTGTCGAAAACCTGCATGGAGAGGGGCCTCCAGATGGGGGGGGGCCCTCCAGGCAGGGCGGAGGGCTTCCAGACAAGATGGGGGGGGCACTTCACCAAACGGGGTGGGGAACCTCCGGATGAGACAGTTCTTTATCTTGTTTTCTGCTTTTTTTTTTTAAATGTAAGGAAGCAGGGAGCATCTTTACTATTTGTAGATAAAGATTCATGCTTTTTATTTCTACCATCAACTGTAGAAGAGAAAACATTTCTGTGTGTCCCAATCTCAATGGGAGCTTACTTCAGGGGTGCAAGGTACCCCGGAGCACGAGTTCCACCCACTGGCCCCCATCGGGAATGAGCCCCAGGCTGCTTGGCACCCCCACAACCCACACAGAGGTCCTTCTGCTCACTCCACCCTTGCTTTTTTCTCCCTTTCCTTCTCGTTTCTGGAGCTTGGGTCTCACAGAGCCTGCCGGGCGCCGCACACAACACTCCGCGGCTGCTCGGGGCTCTGTTGCCAGCTGTCAGTGTCTAGCCCTGCCGTCTACACAGGGTGGAGAGTCCATGTGGACTCCACAGCAGGCTCCTCACAGGTTCGTGCAGCCGCCCAGGGCGCTGCCTGGCATGCCTGCTCTGAATTGCGGTGGCCCCCGGTGTCCCTAGCAAGCCCCAGCTGTACGTCACCAGGCAGCAGGTCTGCAGGCCGGGCCCTGGAACCACCACTCACTCCTCCATCTGCTGAGCCAGAGCCCCAGACTGTGACTCGGGTGTGACAATGGGGACCCAACTCCAGCCAGTGGGGTCTGATCAGAGTGCTCCTTTCAGTGGTACCACATGTGGCTACAGTGGCCTAGAAAGGTCTGAGTGTCTATTGGTGACATGGTCTAACTTGTAACAAATTTCCTGTGGTGTCAGCACCTCAGCTTGGTCTTCATCACTTCCACGTTGCAGGGTGAAATGTGGAAACTCAGTGACCTGGTGCCAGCATGGGGGTGTGGACACGGGGAGGGGTGGGCATGGGGGGACAGGTGAGCATAAGGGTGTGGGGAGAGGTGGGCATCAGGGTGGATGGTGGGTATGGAGGAGGGAGAACATGAGGGGGAGGGAGGGTGGGCGTCGGGGGGAGAGGTAGACATCAGGGAAAGTGGACATGGGGGAGAGGTGAGCATCCGAGGGGAGGGTGGACAGGAATAGCCAAGGCGATGGACCTTTGGGTCCCTCCTCTTCCTGTCTGCACCTTGACTGCAGTCTGTGGGCCCACTCTGTCACACACAGCTAGCAGCCCCTGTGGTGGTTGAGCACTGGAAGCGTTTAGAGGATCTGAAGAGAGAACGTGTTGGTACATTGAATAGTCTGAGGATTAATTCAGCCTTATTAGAAAAACTTTAATTCCATGTGTGCTCATGCTCTGTTTCTCTGGGACATGACTGACCCAGGGGTTCTCCTGGTTTAGACCCCGGAAATGGCACTCGTTATAGACCTGTCCCCATCCAGATGAACCTGTGCACACCACACCTTTGTCTGTGGCTGCCTCTGGCATCTCAGGGCTGATCATTTCTCTGGAAGGCAGGGACTGGACCAGTCCGTGTGGGAGCTCACACTGCGCACCTGCCCCTCCTTCCCTGCACAAAAATGGTCTCCAGTGGGGAACTCAGCCCTCCTCCCCTGCCGGAGCACAGTGGGAGGGTGTTCATAGCCCTGTGCTTGACCTCCTCCAGCTAGAGGCCCCAGTGACCCTGACCTCCACACTAGGAGGGGGCAGAGCCCCATGGCTCTCTTTTAGCCCAGGAGCCCACTCTTAAGGCGTGGGACCTTGACCATAGTGCCTTCCCAGGGTGCCCACGTCCCCACCCCAGTGCCATACTCATGGTGGCCAGGCATTTGTGCAGACCAGCCTACCAGTGGTGCGGATGTTCACATGCGTGTGTGCTGCCAGAACTCCAGGCTCCCCCCTCTTTCTCCGCCTCCTTCCTTCCTCCCCCTCCCTCTTTCCTCCCCCTACCCTCCTCTTCTCCCTTCCCCTACCCCCCCCGCTTTCCCCTCCATCTCTGCCCCCTTCCCTTCCCTTTCCCTCCCCACTTCTCTTTCCTCCCTCCTCTCCCCTTTCCCCTTCCTGTCCCCTTCCAGAAGAAGGGGGATTCTCCTGCTTTCGTCTCCATCTCCCCCCTTCTCCTTTCCCTCCTTCCTTCCCCCTCCCTTACTCCTACTCTCCCCTCCAGCTCACATCCCCTCCCTCTGGGCCTTGCAGCTCAGATTGAGGCCCCTGGAAGACCTATTTGAAGCTAATGGAGGAGGGTTCAGGTTAACAAGCACTCTGTTTGAGCCATGTTATGAGACCTTCTGTGGGTCAGTCTGAGCACCGTGAAGCCAGTGCTGATAGTGACGTCAGGGAGGGCTGCCCAGCAGCCCCAGCTCTGGGCTTCTTGCCCTCCCAGGTAACCCAGAAACCTCCTCAGAGACGTGGTTAATGAACCGATCTGAAGCACCCGGGCCCTTCCCAGCTCCGTTTCCTCTTCATCCCCAGACGAGGTCTTCCTCCTCCTGGCTAGCATGATGGGGGCAACTGTGGTGCTTGCTGTTATTTTGAGCTCAGGGCAAACCTTCCTTTGTTTCACAACCGTGGAGTGGTGTGCAGAGATGCCCATTCCTCCACAAACAGCAGGAGCGAGGGGCATAGGGCATGTCTTCACCCTGCCCTGCGCCAGCAGGCTCCATATCTGTTGTGAAAATCGATCGGGCACATACAGAACCCGGTGCTCTTGAGTGCTTGGACATTGTGACTGCTGGAGACATTTTGGGGTCTGTAAATTCGCCCTGTGTTCCCATACCAGGTGCTTTCTTCTTTAGCTTGGGTGTCGATTTGGGGTTTGCTCTCACCCTGGACAGCTAGTGGGTGGAGGAGGTGGAGGGCCCCCACCCAAGGCTGGGCCCTCCTGGACTTTCTGTCCCCTCTCTCACCGTTTCCTGTCCATGGAGCCCACGCTTCCTACGGGACATGTGGCCTCTCTCCCAGGGGTGGGTGGGACATGCCTGCTCCATTCACGGCCCTTTGCTCTGCTGTAGGATCCAGCCTTGCCTGGATGAGGCAGTTGTTAAAAGTAGAATTTAAAATCTAAGCACCTGCAAATCTTCAGTAGCCATTGAGCTCTGTCACATTCTTTCTCATGGCACCAGACACAGCCTGGCCTTGGGTTCAGGGAATCCTCCTGTCCCCTGGCAGGTGCTTCTATTCTCCTGACACGAAGAGAAGTACCATGGCCCCATGGCTCTTGCTCCCTACTCACTGGGCATAGTGTGACTCCAAGGAAGCATCTCACAGCCATGCTGGCAGCGAGAGGGGGTTGTGGGCCCAGGCCTGCCACCACCCTGATCTCTGCCCCAGGTCACAGCCAGCTCTGCCGCCTGTGTCCCAGCGTCCTGGCTGGGTGGGTGGCCGCCAGCCCTGGGCAAGCAGCCTTGATGGGGTCTGTGTGTGTGAAACAGATGGCGTACTGTCAACACATTGGGGTGGAGTTCATGTTCATCAACGACCTGGAGCAGTGCCAGTGGATCCGGCAGAAGTTCGAGACACCGGGGATCATGCAGTTCACCAACGAGGAGAAGCGGACCCTGCTGGCCAGACTCGTGCGGTCTACCAGGTGGGGGCTGCGTGCAGGGCAGGAGGTGCTCCAGGGGGCGTGGCTGCAGGCCGTGTGAGCGTCGCTGGCCCCGGTGACCTAGCTCTTCAGGGTGGCTCGGTTCCCATCTAGGTTCGAGGATTTCCTGCAGCGAAAGTGGTCGTCTGAGAAGCGCTTCGGCCTAGAGGGGTGCGAGGTGCTGATTCCTGCGCTCAAGACCATCATCGACAAGTCCAGTGAGAATGGAGTGGATTACGTGATCATGGGGATGCCCCACAGGTGCCCGCCCACCCTCCTGCCCCGGGTGACGATCCCCACGAGCCTCCCCCCCAACCCCGACCCTGTGAGGCTGCAACTGAGAGGGCTGGTGGAACAGAGGCTCAGGGCAGAGTGCTCACTGCGGGCAGTGGCCTTTCTCTGTTTTCCACCTTCCCTCCTCCCACCACACCCTGGTCTCGGGTGCCCGGAGCAGCTGAACCCCACTCACTGTCCCTGTGTCACAGGGGGCGGCTGAATGTGCTTGCCAACGTCATCAGGAAGGAGCTGGAGCAGATTTTCTGCCAGTTCGATTCAAAGCTGGAGGCAGCTGATGAGGTGAGGCCCCTGCTTTCTCTTAGAAACATCTGGCGTAGCTCAGCCCACAGGGACCCCCCTCTTCACATGTTTCTCAGGATGTTCTCCAGGGGCAGGGGCTCAAACTACTCACAGAGGAGGTGCCCAAGGGCCGTCCTTTCCAAGAAAAGAAGGGGGACAGCCAGCCACCGGGTCAAAGGCCCAGCAGCCTCCTCCTGCCAGGCCTCCTGTGAGGGAGGGTGCATCCAGGATGTGCCCTTAGGCGGGGGACCACCTCCCCATGCCATGGGCAGGAGCCATCCTGGGAGGAGCCTTTCCAGGTCGGGTCCTGGACCTTTCCAGGTCAGGGGTCCTGGGAAGAGCCTTTCTGGGCCCAGGGTCCTGGGATGAGATGTAGCACAGGAGCCTGAGCACCTCGCTCTGAGGGCCAAGACCGGCGTTTTGTGTGTCAGGGTTCCGGGGACGTGAAGTACCACCTGGGCATGTACCACCGGCGGATCAACCGTGTGACCGACAGGAACATCACCCTGTCGCTGGTGGCAAACCCCTCCCACCTCGAGGCTGCTGACCCTGTGGTGATGGGCAAGACGAAGGCCGAGCAGTTTTACTGCGGGGACACGGAGGGCAAGAAGGTGAGGCTGCGAGGGCTGGCCCAGTCGCATCTCAAACCTCGAGTTTCTGGAATTTAACCAAGTATTCTGAGCAGACTTTGAGAGAGTCGTATATGGTGACCTAGTGCCGCCTTCAGAGTGCTCTCTCCCAGGAGGTGAGCACAGACCAGGGCCAGAGGGGCCACTGCCACCATCATGTCTGTGGTGAAGCCGGTCCTACAGGAAAGAACCTTCTCTGTAGACGAAGATCGGCTGGGGTAGAGGCGTGTTGAGTGTGCTGAGGGCAGAGCAGGGCACTGCCTTTAGACAAGTCAGGCTCTTTATAGGCGGAGCCAAGCATTAGTTTACCAGGTTCCATGATCAAAATCCTGTAGGCCCTCTAGTACTGCGCTTAGAGGGCGACAAGGGATGCTGTCGTCAGCAACGATGGGTCTGGGCCAAGCATGGCGTTGGCAACAGGAAGTGGTTCCTGTGCTGATGGATGCCCTCACAGAGAAGGGGCAGGATGTGAGGGCCACGCCCAGGGAACTCCCCGAGGAAAGGGACCTATGCAGCCCCAGGGACCAGCAACAACGTGTGGTGGCCGGGGAGGAGGCCATTGTGACCAGTGCCTCCAGCATTTCCATTGTCCTGGACTAGGATACACACCAAGGCATTTGGAGCCAGGCAGGGAGTGAGATCGCAGGAAGCTGTGTGGTGTCCTCATTTGTCCCCGTAGCAGCGCTCAGTGGGAGCACTGGGAATGTCCTAGAAAGGGAGGAAACAGGCAAAAGCTGTAGGGCACAGCTAATGGGCTCCAGGCAACAGCACTGATAGGTCCCGCCAAGCGATGTGAGGCCCTGTAGAGGCCCGGGTCTTAACGAGGGCTGCTGCCCAGGATGAGCCCCACCCCCTCAGCCTTGAGCCCAGACCCCACGGTCCTTCCCACTGTCCTCCGAGCTGCTCTCCAGAGCCCCTGCAGAGCAGGCCCCTGCACACACCTTCCCCCATGTCCTCCGTCCCCCTGTCCTCATGAGCATCTAGAGGCAAGACACAAGGGCTCTGTTTAATAGATCTAGATTTTGTACCCAAGAAGGACATCACAGACCCTCCCTTCCTGGCACCGAGGACACACGGGAGGCCATCAGGAGCAGGGGCGCCAGGGACCTGTCCAGGCAGCGGGAACAGTGTCTTGTGGTGCAGGAGGTGCTCACGGATGTGCAGGGAGGAGGGTGCGGAGCAGTTTTATCCTGCCAGAGACCCGCAGACCAGGAAACACCTGTGTGCACAAATGCTGGTCTCAGATCCCGCGCTCTGCTCAAGGAGCAGGCTCCCAGAGAAGCATCCAGTTCCAGGCTGTGCGGGGGCCACGCAGTGGGAGGCCCAGCATCTGCCAGGCCAGAGAGCAGACGGCACGGGGCACCCACGCTGAATCTGCAAATGGGTGCTACGGAGTCATTGTCCCACTAGTCGGTTATAGCCTCCATTCAGAACAGGAATCCGTGAGCTCACAGTAGGACACACAAAAGGCAAGAAGGAAGGCTCTTCCAGAACACCAGCAGACATGTGCAGGAGTGACCGCTGCCAGGCAGAGTTTGGTGAGGAGCGGGATACAGAGGTCCTTGCAGAGGCCCCCACCATCCTCACGACCCAGGGGAAATGCTGAGTGAATGGGGGAGACGGCTGGGTGTGCCCTGGCACAAAGGGCACAATTCCTGAGCCTGCTTGCAAAGGACCGTGGAACCCAGGGCCTGTCCGGGCCACGGAGACAGAAGAGGCGATGAGCTGCTCCCAGTCACTGCTGCTCTGGTGGGAGTGTCCCCCATGCTGTGCCCAACATGGCGTCTGTGGGCTCTGTGGAAGGTGTGCAGGTGCAGAGCGGACGTGTTGGGAGGGATCCGGCGGTCTTATGTCCTCCTGCTGCTTTCTCCAAGTTTGAAATGGTCTCAAAACACATTATTTTTTGAAAAGCAGATAGTGACTGTCTCTGGGGTGCCTTGTGGACACAGTGGTCGGGGCTCTGTTGGAGTCGGTGTCTCCTCTGCACGTCTGCAGGTCATGTCCATTCTTCTGCACGGAGATGCTGCCTTCGCCGGCCAGGGCATCGTGTACGAGACCTTCCACCTGAGCGACCTGCCATCCTACACGACTCACGGCACCGTCCACGTGGTCGTCAACAACCAGGTAACCCGGGCTCCGGGTGGCCTCTGTGTCTCTGTGGCAGAGACCACCAAGGCCACAGCGTCGGGTTTGTGATTAGACTTCCTCCCGAGGGCACTACTCACATCAATCTTATGTAGGAGGACGTGTGCCCATTTTTTTATCATAGTTGCTCTTTTGTGATTATAAAGATATGTCTTTCATAAGAAATGTAGACAATGCACATTGTCTTTGTTTTTTTTAACGTTTATTTTTGAGAGAGAGCGTATAAGCAGGGGAGGGGGAGGGGAAACCAAGAAGCCTGCACTGACAGCACAGAGCCCCCAATGCGAGGATCGAACCCACAAACTGTGAGATCATGACCTAAGCCAAAGTCAGGCGCTCAACCAGCTGGGCCACCCAGGCACCCCTGGATTGCATTTTTGATATCAGATCTAAAGAAACTTTTCCTTGCCCAGATCACGAAGGTTTTCGCCCCCTTCTGGAAGTTTTATAGTTTCACGTTTTCTATAGACCGTAGCCTGTGATGTATTTGGAGCTTCAAGGTGGGTGGAGATACCCACTTGTTCAAGTACAGTCCGTGGAAAGGATTGTTCCAAGTGAATTGACCGCGTGTCTGCAGGTCTGGTCTGACTCTGTTCTTTTCCACTGACCTGCATGTGTCTCCTCTGCTGATGCCACATTGATGACAGCGCTCTGCCGAGTGGAGGCTGTCACGGCAGTCCTCCTTCTTCCTTCCTTCTTCATGCTGTTCTGGCTTTTCCAAGTTGGTAGGCTTTTCATCCAAGCTGTAGAAGCAGCTTGTCGGTCTCCACAGACTTCTGGTATTGTGACCAGAGTGTGTGGGCCGACATGTCCCTTAGGGAGGAGCTGCCGCCGCAACACCACTGAGCCTTCTAATCTGAGAATACGTAACTCTCTGCATTGTTTCATTCTTTCTCATTTCTCTTCGGGTATTTTGTGCTCCCCTGCCTACAGGTCCTGCACATGTTTTGCGAGACTTACACCGAAGTATCTCACTGTGTGGGGGCTGTCATACTTTTTAAACACCTTAATGTCCAGCTGTTACCAGGATAAAGAACTAGTCCTTTCTGCATTTGGTAGCCCACAACCTTACTAAACTCACTTTTAGTAATTTTTTTTGTGATAGTTCGGAATTTTCTGTATAAACAGTCCTATCTCCCTGTGAGACAGTTTTGTTTCTTCCTGTCCAACCTACCTGTTTCTCTCTTTTTTTTTTTTTTTAATGTTTTTATTTCAGAGAGAGATAGAGACAGCGTGAGCAGGGGAGGGTCAGAGAGGGAGACACAGAATCCGAAACAAGCTCCAGGCTCTGAGCTGTCAGCACAGAGCCCAACATGGGGCTCGAACCCACAAACCATGAGATCATGACCTGAGCTGAAGTCGGACGCTCAACCAACTGAGCCACCCAGGCGCCCTCTACCTGTCTGTTTCTCCCTCTCATTGCGTGGCCAGGATGCCAGCACAGCGTGGAACTGGGGAGGGTCGACATCCCTTCCTTGTTCCCCATTTAGGACAAAAGCGCTCAGTCTTGGCCACTAAGTGGTGCTTGCAGTAGGTTTTCTGTCCGTGTCGCCCTCTACCTGTCTGTTTCTCTTTCTCATTGCGTGGCCAGGACGCCAGCACAGCGTGGAACTGGGGAGGGTTGACATCCCTTCCTTGTTCCCCATTTAGGACAAAAGCGCTCAGTCTTGGCCACTAAGTGGTGCTTGCAGTAGGTTTTCTGTCCGTGTCCTTTGTAAGTGGCTCCCAGTTTGTGGGCGGTATTTATCATGAGAAGCTGGTGTGTCTTCTCAGATGCTTTTTCGCGTCTCTGAAGATGATCGACTGGTTTGCAGACGGTGAACTCCCCTGAGGGCGGGACTCTGGTGTCCTCTCATACACAACACGGCTGTGCGAGGGTCTGGCCGCGTTGGCCTGGGCCGGCTGTCAGGGGAGCACTGGCCTAAAGCAAGCTGGGGACTGCTCCCTCGTCTTCCGTTCTCTGGAAAAGCTCACGTAAAGCAGCTGTTACTTCTCTGTAAACGCTGAGTGGAATTTGCCAGCAGGAAACTTCACGGCCCGGAGTGTTCGTCACGGAAGGCCTTTCCCTTGTCTTCGTGTTCGGAGCTCGACCATGCAGGGCCAGACTTGGGTCCCTTCCCGTCCACGCTGTTGGAGCTCTGCCCCGCGTGCTGTCCATCTCGGCAGCTTTACTGAGCTGGTGCTCCCACAGCAGACAGCGGCTTCCAGGGTCTTCACACTTGTAGGACATCGTGTCATCTGAAGAAACTGTGTCCCCTAGCTGTCCCACACCTGCCCCCTGCTCCCCAGGCCTACACAGCCGTTAGCCACATCATAGTCAGGGCTTTATTTATCCCTGTGATGGCCGTGTAACGGCTCTCCTATGGCTTCGTCAATGTGTTGTCTGTTGACAGACATTTGGGCATTTGTACCTTCTGGCTGATGTATGTAACACTGCTCTGGGCACAGGCTTCTGTGTGGCATGTACCCAGGAGTGGGATTGTGGGGTCCAAGGGCAGCTCTATGTACCCTTTGGAGGGCCCCGCAGACTGTCATCCCGGGATGACACCTGTGTTGTCGAGTATCAGCTGCTGATTGCTTTCTCGCCCTCAAGTTGAGGTTCTTCCGATTGTTGGTGCGACATTCCAATGGCTTTCAGATGAAATAAGGACATTTTGAGCTTTATGTTGTGAGACTCTGGTCTTACTTAAATCTTATGTGAGGCTCACTTCCTGGACATCTTTGATGGGGGGGTGCAGAGCCATGGTGTTTTCTGTGGGCTGGGTGCAGCAGGGTGGTGATTGTCCAATAGTGTCTTGGTCCTCTGTCTTTTTCGCCTGTGCCTGCTGGTGTTCTTTAAGTATATTTATTTATTTTGAGGGACAAGAGACAATGCGAGCAGGAGAGGGGCAGACAGAGGATCCTGAGCAGGCTGTGCACCGCCAACACAGAACCCAACAAGGGGCTCGAACCCCTGAACCATGAGATCATGACCTAAGCCAAATCCAAGAGTCTGACACTTAACTGATTGAGCCACCCAGGCTCCCCTCCTTGTGGTTTCTTAGGTCACTGGGGTGAAACCCTTCTTCTCTGCAATAGAAACAATAACTTTCTGATTTAAGAACCACATCACACAAATACAGCACAGGTAAGCCTTGGGTGTGTCAGACTTCTTGTGACAGAAAATTAAGCATTCCAGTTGCACCTTCCTGGGACCGGGTCCAGGGGAGAGTGTCCCAGAATGGTGGTGTCTGGAAACTACCCTACCAGGAATGGCCCAAGAAGCTGGGCCCATGTAGCACAGAAGAGAGAAGGCCCTGGAAGCATAAGAGCTCTTTTTCTATAAGTAAACGATTCATGCAACAAGAATGTGACGGGTGGTAATGACCAGAAAACAGGTGTCAGTAGAAGATCTCCAGCAACCAAATCTATTCCAGCCAGGAACCGGCCACAGGCCTGAGGGAGACAGGGCTCCAGCCAGGGCTGGGAGGGTAACCCATGTACCCTCAGGGCCTCTGGCTGGCACAACAGTCCCGCTTCCTGGGGTCCTCCTCCTGGCAAAGCACCACCACGCGTCCGCTCAGGAGGGTCTTTGAAGACCTCGCTGATGCAGCCATACCAGACACGAGTCTCCATCCTGAGGTCATTGTAGAGCTGGGCAAATAATCTACGGGGTTTCCACACGTGTGTCGCATGGCCCACGTGAATCAACACATGAAAATCAATGTACATAAAATGCTCGGAATAACACCCGGCCCATGAATAGGGTTATGGGTTATCACGATGATAAAGACTGCTCTGTGCGTACACTGCTGAGGCAGCCTACCGGGTCCATATGTGCGCAAGACGGTAGCGCACACACAACTGTCTCCCTGCATCCATGTGTGTGCGTTCACACTTCCACATGTGCCTGAAGACACGGAAGCTGGTAACCGTGGTGGATATTGGGGAGGGCGGCCAAGGGACTGAGGTCTTGACCTTCCTGTGAGATTCTAGAACAGTGTGCATGTTGTGATCACTGCCTCTCCAGTCCCTGCACTCGTTTCCCTAACAAGGAAACTGTTGAAGGTGTGTCCATCAGAACTGTCGTCAGTGAGCATCTTCATCGGTTTCTGACCATCTCTCGTCTCTATGGGAAAGCAATGTATGGTAAATGCAGCCTTCTGTAAGAGCTGCAGTGTAGCAAGCATTTTCTTTAGTCTCTTCACTGATTCTAATGCGACAGATGATGACATGGCGTGAAGTAAGATCTGTAGCAGGATGAGTGGCTGCCTTCATGGCCCTTGTCTTGCTAAGAATGTGCCTCAGATTTGACTTTCTAAAGTTCTCTCCTGAGGAAGCCATCGGATGCTAAATCCTTTTCTGTGTTTGTCAAAACCACGTTCATATGACAAAAGTAGGAATAGGCTATATACCCAACAATAGACGTCTTTGCTTAATGTTTGGCCAAGCCGTTAGGAAGCAGTCCTGTGGAAGCATCAGAATGTCTGGTGTCCTAGAGAAAGTCACAGTGTCGTGAGAGGACATGCACGCTACTCGTTCACTGCTGGCAGGTGCGTGTGGTACACGCGCGCGCACACCCTTTTTTTTCTTTAATTTTTTTTTAACATTTTATTTATTTTTGAGAAAGAGACAGAGAGAGAGCATGAGCAGGGGAGGGTCAGAGAGAGAGGGAGACACAGAATCTGAAGCAGACTCCAGGCTCTGAGCTGTCAGGACAGAGCCTGACACAGGGGTTGAACCCACGAACTGTGAGATCATGACCTCAGCGGAAGTCGACCACCCACCAACTGAGCCACCCAGGAGCCCCACACACGGACACTTCAGAAGAGCAGGTCGCTGGCATCCGGAAACGTCCACAGTGCTGGCCCTGTGCCTCAGCTCCCCTGCACATGAAGTCTGCATTTGCTGAACGAACCCTGTGTGGGAATGTGTCCAGCGACAGCGGGTTGACCACAGGCCGGAACAAACTAAATGTCCACCATCATGGACAAATGCCAGTGCCTCCGAAAACCGAGGAGGCGGGGAGCCTTCCAGATTAAGGGAGATGAGAGGGGCACACGGTGGTGTGCTGCATTGGATGCTGGGCCGGGGACAGTGTGTGTGGACATCATGGGCCAGGTAACTCGCTCTGGGATGTGGAGCTGGTCAGGCTAGTGAGGCCGTGCTCCTCTTTTAGGAAATGGGGACTCTACAACTCAGCCCTGAATGCTTCAGGAGGCAGAGTGGGGGTGCTGGCAGGTGCGACGTGGAAGGAGCTCGAGCCGTGGAAGGCGGCATGGAAACAACCGGCACACCTGAGGAAAGACTCTGGGATTCTTTGTATTGTTCCTTCAACCTTGTTTTCATAAGCCTGAAGCTGTATCAAAATTTTAAAGTTACCAAGCCTGGGAAGATAGCGTGTGTTATTTATGGGTACTTGCTGCCCACATGAAGGCTTTAGCAGAAACGGAGCATCTTCTCCTAAAGAGTGTCGAAAGGTCTGACAGTGACGGTTTGCATGAGTTCACAGGTGACCGGTAACATATCGTCATGCTTTCTGTGTTTAAAGCATTTGATTAAAACAGGTATTATTGGGGGCACCTAGGTGGGTCAGGCAGTTATGCTCTGACAGTTCAGGTCATGATCTCACACTTCTTGTGTTTGAGCCCCGCATCAGGCTCTGTGCTGACAGCTCGGAGCCTGGAGCCTGCTTCAGATTCTGTGTCTCCCTCTCTTTCTGCCCCTACCCTGCTCGCACTTTGTCTTTCTCAAAAATAAATATGAAAAAAAAAAAAAACACTTAAAAAAAAACCCAAGTATTAAATGTAGGTTAGAAAATTTTGTATACAGAATTTTTAGTACATCTAAAATATAAGGCATATTCTGAAGGCTTTAACTTTTCAAAGGCACAGTGGCTCATGTGAACAAAGTACTAATTATAGAATAGTATTCAGAATTTTAAACATAGGTTACATGTATGCACATGCAAAGGAAAACACAAAGATGTTTACACTGTAACTGCTGGAAAGACATGCAACTTTGTTTAAATTAACTAATTTTTTTATGCTGTCTTCCAAACTCAGTGTGTCGAACATGTATGGATTTTGTTCACAGAATAAGAAACCACAAGGGCACCTGGGTGGCTCAGTTGGTTGGGCATTCTACTTCAGCTCAGGTCATTATCTCATGGCTTGTGGGTTCGAGCCCCACATCAGGCTCTGTGCTGACAGCCAGCTCAGAGCCCGGAGCCTGCTTTGGATTCTGTGTCTCCCTTTCTCTCTGACCCTCCTCTTCTCCCACTGTCTCTCTCTCTCTCTCTCTCAGAAATAAATAAAACATTTAAAAAAAATTTTTTTTAAATAAACAAACCTGAATAGACACTTGAGGACTTGGCAAGGCAGGTGGCTGCCAGCTGGTGGCATTCGACCCACCCTACCTGGGTGTCTCTTACAGATCGGCTTCACTACAGACCCACGCATGGCCCGCTCCTCGCCCTACCCCACTGATGTGGCCCGCGTCGTGAATGCCCCCATTTTCCACGTGAACGCAGATGACCCAGAGGCTGTCATGTATGTGTGCAAGGTGGCGGCTGAGTGGAGGAGCACGTTCCACAAGGACGTGGTGGTGGACCTGGTGAGTGACCCCCATCTGTGTCCAGGAGAGCAGGCTCCTGGCTGCCCCTCCCCAGAACTCCTGAGGCCCCCTCCCCGGTGAGCCATGCCGTGAAACAAAGTAGCTGGGGTCTCATCCTAGTGGGTCCCAGGTCACTCTTGTTTTATCTGGGGTGAAGGAGACATAGAACCCTAATTCTAGAGGAGGTAAACCGAGGCGCCGCGCAGAGGGGGCAGACGTGTTTCTCTGACACCGGCATCTCTGGCTGTGTCCAGGTGTGCTACCGGCGCAACGGCCACAATGAGATGGACGAGCCCATGTTCACACAGCCCCTCATGTACAAGCAGATCCGCAAGCAGAAGCCAGTGCTGCAGAAGTACGCAGAGCTGCTGGTATCCCAAGGCGTGGTCAACCAGCCCGAGTACGAGGTGCGGCCCGGCCCGGGGCCATGGGGTGCTTCCCGCGTGCGCGGAGCTTCAGGGTCCAAGTGAGAGCGTGCAAGATATTTACATCCGCAACATTTCCAAGCATGATTTCTGGGCAGTCTGGGCTGTGGGGAGCTCATAAAGAACATGGGACCTGAGTGCCCGTTCCAGGGGGGCAGGTGAAGGGCCTGGTGTAGATCTGGTCCCTCCTGGCTGATTAGGAGAGGCCCGTTCAGGTGCTCAGGGCATGGAGGCAGGAAGGGCTGGCCTCAGTGGCTGTCCGGAGGTCAGGGCCAGCGCTGGGGCGGCACCGTGGGCGTCCCCTCCAGGTGGCCCTTGGAGTTATGAGAACTGGGCCAGTGTGCAAGGAAGGAAGTAGGCGGGGCAGGGGAGGGGGACAGGCAGGGGCAGGGGCTCCAGCTTTGAGCAGATCTGCAGCCCGCAGACTCAAGAGAAGAAAGCGTTGGAGGTAAGAAAGATAAGCCAGCAGCCCCTCCCTGGCCTCTGAGTGGGTGCGCACAGGGCAGCCCCAGAGCGTGGTGCACAGTGCTCCCGACAGCCGTGCCATGCCCTGCCCTCCAGGAGGAGATCTCCAAGTATGACAAGATCTGTGAGGAGGCCTTCACCAGGTCCAAGGACGAGAAGATCCTGCACATCAAGCACTGGCTGGACTCCCCCTGGCCTGGTGAGCGGAGAGCGTCACCGGGTAACCCTCACCCACCCCCACAGCGCCCCTGGGGGCCACTCTGGACTCCCCCTGGCTTAATGAGCAGGGGGCGTCACCAGGCACCCGTCACCCATCCCCACAGCGCCTCCAGGGGCCTCAGTGTGGCTCTGGGATGGTGGCGTCTATGCATCAGCTGGGCCTTCTGTCCTAGGCTTCTTCACTCTGGACGGACAGCCGAGGAGCATGACCTGCCCCTCCACAGGCCTGACGGAGGACATTCTGACGCACATTGGGAACGTGGCCAGCTCTGTGCCCGTGGAGAACTTCACCATTCATGGAGGTGAGGAAGCGTCTGCCTCCCGGGCCAAGAGGTGGAGGCCCAGTGGGAGGGCGGGGGATAGCACCAAGCACCACTGCCGCCCTCCCTGCGCTCCCCTCCCCACTGTCCCAGGAGGCAAGTCAGGGCCCCAGGGGCTGGCTAGAGGAATCACTGCTCTTGTGACAGCTGGCAAGCACCCTGTCCCTGCAGGGCTGAGCCGGATCTTGAAAACGCGTGGCGAGCTGGTGAAGAACAGGACCGTGGATTGGGCCCTGGCCGAGTACATGGCTTTCGGGTCCCTCCTGAAAGAGGGCATCCATATCCGGCTGAGTGGCCAGGACGTGGAGCGGGGCACCTTTAGGTAACGCTCTCCGTGGTCTGGTAGCCTTTACAAAGGGCAGGACAGGGGAGGGGAGGGCCCTGGCATGTATCCTGAGAAGAAAATCACTGCCAAGAAGCAGTTGTGAGGCTCCGTGTTGGCCCAGACACACCCCTTCCCTGCTCCAGTGTGGATACTTCGGCTGAGCAGGGACCACCACGTGGGTCTCCTTGTCGGGACAGAGCCCCGGTGCTCCCACCTCTAAGCTGTGCTGTTCCACCCCAGCCACCGCCACCATGTGCTCCACGACCAGAACGTGGACAAGAAGACCTGCATCCCCATGAATCACCTCTGGCCCAACCAGGCCCCCTACACCGTGTGCAACAGCTCGCTGTCCGAGTACGGGGTCCTGGGTGAGTGCCACGGCCCACAGGCCTGCCCCCCTGCCGTGCCTCCCCTCCCTGCCCGCCTATCCACTGGCTCAGGTCCGTCTTGCTCCTCCTCCATGCTCTGCAGGCTTCGAGCTGGGCTTTGCCATGGCCAGTCCTAATGCCCTGGTCCTCTGGGAGGCACAGTTCGGTGACTTCCACAACACGGCCCAGTGCATCATCGACCAGTTCATCTGCCCAGGCCAGGCCAAGTGGGTGCGGCAGAATGGGATCGTGCTGCTGCTGCCCCATGGCATGGAGGGCATGGTGAGCCCCGCCCCCTCCAGACTGGGGCATGTCTGCTTCTCCCCCGTCCCCAAGGGCAGGAGGCAGCTCCGGTCCACCTCTGTGAGAAGCAGGGGTGCCGGTGCAGGCCACCTCCCCGTACATCCCCACCCTGGGCCTGGAGGACTGTCCTCACTGCGGAGGCCCCTTGGGAGGGGTCATCTGGAGCCAGGCTGTGGGCCCTGTCCTTACACAGAGGTGCTCCTTGTGTTCTGGGAGAGGGAAGGGGAGTGAAACATCAGCAGGTCGACGGAAGTTGGTGTTTTTCAGACCAGAAATGATGCGAGTCTGTTAAGGAAGAGACATGACGTGCACCTTTTGTCTTAACTTGTGTGTCTGGTTCCAGGGTCCAGAACATTCCTCTGCCCGGCCAGAGCGGTTCCTGCAGATGTGCAACGATGACCCAGATGTCCTGCCGGTGAGCAGAGCACCCCCCCAACCCCCGCCCCGAAGTGAGAGGCTCCAGGCTCTGTCCTGCTGCTGCAGGCGCTGCCTCAGAGCCTGCATGGAGCAGCCGTGTGCGGCTGGGTCAGGTGGACACTATAGAGGAGGAGTTTGGTGGAACAGTGTTACTGGGAGGGGGTTTGTAGAGCAGACCAGACCCGGCTGAAGGCCATGGTCTTCAGAGGAGGGAGAGGAGGCAAGGGACCAGGACACACAGCCCCAATGAGGGCATGTGGAGCTCCCACGGGGTCTCTTCCTGCACGCACCCATGCAGCCGTGGTGCCTGAGGCCATGAGCCGAGGTGCCTAGCCTGGGCTAGGGCCTGTGCCCTGAGGCCCGGGGACAGGAGCTCAGGCCGCTCGGCCTGCGGCCTCTCCCTCACACTGCAGAACCTGGAGGAGGCCAACTTCGACATAAACCAGCTGTATGACTGCAACTGGGTCGTCGTCAACTGCTCCACGCCCGGCAACTTCTTCCATGTGCTGCGGCGGCAGATCCTCCTGCCCTTCCGGAAGCCGGTCAGTCGGGGGGTCCCTACCCAGAGGCCTGGCCTGAGAAGTCCGGGCCCCCCACCCAGCAGGAGGATGAACCTGTGAGCGGGCGGTTGTGGGCAGTATGCCCAGTGGGGTCCCAGCCAGTGGCTCCTGAGCAGGGTGTTAATGGAGAAGTGGGTGTGAAGGCAGAGCCTGGCTGCAGGCGGGGACCCTGAGGAGAGGTCGGGGCACCAGCGCTCAGCATAGCTGGGACAGGTTCTGGAGGAGTGGACACGGGGCTCCTGGCCGCACAGCTGGGCCTCCTTCCAGACCCCATGGGGCCTGATCCATCACGGGCCTGTGCTCCTCCATTCCAGCTCATCATCTTCACCCCCAAGTCACTGCTGCGGCACCCCGAGGCCAGAACCAGCTTTGACGAGATGCTCTCAGGTAGGTGTGGGGGTGTGCGATGGTTTCCTGTGGCCCTGGCCGTGCGTTTGGTCGTTGCACACACACCAGTGAAGACGACCGCCCAGAAGTCAGAGCTTGTGTGTGTGTGCTGTGCCCCTCACCCCCCGTCTGCAGCCTGCGCCTGGGTGCCCTGGGCCTCCTTTAGGGGTGATGAGCAAGTGTGACCTCAGGGGCCTCCTCTCTGAGGAGGGTGTGCCGTGAGACCCACAGAGACCCCCAGCTCCTGGGTCGGGGGACCCCCTTCATCTTCAGTCAAGTTGAAGCCTCTTAAATCTGTTTGAATCCCCCGGGCCCAGCAGCCAGCACCGCGCTGCCGTGTCCGGTTCACCCGGCAGGGGCCCCACACGTGGGTGTGTTCATGTGGCCCGTATCCTCCTGTGTCTGGCCGCTTGCACTCCCATCCTGCCCCGCAGGTGTCACAGAGCAGGTGCTGGGACCCATTCTGCCTTGCAGCTGATGACTGGCTGACAACTGGCCCTGTGCAGGTGGCCCACTCACGCGGTCTGTTCGGCCGTCAGTGGACACGCGGTTGCCCCCATGTTCAAGCAATTGAGAGACACTGCCGTGGACGTGGGTGTGCAGACACCTCTTCTCGAGGCTGCTTTCAGCTCGCTTGGCGCGTCCCCCCAGGGGAGCTGCCGGGTCCCACGTAGTTTTGTTCTTGGGGTTTGAGGAACGACTGTACTGTTGTCCGCGGCAGCCACGCCAGCTCATGTTCAGCCCCGAGGAGCCCGTCTCTGCACTTGTGTGACAGTGATGCTGAGCCCCGTCGCACGCCTGCCATCCGTCTGGGCATCCACTTTGAACAATCATCTGTTCCCTGCTTTGGCTGATTTTGAGTCGGGCTATTTGCCTTGTTGTTGAATTGTGGTTCTCTCTGCGTGGAGGGTACTAATCCGGCATCAGAGACGTGACCGTGGAATAGCAGTAAGCCTGTCCCCCCAGCCCCCAGGGACACATGTCTCTGTTCACTTGTGTCTTCAGTGCTTTTCAGCAGTGCCTCACGGTTCTCGTCACCAGTCCTCACCGTCTCCGGTCGTCCCACTGATGCCGGTGCACGGGGGCTTTCTTGTGCACGTTGGATCAGGCAGTGTTAGTCTGCAGAAATGCACCTGAGCTCTGAGCGTGGACGTTTTTATCCTGTGACTTCGTTGCATTGGTTCCTTCTAATCTTGAGGGTTTTGGCCATGTACCCACAGATCATTTTACCTCTTCCTTTTCCAGTTCAGAGGCCTTTCATTTTCCTTTCTCCCCTCACTGCTCTGGCCAGGACTCCAAGCACGAGGTTGGGCAGGAGTGGTGGCCGTGGAGTCCGCACCTTCTTCCTGATCTTAGAGGAAGAGCTTCTGTTTCTCAGCCCCAAGTCTGGTGCTCGTGGTGGGCTTTTTGTATCACATGGGGGAAGTTCCATAGCACAAATGTGTGTGTGTCATGTGTGTTGCTAAGTAAGACCCTTTTCTGGACATCGCTTCCAGATGGCACCCTGGGTCAGGCCCAGCGCTAGGAATCTGAGTATTCCCAGCAAGTGTCACTTGCCGCCCAGGGCTGGCCTTGCCTACTGTGCACCACACAAAATGTGCTTCTCAAGGCACTCTGGGTCCAGATGGATTCGAGGGCCCCCCAAGGCTGGTGTGCGCCAGGAGCTGCGTGTTCTGGCACCAGCCCGTGTCCCGCCCCGCCCTGGGGGACCCTCGCTGGTGTGGGCGGGCCCTGGGTGTCCTCCCCCAGGTCCTGAGAGGACCCCCGGCTGTGGGGATTCTCTCGTAGGAACCCACTTCCAGCGGGTGATCCCCGAAGACGGCCTGGCGGCCCAGAACCCAGCAAACGTCCGGAGGCTTCTGTTCTGCACCGGCAAGGTGTACTACGACCTCACCCGTGAGCGGAAGGCCCGGGGCATGGCGGAGCAGGTGGCTATAACCAGGATCGAACAGGTGGGGGCCGGTGGCTCCGTGGCAGGTGCCTGCATCCCTCTTCGCGGCCCCTGAGCTCCACGCCCAGGGCCCCGTCCCATCTGACGGGAGCTCCTTGCTCCGCAGTTGTCCCCGTTCCCCTTTGACCTGCTGCTGCAGGAGGTACGCAAGTACCCCAACGCCGAGCTGGCCTGGTGCCAGGAGGAGCACAAGAACCAAGGCTACTATGACTATGTGAAGCCACGGCTGCGCACCACCATCAACCGCGCCAAGCCTGTGTGGTGTGTGATGAGCAGGGCCTGGGAGCTGGCTAGGTGGGGGTGCTGGAGGGGCGGGGGCAGGAGGTTGAGCAAGGGCTGGACCTGGGGAACTGGGTGGAGGGAGGGGGTCTGGCCAGGGGTAGGGCCTGGGGAGCTGGCTAGGTGGGGGTGCTGGGGGGATTGTGCAGGGGCTGGGCCTGAGGAGCTGGCGCGGCTTGGGGCAACAGTGGCTCCGAGCTCACTATGACCCCATGGTACCCCCCCTCACTCCCCCACAGGTACGCAGGCCGCGATCCAGCCGCGGCTCCGGCCACTGGCAACAAGAAGACCCACCTCACAGAGCTGCAGCGCCTCCTGGACACAGCCTTCGACCTGGACGCCTTCAAGAACTTCTCATAGATGCCGCCTGGGCCTCCTGGGCCGCTGCCCTCCATGCCACGGCTGCCCCTCGCTTTTCAACTAAAGAATAGTGCCTCAGGGCTGCCCGCACTTCTGCTGTCCACCACACCGCACACCCCCTCCTGCTTAACATTAGGCTGCTCTCCCCCACCCCAGTGCTTGGCCACCCCCCAGGCCAACTGCCCCCAGGCACCACAGCTTCTGTCCCACCAAGCATCCGCGTGGAGGAGAGGGGCCCCTGCAAGTGACCTGAGAGGGTCTGCCATGCTCCTGCCCTCCCGCCCCGCGGGCCCAGCCTCATACCCTCCTCCCCTCCCCAACCCGAAGGGAGGTCTGGGCTCTGCTGGGGCCCCCACTGTGCGGTGAACTGAGGCGCTAGATGGGGTGGCGGGCGGGAGGTGGCCTGCACCTGACCTGGCACAGAGAGGGCAGGTCCGCTCTCTGCGACGTCCGCTTCCGGCCCTCAAGAGGGGTCCGGGCCACTCGTGGGGGCTGTGCACACTGCACCCACCGCCACAGGGTGTGGGGCTCGGGGCTCATGGGCAGGCCAGGGCGTGGCCACCACCCGCCCCGCACACCCACAACCCAGCTCCCACTCCCATGTCCCGCTTCCCTCATCGCCAGCGCTGTGGAGGCGGAAAGGGTCTCGTCTGGGCTGTGCCACAGCCGGTCAGGGGAGAACAGGAAGGCCGGGGCTGAGGGGCAGCCCCCCTCACCCATCACAGGACAGATCTGATTTATTTATTTTGGTTAAAAAAAACAAAAACAGTTTTGCATTGCATTTGGCTTGACCCATAAACAAAGTTACCCTCGGGCCGTCTTCGTGTTGTTTTTTCTGTGCCCCCATCCTGCCAGCAGGCAGCCTCCGCTGCATGGCCACTGTCACAGGTACAGACTATGCCCGGTGCTGCCTGCGACACTATGGTCTGTGCTTGGGCTCTAGCTGGCCCACCCGTTCCCCTGGGGACCACCTCTGCAGGGGAACCGGCCCAGTGTCCCCCTCGACAAGAGTCCCGCCATCTGGGGCTCACAGCACGCCATCCAGCTTCCAAGGGGCCAGCAGGTTTCCTCACCAAGCGAGCTCAGGGAAAGTCCTGGGTTTGGACATGGGCTGACAGCCACCCCAACATCTAGACCACACCCAGGTCCCTTGTTCTTGAGGCCTCTTGGAATCTCTTCACATTGTCCCATGTGTTCCATTGGGCTCGGCCGTGGGTCCTCCAGCCCTGGAGTGACCGCAGCCCCATGCAGACGGGGGCTGGGTGGGGGGGCAGGGCCCCATGTCAGATGCAGCTGGCTGGGTCGGGAGCCCCTTTCCTTCCCTGGGGGCCCCTGTCTAGACGTGTGCCGGGAAGGAACCTTGCCTCTCGCTGCTGCCGTGTGGACTATGTGGACCATGCAGTGAGGGAGAGTGTGGAGGGTGGGGCTCCCTGAGGAGGTGGTGCTCAAACCTCACTGGGCAGCTCTTGTCTGCTCGCCCTTGGGCTGTCCCTGCCCCTGCTGTGAAGGAAGAGCATCCTGCATGCCCAGAGGGGGCTTCGGGAAGGGAGAGTGTGTGCTTGCACATGTTAGTGTACGCACATGAGTGTGTATGGGCCTACTGAGGGATGTTGCTGCTTTGTTCTGGACCAAGAAGCCCTTGGGATTCCTGCACCAGCTTGAAGCTTGCTGCTTTGGGGGACCTGGGCCCAAGGGGGCTGCAGGCCCCAGGACCGGTGATCTGGGCAAGGAGGGGCTTGGGGGTGGCCCAGGTGGGACTGAGGCCTCACCCACCTTGGCCAGGTTTGGGGTGAGGTGCCCACCCAACTTCTCCAGTGGCAATAGAATTGGAATCAATGTGGAACCTATTTCTGCCCTAAATTCTGTGGGGCAGTGAGCTCCCCTCACTGAACCTAGCAGAGACCATAGAAAACGGTCTGGGGCCACACTGCCCGCATTCCCCACCTCCGGCTCAGCTGTCCCCTCCCCATGTTGCCTAACCCCTCCTCCCTGCCCTTCCCCAACGGACTCATCCCCTAATCCCCTAAGGGCCCTTTTCTTTTTTTTTTTTTTCTTTTTTTTTTTTTAATGTTTATTTACTTTTGAGAAAGTGAGAGACAGTGTGAGCAGGGAAAGAGGGAGACAAGGAGTCTGAAGCAGGCTTCAGGCCCCGAGCTGTCAGATAATTCTAACATTTTTCACTTTGGCATTTGTATCTATTGATTGTCTTCTTAAATATGAAGTTTGTGAGGTCGAGCCCTCCCATCTGGCTCTCTCGGGGGCCATGAGTTCAAGCCCCATATTGGGCATAGAGATTACTTTAAAGAAACAAAAACACAATGAGATACCACTTCACATCACTAGTATGACTATAGTGAATAAGACAGGATGTGGAAAAACTGGCCCCCTACGCACTGGTGGGAATGTAAAATAGTGCCCACAGCAGTCCGGCAGCACTACATGTCTAAACCTAGAGTTTTCAGATGACCAACAACGTGTCCATGCAGAAACTTGTACGTGCATTATTTGTAATGGGCAAAAGGTGGGAACGATGCAAATTCCCTTAGCGGATGAATGGTTAAGAAGGTGGGTCCATCCACGTAACGACAGTACTTGGCCTAAAACAAGAATGGAGGGCGGCCTTGCAACAGTGTGGCCAAACCTGGAAAACGTTAAGTGCTGTGGCCAGATAGTAAAGACCACATGTTGCGTGATTCCATATGTCAGAAATGTCCAGAGCAGGCATATCCACAGAGACAGAAAGTAGACGGCCAGGGGCTGGGGGAGGCTTGGGGAGTGAGTACTCAGGAACCAGATTTCTCCTGGGGACCAAGCAGATGTCCTCAAGATGTGCTGATGGTGGCACTAGTCCCAGCACACGGAGCGCCCCTGAACTGTACGCTTCATGTGGCTGAACCGATTGCCGCTAAAATGTCAAGAACTGGGGTTTGGGCGGTGGTGGCTACAGGGGAGGACCCACTGGAGAAGCAGGATCAGGGGCCCTGGGGCAGGATCCAGAGTCAGAAAAAGAAGCACCTAGTTATGGGGAAGGCCAGGGTGGCAGGGGTTTCATCAAAGTGTCACCGCAGAGGGCAGCCCCGAGGACTGAGCCTGGGCTGGCCACTGCCCAGGGAGGGCGAGGGACAGCAAGTCTGGAGGGAGGGGAAGTGGCTGCAGGGAGACAGGCCCCCAAGGGCTGGTAGTCCCCGGTTTTAAGTGGGAGGTGGAGGGACCTGATGGCAGGGGAGAAGACACATGTGGCAGAGAAAACAGGTCCACAGATGACCACAAATCACAGCAGTTCCATATCTCCCAAATCACAGCAGTTCCCTATCAAAGTCTGAAATCCAAGTGTGGCAGGACCACACTCCCTCCTGGGGCTCTGGGGCAGGATCCTTCCCTGCACCTCCAGCTTCCGTGGCTGGTGGCCGCGCCCCTCCCATCTCTGCCCATGGCTGCATCGCCCTTTGTGGATCTGTCTCTAAAGTCGCCTTGCCGCTCCCTGATGCTCTCAGGACCCCCTGGATAACCCTTTCCCAGTCCTTAGTCACACCTCTTGTCCTATGAAGTGATGTCTACAAGCTCTGGGGACCAGGACGTGGACATGTCTTTGTGGGCTTCTTATCTGCCCACTGCAAGGAGCGACCTCCAGGGAAGAGGGCACCAGGTCAGTAGCAGGTACAGCTGGGCAGGGATGTGGTCGTGTTCCCCGTTAGTTCCATGAGCTGAAATCAGGAGCAGGCTCTCCGTAGAGAGTAGAGGAAACGGGACAGTGGTCTATGTCAGGCAGAGCAGGCTGAATTGACTAAGAACGGGTGTACTGTAGACCGTGGCCAGGGTCCTGCTGAGGTCAGTGGTCAGGAAGGAAAACAGAGGCAGAAAGGGAAGGACCAGGCTGCATGTGCGAATGGAGGCAGGTTTGAAGGTCCCAGGAGGCAGACACTTTGGGAGGATGTGAATGCCACCAGGGGCACTACCATGGTGGGAGTGCATCCGGTGCCACAGGCTCTCTCTTGGGAGACTGAGTGTGGACACTGCCCTTCTCTCCGCCGCCCACCAGCCCCCACTGAATCTGAGGGCTGAAGTGTTGCCCTGTGGGCATGGGAGCCTCCGTGGCCGGCAAGGACAGGGACCCAGCTGACTTTCGTCCTCACCTTCCAGATGTCTGCTCCTTGCCTGACCCCAAGGGTCAGGGGCTTGGGAAGCAAACAGTAACAGTGACCCTGCTGGTCATGGGTCAACAGAAGGGCTTGGAGGGTCCCCCAGGAGACCCTGCCTGTGCCAGCAGGGCAACCCTCACTGAGACACAAGTGACCCCAGGGCCCTGGAGGAGGCCGGAAGCTGTCGGCGCTGGCCCTGCTGTGTCCCTGCTATACAGGGAGGAGTTACACCAAAACTAACTCTTGTTCTAGGCGGCGAAGGTGCAGTACAATATATTCTATTTTCTTATTTTTAATTTTTTACATGAATACGTATTACTTTTGTGACCAAAAAAAATCAGTTATTTTAAAAACTAATACAATCTGCCAAGCCTGGGGGTGGGGTCTATGGTGGTTGGGGCTTTGGTGGGGCCTGAGGCTGGGGTAGGGTGTGGAGATTGGGTGGGAGCTGGGGGGGTGGGGCTTAGGGGTGAGGTCTGGGTATGTGGTGCCTGGGGGTGCGGTCTGGAGATGGAGGCCCCTGAGGTCTAGGGTGAGGCTTTGGTGGGGTCTAAGTTCAGGCGGGTTCTGTGTGGGGTAGGTGGAGTCTGGGGATGGGGGCCAGGAAGACTGGGTGGGGCCTGGGAGGATTTCCTCACCAGGAACCTTTGCAACAGAGAAGACAGGACTGTCGCCAGGGAGCAGTCCCTGACCGCCGACCAGTCGCATAGCGGTGACCCTCCTGTGCCCACCTAGCGCTGCCAGACGCTCCTTGCCAATGGCCAAGGAGACACTTGCTCCATCCCCTGTCCCGGTCTCCATGTCCCTGGGAGACACTGCTTGTGCCACCACCCACCTCGGCAGCCCCTCTCCTCACCCTGTGGTTCTGTGGGGGGACCCTAGAAGCCGATGCAGCCTACCGTGCCCCGAGCATCTGGGTTGCCTGGCCTGGACGTGAGGTGTCCATCAACAATATTTAAAGGGATGTGAATAGTGCACAAATAGTACACCCCCATCCACTTCCTGCCTGGTTTTCAGTGCCCCCGAGAAGGTTGCCACTTTCCTTCACTTATGGCCGCACACTTTCCTGGTGGGTCTAACCGTGGGGCCTCCCTGCCGCACTGGCCTCCTGACCCCAGGCCCCGCCGGGGTCACCCTGAGCCATTCTGCAGCCAGGCCGCCTCTCTCCCCACCTTCAGCCTGCGTCCAGGGAGCCCAAGCGTCACTGCTCACCTTCCCCACCCAGGCTCCTAGTGAGCGTCCCGGCTCCGGGGCCTCCACTAACCATTTCCCCCGGCCAAGTTTTCCGAGTTCAGGCCGGCTCTGAAGGCTTACCCCTGCGTGGCTTTGTCATTAGATTCAGGTTAAAGGTCTCTGGCTGTGGGGTCCCTGGGGTCCCCCTCACACACAGTTTGTTGAGCGTCCGACTTTGGCTCAGGCCATGATCTCACGGTTCGTGGGTTCAAGCCCAGCGTCAGACAGCTGGGAGCTCAGAGCCTGGAGCCTCTTTCAGATTCTGTGTCTCCCTCTCTCTCTGACCCTCCCCTGCTCATGCTGTCTCTCTCTCTCAGAAATAAATAAAAAACATTTTTAAAAAAGATCCCTGGTTGCAACCCAGCAGCCCGCGCTGGGCGATGCAGACTTGATCATTCATTTGGTTAAGATGGTGTTTGACCCACAACTTTATTGCAAAGGTACTTTTCTCCTCCTGGGAGTAGATCTTCTGCCCCATAAATGGTTTTCTTTTTGTTTATTTGTTTATTTTATTTTATTTTATTTTATTTTATTTTTTAAATATTTTTATTTATTTCTAGGAGAGAGAGAGAGAGAGAGCGTGAGCAGGGGAGGGTCAGAGAGAGAGGGAGATACAGACTCTGAAATAGGCTCCAGGCTCTGAGCTGGCAGTCAGCACAGAGCCCGGCGCGGGGCTCAAACCCACAAACCGCGAGATCATGACCTAAGCGAAAGTTGGACGCTTAACGGACTAAGCCACCCAGGTGCCCCGTTATTTGTTTATTTTAGAAACTATGTTGACATCATACAACTTTGTATGCTTGTTTTTCACTTAGCTAATTGAATTGTGAATGTCTTCTCTTACCTTTAAATAGCTCCAAAAATGTGATTTTGGGCACTATCTAAATTGCAGCCTGGGGGACTGTATTTAATGTGCATCAACCCTGGGCTTACTGCTGGAAGTTTGGCACATTCCCGGCTTGCTGGCCGATGTACTTTTAGCTGAGAACGATGTCTGGCAAGTAGCAGAAGCTCAGGAAAAAGTTTTGAGAGAATGAACGCAGCTTGAGCCTAGTCGTCCAGGATCACAGGAATTGGCCTAGCAAACATCCTCACACACAAACCTTCACATGGTTTTTAGGAGGATCACATTTATGAGAAGGGAAACATTTATGTTGATGCAGGGAAAAATAAGGGTGCAAAATCACATATATGCTCTAACCTCCAAAGAACAAAACTGTACAGAGAACCATCTGAGAGAAAAGACACCAAAAAATCAACCGGGATTAACGCTGAACATTTGGGTGGTGAAACGTTTTGATTTATTGTGAAAGTTTCCCTAGGGGTGCCTGGGAGGCTCAGTCAGTTAAGTGTCTGACTTCAAGTCATGATCTAGCAGTTTGCAGTTTCGAGCCCCGCGTGGGGTTCTGTGCTGACAGGTCGGAGCCTGGAACCTGCTTCGGATTCTGTGTCTCCCTCTCTCTCTGCCCCTCCCCTGCTTGTGCACTCTCTCTCAAAAATAAATAAACATTTTTTTAAAAAGTTCTTCTGGGGGCGCCTGGGTGGCTTAGTCGGTTAAGCGTCCGACTTTCGCTTAGGTCATGATCTCGCGGTTCGTGGGTTCGAGCCCCGCGTCGGGCTCTGTGCTGACTGCCAGCTCAGAGCCTGGAGCCTGTTTCAGTCTGTGTCTCCCTCTCTCTCTGACCCTCCCCTGCTCACGCTGTCTCTCTCTCTCTCTCTCCTAGAAATAAATAAAAATATTAAAAAAAAAAAAGTTCTGTATTTTCTACAATAGAATAAAACACTTGTATGCAAAGAAGTGGCATGTTTTTTTCTTTCTAAAGTCAGTTTTGCAAATCAAGAATAGGTAAAGTTATGTGTGTTTAGCAGCCATTTATAATGACAGAGGGCCCAAGTTAAAAAGCAAATGCAGCATCAGGCCACATTTAGAGTATTGTGTCCCCCCACCCCTCGGTGTCACATTTGGATATTGCCCAGTGGTGGAGCATCTGGAGGGAATGGCCCACGGGCTCTGGCACTCACAAGGCTGTTAACACTTAAGGGGTCAGGCACACTCGTCCTCCAGCCCAGGATCCAGGGGGAACAAGCAGTTTCTTCTAATCCTGGAAGAGCTGTCACACATCAACGTGAGGATTCACATTTTATGCAGTCACAGAAGAAAAGTTTGGGGAAGGCATATTTTTCCCAGCAAATAAGGAAGACTTTTCTAACAGTCCATATGGTCATAGATGAAAACGTGATGTAGAAGGGAGAGGCCACCAAATGGTGTCTCCCAGGGTCACTGGTTGGCTGTTGCCCTGGGGAAATGACAGAGATGCCTGTCAGTCTCAGGCCCAGGGCCCTGGTGCAGCCACCTCTGGCCTCCTCCAGGAATCTGTCTGCAGCTCCCCCAAACCCATGGTCTCCTGGCAGAAGAGGGTTGGGGTCCTGTGATGCCTCCCTCCCCCTTCACGTGGGCCAGCTTTCTATAGAATCTTTCCCCCATTCCACCGCACCATCTATCCCCTGCTCTTGCTTTACTTTTCTTCCTAACCCTCTCTGAAGGCCACATTTTTTTAAATATTTTTTTTAATGTTTTATTTATTTCAGAGAGACAGAGAGACAGTGTGAGCAGGGGAGGGTCAGAGAGAGAGGGAGACACAGAATCTGAAACAGATTCCAGGCTCTGAGCTGTCAGCACAGAGCCTGACGTGGGGCTCAAACCCATGAGCTGTGAGATCATGACCTGAGCTGAAGTCAGATGCTTAACCGACTGAGCTGCCCAGGCGCCCCAATGAAGGACACATTTTTACTTGGTGAGTCGCCTGCTTCTTTCTGTTCCCTCTCCTAGAGCTGGGGAGTCCTTGCTGTCATGTCACTGTGGACAGACCAGTGTTCAGAGCCCAGACCAGTGCCTAGCACAAAACAGGCCCGTCATGTTTGTTCAATGAATAAACGGTTCTCCGAAGAAACAGACCAGCAGGGCGCCTGGGTGGCTCAAGTGGTTGGGCTTCTGACTCTTGATTCCCTCAGAGGTCATGACTTCATGTTCTTGAAATCAAGCCCTATGCCAGGCTCGGCGTGGACAGCATGGAGTCCGCGTGGGATTCTTTTCCTCTCCCTCCCTCTCTCTGCTCATCTCCTGCTCTCTCTCTCTCCCTCCCTCTCTCAACACAAATAAAAAAACATTTAAAAGAAGAAGAAACAGAGCACAGGGTTCAGACAGCCTTGTGGGAAGAACCTTAAAGGCCGTGGCACATTGACCAGAGGATGAATAAACAAAATGCTGAACACCCATACAATGGAATATTATCAGCCTTAAAGAGGAAGAAAATTCTGGGGCACCTGACTGGATCAGAGGGTGAGGCATCTGACTGTTGCTTGTGGTTCAGGTCATGATCTCACGGTTTAAGTTTGAGCCCCACTTCCGGCTCTACTTGGACAGTGTGGACCCTGCTTAAAACTCTCTCCCTCTCTGCCCCTCCCTGCTTGTGCTCCTCTCTCTCTCAAATTAACTTTAAAATGAAAGAACTGCCCAGTGAAAGTGCTCAAAAATATTTTAAAAATGGCTAAGGTGATAAATTTTGTTGTGTACATTTTACCAAAATAAAATTAATTGTGAGTAATCAGAAGAACGCGGTCTCCCTAAACCAAGGATAGGAAAAAGCGGACAACTGAAAGGGTGAGAAAAAGTACTTGGTAGGTGTCAGCTGATCAGAAAAGGAGCCTCATCGGCTAGAGCGCTATAGCGACCCTAAGACAAGTCCAGCGTGGGAGGTCCCTCTTTCCCTCTAGACTCCGCCCCAAAGATGCCCCACCCCATCCAAGCCCCGCCCCACCCACCCATCTACCCCCGTCCCCAGCCAGGCCCCGCCCCTTCACCGGTCCCCTCCGCCAGGCCCCACCCTTTAGCCGGGCTCTGACCCTCCGCCACTGACAGGCCCCGCCCCTCCGTCCAGACCCCGCCCTCAAAATGACCCACCCCATCTGACAGGGCCGGCTCTCAGCTAGGCCCCGACCCTCCGCCTGGCCCCCTCCGCCAGGTCCCGCCCCAGCTAGGCACTGACACCCCATCTGACAGACCCCGCCCCTCCGCCGGGACCCCTCCGCCAGGCCCCGCCTCCTATCCAAGCTCTGACATCCCCTCTGACAGGCCCCGCTCATCGGCAGGCCTCGCCATTTCGCGGAGACCCTCCGCCAGGCCCCTCCCCACAGCCCGGCTCTGACACCCCCTTATTTACCAGGGCCCGCCCCTATCCAGTCTATGACACCCCCTCTGACAGGCCCCGCCCATCGGCATCCCTCTCTATTCCGCTGTGCCCTCTCCGCCATGCCCTCCCCTCCAGTCCCGTCTAACTCTCAGCCTCTACCAGGCGCCGCCTCTCCGGCCGCATCCCGCCCCTCCGCCGGGCCCCCTCCGTCGGGCCCCGCCCCCTTGCCAGGCTCTGACACCCCCTCTTACAGGCCCCGCCCATCAGCTGTCCCTGCCACCGCCCCAGACGCTCCATCAGGTCCCGCCCCTCCATCTGGCCCCGCCCCGGCGGAAAGCGAGCAGGAAGCTCAGGGGCTCCGCGGACGCGGCGTTCGGAAAGGTGTGGAGGGGGCTCGGGGCACCGGAGTTGGTCCCCCGCCGCCCGCGCTGCCCGCCCGCCCCCAGCTCGGCCCGACTAGGCCAGCCACTCCGGCCCGCGCAGGCCCGCGGCAGCCCCGCCCGAGGGCCGACTCGGGGCTCTACTGCTCTAGTCTGGGGGCGGGGCCGGCGCGCGGCGTCATGCATATGCATGAGCGGCGCGGCGGCTCCATTGTGCCCTCGGAGCGGGCGGCGGCGCGATGGCGCGGGTAGCGGCGGCGGCGGCCCCGGGGCGGCGGGCGGCGCGGAGGGCGGGCTGAGCGCATGGAGCGGTGCGGGCCGGGGGCCGCGGCGGCGAGGGGCCGGGCCGGGCCGGGCGGAGGTGAGCAGGCTGGGTGGGCAGGTGCGGGCTGCGGGGGCGGCAGGTGCGGCAGGTGCGCGCGGCGGGCAGGTGCGGCGCCCCAGGCCCGGCTCTGCGGCGCCTCTGCCTCGGGGCTCCTGCCAGGCTGAGGGCGTCCCCGCCGCCCACCTGACGCCCCTGCCGCGTGCGTGTCGCGGTCTTGGGCCAAGCGGCCCCGTGCGCGCCGGGCGACCCTCACCTGAGCCTTTGTTGGGGCCGGAAGCCGGCCGAGCGCCCGAGGGGTGTGCGCGGCCCCGGCGACCTCCTGCGCGGGAGGGTGACCCCAGCCCTCGCCCCACCTGGCTCCGCCGCCTCCGCGCCGCGCTCTGGCCGGTGGGCTCGCCTTCCGGACTTGCCCTGGGCCGTGCGCGCCCACCATCCGGCGACGTGGGACCCGCGCAGGTCTGCTCCGGGTCGGCGACTCTGGCTGACCTTTCAGCCGCCGGCCGCCGCTTCCGTGGGGACACCCCTTTCCAAACGGGACGCACGAAGCTCAGGCGGGAGGGTGTCGTGCTCCCCTGACCTGCTCCCTTCCTCCTCTTTCCCCCTCTGAGCTGCTCCCAGCCTCCTCCATTCTACCCCCTCATGACCTGCTCCCTCCCTGCCCTGGTCCCCTTTCCCCACAGCCCTGCTCCCCTTTACTCCCCCCGTACCTCCCCCCCACACACACTTGTATTCTCCCTGCCCTGCTCCCCCTTTCCCTCCCACTTGCTTCCCTCCTGCCCTGCTCCCACCTCTGCTTTGCTCTCTTCTTGATAGTTGCAGGACATCTATGGCCATGTCTGTAAGTCGTTTGTTTTATCTCAGAAGATTTCGCAGGGACCTACACAGAACATGTGACTGGATCTGTAAGACGGTGGTGGATGTGGAGAGGGTGAGCACAGACTCCCCCACCAGACCCTGGCTTGCTCGAACCAGGAGCCTCTCCTGAAGAGGTTTGAGGGAGGTGACAGGACTCATGAGGGGGTCTCACCCAGTGGGGTATTGGCCTTGAGGACTTGCCATGCTCAGGGGCTAGTTGTGGGCTGGGGTTAGAAGAATAGAAGTCAGGGAGGAGGAGGAGATGATGAAGGACAGGCAGGATGGCCTAGGGAGGACTCCCAGGGTAGCCAGCCTTCCCCATGGCATGTGCACTAGTCGCTACCCCCACTACAGAGGTCAGGGCTGCTAGCATAAATGCTGTTGTGTCTTTCTCTTTCCTCAGCCCTGGGGTGTCCACAAGGTACCCATTTTATACATTGTAAACCAAAGCTCAGAGTATTGAAACCATGTAGCTGGTCTTTGAGATGTCTGGTGTCCGGGTCATTCATAAATGCTCCTTCCTGGGTGTTTGGACGAACTCTGGCACTTAGCTGGTCAGTGTTGGGGCCTCACACATAGACACCGGAGCACGTGAGACCACACCTCGTGCTGCTGCATTCACTGGAGCCGTCGTTTCTACCTCCTCTGAGCCCATTTGACCCTGGTGTCCCTCGGGTTGGGGACTTGCCCTGGGACCACGAGCTCCCTGCTCTGTGACGGTGGAGTAGGCCTGCCTTCCCGGGGTCAGGTGGCTTGTCATGGGGCGTGCCACCCCTGGGTGACCAGGCAGCGGGGACAGGGTGGATTGGAAAAGGCTGACCCACATTAACGTCTGCTTTTGGTTGGCATGGAGGAGCCTGGGCGCAGCTGCTCTGAGGCCCTGGGGCAGGGGTCCCGAGTGGGGAGTTTTCTGGAGGAAATGTGACCCGACCCTAGAAAGCCGTGGCGCAGAACCAGAACCAGGGTGGTTCTGCCGAGGGGTCCCAGCTTCCTGCTGGCACTGGGGCTCAAGCCCCACAGGCCTGCACCAGCTTTCCCAGCTCTGCCTTTGGAGCCAGGAAGTGGGAGGAGGGTCTGCACTCAGAGGGCGCCTCTCCCTTTGTGGGGAGCAGCAGGTCATGGGGTGCCCCGCTCCAAGTCTCTGGGCCTTCTCAGGGAGGAGAGCAGACTTGGTTTGGCAGGAAGTCACACACACACCCAAGCACCCAGGCGTGCAGGAGGCTCAGGGGGGAACTGGAAACGTCTGTGGTCTTGTCCACAGCAGAGAAGTCTCGGGGGTGGAATTCCCCGGCCCCATGTGATGTAGGAGGCCGCCCGAGGCCCCTGCCCTGCCTCCTCCTCCCCGGCTCGCTGGGGCTCTCAGACTGGGGTCCCCTTGTCAGCAGTGGCCTGACCCTGACCTGCAAGCTCGTTAGAAACAGGAGTCTTCTGGCCCCCGCCCTCCAGGTGAGTGTGATGTGCAGAACTGGAGGCCCTGAACAGTTGTGGGTTGTGAATGGAGCCCCTGTGGCCCTGCGACCCCGTCCCAGGCAGGGGGCAGAGTGGGCCCCGCCAACCCAACCAGCCTGGGCCAGGGGAGGATTGCCGGTGGCTTCTCTATGGGGAGAGCAGGAGGTGGGGGAAGTTTTTCAAGTCAACTTTTATTTTGAGAGAATCCTGGATTCACGTGCAGCTGTGAGAAATCAGCCTGCATCCTTTTCCCGGATTCCCTGGCGGTGACGTCTCACCAGACGATGGCCACATCACACCGGGACGCTCTGGGGATACAGATACAGATAGCTCCTTCCCTACCTTCTTCTGTTTGCACCTGCTTCCCTCCTCCCCACCTGGCACTGCGCTCTGCTCCTTGCTTCTCTGATTTCATCATTTCAGGAACATTACATAAGGGGAATCCTACCGCGTGTAACCCTTGGGGACTGGCTCTTTCCACACGGCGCAATCCTCTGGGGATTCCTGGTTGCTCTTCCTTTTCATGCCCCTGGGCTGCAGATGCCCCGTGGCTGGCTAACTTCACTCGAAGGGCTTCTGGGTGGCCACTCTGGGGCTGCTCGGAGGAAGCTGGTGTCAACATGCACGGACGGGGTTTTCTGTGAACGTGAGTTTGCGTTTCTTGGAGATGAACGTGCGGTCGCCGGGTCGCCCGGCAGCTGCATGCTGACCCTCAGGAGACGCTGCCAGACTGGTATCCAGGGTGGCCGCGCCATTTTCCAGCCCCTCCATCACCTGCCATCCCCAACACTTGGCGGCGTCACTGCTGTAGCCACTCCAGTAGGTGCGTAGCGTGGCCTCCGTGTGGTGTGTGTTTGCACATCCCCGGTGGCTGTGACTTCAGACGTCTGTCTCTCCCTGGGCTGGCATGCAGTCTGGACGACCTCATTGCTGAAGTGTCTCTGTGTCCTCTGCCCATTTTCTAGCTGGGGTGTTTCTTTTTCTTTGCAGTTTTGAGACTTCTTTATATATCCTAGATACTAGTCCTTCGGCAGAGATGCGGCTTGCGGGCAAACCTGTCACTGTGGAGCTGGTCTCAGCAGGGTCTTTTCCAGATGGCATTCCCTCCCTGCCCCCATGAGGATCACACTGGTGTCACATCTAAGGGCTGTATCCTTGGTTCTAGATCTGGAAGAGTTTCTCCAAAGGCTTTACCGTTTTTTGTTGTTAATGTACGTCTGTGGCCGATTTCAAGTTCATTTCTGCACATGTGAAGTTTAGGACTTTTTGGTTTTGCTCATGGGAGCCCCACATGTGGGTTGCAATGCCGTGTTTCCTCCGGCGCCTGGTCTGTGCCCTCTGTGCTCTGTTGCATTGACCTGTTGGCAGGTCCGCCCATCCATATCCACAGTGGCCACATCTCCGCCCTGGAGTTGGACGGTAGGGAGTGGGGACGCTGGCTTGGCCGGGCGGTCTTGGCTCCCTGGATTCCCGGGGCTGCAGCCTTCTGGACCCACTGACTCCTGTTTCCAGAGTGGGACCTGGTTTGGGTGGGGAAGGAGAAGCACGTGTGGAGGGGGAGCAGAGCCAGGTACGAGGCAGACCTGCCAACTATTCCCCCTTCCCTGCCACACCACCCCAGCCCTGGCTCTGCTGTGGCTCCGGGACCCACTTAGCTCATGAGGTACTCAACGGCGGGAAGGGCCGAAGGCAGAGCCACCCGTGTCACAGTCCCCACTATACACTTCTCTGCTCTGGGTCCCTGCTGAGGGGCCTCTAGGGCTACTGACAGGTGACACGATAATGTGGAGGTCCCTGGTCAGCACTCAGGAATGGGTGTGCCTCTATGGTCAGGTCAGGCGGACATAGATGCACAGGGTGGCCCTGGGGGTGCCAGTAAGGGCTTGGCCTTGCTTTTGGGGGTGTCAGGGCATGAGTGCCTAGTTCTCCCTCATTTTTCTGAGACAGCAGTTGGGGGTGGGGGAGTGAGCGTCACACCATAGGAGGACACCCCTTGCACGGGCACATGGGTCCCATGAAAGTTCGCCAGTCACTGCCGCTGTGTTCCCGTTGGCCCCTCGCCATGTCCTTGGGCATGTGCCAGCCCACTGCCCATTGCTCCCTGTGTGTGCACCCTCCCCTTTGGGGACCTCTCAGTGGGTGTCACCATGGCCTGTGGGGGTCCGCTGTGCCTGGCCCTGTGCCCATGTCAGCCCTCGAGGGGCCACCAGCCAGGGGTGCGCAGGTGTCCTGTACTTCCTCCCCCAGGCCAGGATGGAGGGTGTCCGCTGGCTGACCTTGCTCAGCCCTGTTTACCGGAGCCCCCTCCCCAGAGTGGGCAGGCTGTGGAGCCCGAGCAGACGATGGCTGCCGGCTGGGCCCCCTCTGTTCTTCTCCACTGGCTCTGGCCTGGGGCCTTCTTGGGGGATTCTGGCACTTGGGTGCCGGGAGTTCCCTGACTTCTGTGGAGAGCCAAGCCTTCTTGAGGGAGGGTCCTGTGAAAAGGATCTGGGTTCAGAAAGCCTACTCCATTCCAGAGGCTGTGAGTAGCAGGGCCTGGCCAGAAAGGGTTAATGCTGGCCTCCGGGCTGGGTTTGGGGCTGCAGAGGGCAGAGGCTTGTCAGGGTGGGCAATTCAGGATGAGGCTGCCCCCCCATGGTGGCCCTGAAACCCCGGTGTTGCCCTGTCCTCTGTCAGAGCAGAGCAAGGGGGCCTGGCACTGGGGGTTCCTGGCCCCCTGCCAACAGTCCCCGGCCACCCCACCTCCACTGATGTCCTCCTCTGTCCCTGCAGCCAGAGCAGCTGAGTCTCACGTAAACAGCAGCGAGGGCCACTTCCTGCTACCTGCAGACCTGGCCTTAAGGCTGCTCCAAAGCCAATGAACCCCATGCACCCCGTGAAACCCGCCCTGCCCCCAACGCCGCACAGGTGAGTGGAGTTCCTGCTGCCCTCCCTTCTCAGGCCTCAGGTGCAGGTGGGGTGACAGAGCGGGACCTCTCTGCCCCAGGTCGACAGCCTTCCCAGCCAGGGGCCTTGACACCTGTCACCTCCTGACCTGGGTCTCTCCACCCACCTTTCTCCTTGCAGTGATGGTCCATTTCCTTATGAGGCGGTGCCTTGGCAACAGAGTGCCACTCAGCCAGCAGGGTCGCTGTCTGTCGTCACAACCGTGTGGGGCGTCGGCAACGCGGCACAGAGTCAGGTGAGCCTATGGCCCCCGAGAGCCACCAGAGCCCACCTAGACCTCGGACAGGAATGGCGTTGGGCTCCCTGACTCTGCCCCATGCTTGTAGATGCGTCCCTCTCCCACACATGCTATGAGACTTCCTCCTCCGTCTTTGGTCCTCCGCACCCCTGCTCTCTTCCCCTCCTTCCTCCCTCACCTCTGCTCCCAGCCCCTCACTGCCAGGCCTCTCCTTTGGAGCCCTTTAGAGCGACTGCATGAAGTGAGTCATCCACATAGTTCCCACTGGCAATTCTTGCCTCGCAGGTTTTGGGGAACCCCATGGGCCCTGCAGGAAGCCCCCCCGGCAGCTCTGTGATGCCTGGCATGGCAGGCAGCGGGCCTGCCCTGAACTCCCCACAGTGCCTCGGACAGCAGGCATTCGGTGAGGGTGCTGCCAGCAAGAGCTTCGTGCAACAAGGGGTGTATGGCCGCGGGGGCTACCCCGGGGGCCCTGGCTTCGCTGCTGGGTAAGCAGATCCCTTACCCATTAGGTGTGCTGGGACGCCTCTGGGTACGGCGTTGGCAGTCTGGCAGGGGCCTAGGGCTGCATGAGCCAGTCTGTGGAGGGGCTTGTGTGTATTGCTCCCGCAGGCTCCCATAGCTGACACGGGAGCATTAGACAAGAACGGGGCCCCTGCAGGTGCCATGTGGCCCCGGGGCGACAGGCAGGGGTGCGCTTCTGAGCCAAGCCATCTGTGTCTCTCACAGGTATGCGGGCGGCCCCGGGGGGCCAGGGGGCCTGGGTCTGCCCTCACATGCCACGCGACCCTCCACCGATTTTACTCAGGCGGCAGCGGCGGCTGCGGTGGCTGCTGCTGCGGCCACCGCCACGGCCACCGCCACGGCCACCGTGGCTGCCCTCCAGGAGAAGCAGAGCCAGGAGCTGAGCCAGTACGGAGCGGTGAGGGCCAGCCGCTTCTCCTGTGCAGCCCACGTGTGCTGGTCTGGAAGGCAGTGACCAGTGGGGCAGCCTGGGTCGGGGAGTGGGGATGTGCACATAGCAAGATGAGGGATTTGGGGGGCGGTGAGGAGCCATGGGGGCAACTGGGCAGCATCCACAGTGGTGGGGGCGCTGAATGGCTCCTCTCTTCTCTCCCCAGATGGGGGCCGGGCAGGCTTTTAACAGCCAGTTCCTGCAGCATGGAGGTCCCCGGGGACCTAGCGTCCCTGGCAGCATGAACCCTGCCAGCATGGGGGGGCTGCTGGGCCCCTCTGGCATGAACCCCATGGGCATGAACCCCACCCGGGCAGCAGGCATGGCACCCCTCTATGCAGGGCAGCGCCTGCCCCAGCACGGGTACCCTGGGCCTCCGCAGGCGCAGTCACTGCCCCGACAGGGCGTCAAGAGAGCCTACTCCAGTGAGGTGAGCGTCCATTCTTCCCTCAGCCTGAGCTCCGTCCAGAGCCGCGGTGAAGTCGGGCATCGGTGTGACAGAAGCGGCCATGCCTGATGAGGCGGGCACCGCGTCCTCCCTGGGACCTGGTTTCCCTGACACCTGTCCCCCTGGCATTCTGCCTCCTTCAGGTTTATCCAGGGCAGCAGTACCTGCCAGGAAGCCAGTACGGGCCCAGTGCCACCCAGTACACGGCTGGCGCCGGGCAGCCCCCTGCCCCCTCCTCCTACCCTGGGCACCGGCTGCCCCTGCAGCAGGGCGTGGGCCAGTCCCTGTCCGCCTCTGGCCCCGCAGGACTGCACTACAAGGTAAGCCTGGCCCTTCCAGGCCTGCCACAGCCCCTGCTGAGCCCCATGCACTTGGAGACCAAGCAGTCAGGAGCCTCACAGGGGTCCTGATCAGGGCAAGGATCCAGTTCTGAAAGGGCCTTCTGAGATTTGTGTGTCTTGTTGGAGATTGGGTGTAGGGAGCAGTACGCAGGCTCTCAGGTCACTCGAATTCCGTTGAGGAAAAGTGTGTCTTCTCCCTCCACCCACCGTGGAGAAGCCCAGCGAGGCCTGCGGAAGGGGTGGGGGAGGTGTTTCTTCAGCTTCTCTGTGGCTCTCCCAAACCTTTGTGACTTGGGGGGTCATCTCGTTTTCTACAGTAGCTTTTTTTTTTTAATTATGCAAGCAATACATGCTCCCCGCAGATTACATGGAAAACCTCAAAAGCATACAAAGAAAACAGGCCAGTGCCGCGTACGTGGTGGGCTCCCTGCCCCCACCCTGCTCCCTGAGTCAGGCTCAGGGGTCCGGGGGCAGGCAGGCTGGGGTCCCAGGTGCTCACAGTGTTTTCTCCTACAGCCCGCAGAGCAGTTCAATGGGCAGGGTGCCAGCTTCAACGGGGGAAGCGTCAGCTACAGCCAGTCCGGCCTGAGTGGGGTACGGGCACATGGGCGGGCGGCTCCCAGGGCGGGAACGTGGAGAGGGCACCCAAGCAGCAGGAAGTGTGGATGGCCAGCCAAATAGCCCTGGAGCTGCCCCCTGCCCATTTCTGTTGTGACTGGTCTCAGCGGGTGCTTCGAAAACAAACTCCGCCCCCCACCATCCTGGCTTGACTGTTTGCTCAACCCCACAGCCTACCCGTTCCATCCCTGGCTACCCCAGCTCCCCACTGCCTGGGAGCCCCACACCACCCATGACCCCCGGCAGCAGCGTCCCCTACATGGCCACCAGCCAGGAGGTCAAGTCTCCCTTCCTGCCGGACCTCAAGCCCAGCGTGAGCTCCTTGCACCCATCCCCCCCTGGTGAGTGTCACCTGCTCTCAGGACGTTTGGGCAGGGGTCCCAGGACTCCGGAGTCCTGCAGGGAATGTGGAGGGTAGGGGGACCTTTAATTTTCTCTTTTAGTCCTAGAACTCTGTGCACATCTTTTCAAGGTGTGGGTCTTCTCCCTAGAAAAATACCCATGCACACAAAGTTCTGTGTATAATTCCAGGGGATTTATGAGCCTCCTGAGGTCCACTCCTGGTTAAGAGCCCCCTGCTCTGGGGGAAACCACCACGCAGAAGCTGGGGTCCTAGAACCCTAGCTCAAGCACAAGGGTGATGGGGGGTGTCTGTTTACACACCTCTTAAGCCTCGCACCCCTTCTGAAAGCACAGGAGCACCCTCTCTCTGGGTTGGGGGCATGTTCTCCAGTCATAAGGGGACACGGGGCCAGGTGATGGAGGCAGGACAGAGCAGTGAGACACCAAGATCCTGTTTCTGTTGGGGGTGATGGCTGGGCTCAGGGCCCCCAGGGAAGATTCCGCCAGCACCAGCCAGAGGCGGGGGAGGCGGGGAAAGTGGGACCGGGGCCCTGCTGTGGGGGTGACCGGCTCACAGGACGGTGGCCTGCTCCTAGGCAGCGGCTCTGGTGATGAGCTGCGGCTGACCTTCCCTGTGCGGGACGGGGTGGTCCTGGAGCCCTTCCGCCTGCAGCACAACCTAGCTGTGAGCAACCACGCCTTCCAGCTCCGGGACTCGGTCTACAAGACCCTGATGCTGAGGTGAGCGACCTGCACCCTGTCTAGCTGTGCAGCCCTTGTGGGAGGCCCGCAGCCCTTGTGGGAGGCCTGGCTCCACCTAAGGCCCCTCCTCAGTGGCTCTGCCTTGCAGTGAGGCTCCGCCCCACATTGTGGCCCCACCCCTGCCCTTCAATGTACCCGCCCCCTCTGCCATGTAGCCCTGCCCCACCCCACAAGGTGCTCCCCCACCCTCCGTGAAGCCCCAGTTCACAGCACCTGCTCAGAGGCCCGTCCCCCGCAGGCCAGACCTAGAGCTGCAGTTCAAGTGCTATCACCACGAGGATCGGCAGACCAACACCAACTGGCCGGCATCGGTGCAGGTCAGCGTCAATGCCACCCCGCTCACCATCGAGCGCGGTGACAATAAGACGTCCCACAAGCCGCTGTACCTGAAGCATGTGTGTCAGCCCGGCCGCAATACCATCCAGATCACGGTCACGGCCTGCTGCTGCGTGAGTGCCTCATGGGCCACAGGTCTGGCTGTACCTGTCCTCCACTCCCCACCCCACCCCCTGACCAAGAGAGGGACCTCCCTGTTCCCTGGTGAGGCCTTGCTCACTGGGGCCTGGCGCTGTGGCTGACCCTATATGGGGCAGTGGGCCAGTCCTTCCCGAGGCGGGGGGCTGACCCTGAAACCTCCCCAGCTGGGGGCTCCAGGCAGGCCCAGGCCCGTCATGGACACCAGGGTGCCGTTCACAGGGTGCACGGGGGGCTCTCGGAGATGGGGCTCTGACCAGCAGTGGACAGCTAGTACAGGATGTGGGAGTATAGGCAGCCCCGACGGGAGGACCCCGGCCACGGCCCCTGACCCACCTCCCCCTCCGCAGTCCCACCTGTTCGTGCTGCAGCTGGTGCACCGGCCGTCCGTCCGCTCAGTGCTGCAGGGCCTGCTCAGGAAGCGCCTCCTGCCGGCCGAACACTGCATCACCAAGAGTGAGTGACCAGCTGGTGACCAGCCACCACACAGCACGTCCCCACCTCTGACACGGCTGGGGGCTCTGGGGGCAGTGGCTGGCCCGGCTTGTGACCCACCACAGGGCAGGTCCCCACATCCAACGCGACCGGGGGCCCTGGGGGGTGGGGGCAGCAGCCAGGCTGGCTGGTGGCCCCTCACTCCAGTCCTCTCCCTGTCCTGCCAGTAAAGCGCAACTTCAGCAGCGGCACCATCCCCGGCACCCCTGGGCCCAACGGAGAGGATGGGGTGGAGCAGACGGCCATCAAGGTGTCCCTCAAGTGCCCCATCACCTTCCGCAGAATCCAGCTCCCTGCCCGAGGTCACGACTGTCGCCACATACAGGTGGGTGTTCTCAAACTTGTGATGTGGGATGGTTTTCAGTCGACCCTCCACCAGCAGGTGACCGTACAGTGGGTGGGTGGGCAGGCTGTGCGGGCCGCTCCTGTGCTGAGTGCTTAGCATGGTGACCCATGCGAACCTGGCTCATGTGGCTTCTCAACACATATGTACCTCAGCCCGAGGTCGCGCGGCTTGATCGCGGGGTGCGGCCTGGTTGCGCCCGGCCCCCGTGCAAGAAGCCATTTCTCCTGCTCCCACAGTGTTTCGACCTGGAGTCCTACCTGCAGCTCAACTGTGAGCGTGGGACGTGGCGGTGCCCCGTGTGCAAGTGAGTGCCTCAGACAGTCCTCCCGGGATCCCAGGCACGGGCACCAAGGAGACCCCAGGTTTAAGGGGACACAGCGCAGATGTGCGGATCAGGGCCAGACCTCATGCACAGTCAGTTCGTGCACCGTCATCTCTCATAGAATTGCTTTATGTGGGATCACCTCACGCGGGGCCCCTTCATGCCGTGTGGCCTCAGGCAGAGTGACAAAGCCAAGAAGTGTGCCCGAGGCCGCTGAGCCACATGCCTTTGGTTTCCTACAGCAAGACGGCACTGCTGGAGGGCTTGGAGGTGGACCAGTACATGCTGGGCATCCTCATTTACATCCAGAAGTAAGTGTCTCTGTGCTGCCCGCCCACCTCAGGGCAGGGCGATTCATCCAACCCGAGTCAGCTGCCCACAGGTTCCATGCCACCCGCAGGGTGGTCACAGGCGTTTGAGCAGGAGGTCTGCTTAGAAGCAGGCCCGGGGTCTGGGAGCGGTGGCAGGGACAGGCAGTGACCAGCCACATGTCCCTGCCCAGCTCTGACTACGAGGAGATCACCATCGACCCCACGTGTAGCTGGAAGCCGGTTCCTGTGAAGCCCGACACTCACGTCAAGGAGGAGCCGGATGGGCCAGTGCTGAAGCGATGTCGCACCGTGAGCCCCGCACACGTGCTCATGCCCAGCGTGATGGAGATGATAGCGGCGCTGGGCCCCGCCGCTGCCCCTTTCGCTCCCCTGCAACCCTCCTCGGCCCCGGCCCCTGGGGACTACCCCGGCCAGGGTGAGTGCTGTGGGCCAGTGATCCGCGCGCTCCAGACCAGTGTGCTGCGGGCCCTGTGCCTGGGGGGACTCCTAGGGACCTGGTGGGGTAGGTACAGCTGTGCCATGGGGACTGGCAGCAGGACCAGCAGTGGGGAGCGGGGCCTCTCAGCTAGAACGCTGCTGGGGCCCGCCCCATGGCCCCCACGTGTGGGCATGCCTGGGTGAAGCCGTCTCCCCCATGAAGAAGAGAAATGCTGTTTCTTGTAAAACCCAGAGCTGCCTGCAGGAGGGCACTGGGAGCCTGGGCCACTGGCCTGCTCCCCCGGCCGCCCCACCAGCACCAGCCCTCAGGCCTCACAAGAAACGGGCTCTGCTCTTAGGTTCCAGCTTCCTGGGACCCGGGACCTTCCTTGAGTCCTTCCCGCCCGGCACGCCCAGCACCCCAGCCCTTCCTGAGTTCGCCCCAGGGCCACCCCCCGGTTCCTACCAGGCCGACATTCCCAGCAGCCTCCTGACACCGGAGAAGTCTGCCCCCTGCCTCCCAGGCCAGGTCAGTGCCTTCTGTGGGGTGGAGAGCTGATTCCAGGGGCCCCCGGGGCCATTCTACCTGGTTCTTGTCTCCTTCCCCAGATGACGCCAGCGGGTCACCTGGACCCAGCACACAACCCAGGGCCTCCTGGGCTGCTTGCCCCCAGCCTTGGAGGGCCCCCAGGGCCCCAGCTGCACCATCCAAATCCTCCCCCAGCATCCCGGCAGCCCCTGGGCCCAGTGAGTTCGGGCCCCATCGGCGAGCTGGCCTTCAATGCTACCACAGGTGTGATGGGGCCCCCCATGTCCGGAGCGGGGGAGGCCTCGGAACCAGCCCTGGACGTGAGTATAGGTCCCATGCCAGGGAGCACGTGGGAGCTGGGGCTGGGGACGGCGTGTCCATAGTCCCCAGGGTCCACATTGCATCATAGAAGGGAGGGTCCTGACACCCCAGTGACTTCGAAGCCAGGACAACTGGTCAGATAGTGGCAGCTCTTTCCATGGTGAGCGGCAGGCACCTGAGTAGCCATGGGGTGACTGTGCAGGCAGTTGGCTACGGGGACCGTGCAGAGTCCTCAGGAAGATTGGGCTTGCAGATGACCACACCGGTTTGGTGTAAATCAGTGTGTAAACTGCAAGTAATGGTCTTCCTGGTAAACCAAACTCCCTGAAGTTCAATGGGAGAAAAAGCTCAAAGCCAAAAATCCCAGATGCTGGAAATCCCACTTCCTGCGTTTGCCCCGTTCACATCGGGGACCCCGCATGGCCCCGTACCTGCCCCCTAGGGCAGGCCCTTGTGTCCCAGGCTGTCCTTGGATAGTGTGTGTAGAGCGAGTCCTGGTCAAAGAGCAGCCTTCAGCAGGGAGAGGCCTTGTGCAGGCTGAGGGTGCTCAGGCACAGGGTCCCGTGCAGGGGTGTGGTGGACCTCAGGCCAGAGCTGCTGATGGCTTTGCTTTGTCCCCAGCTGCTCCCAGAACTGACCAACCCCGAGGAACTGCTGTCCTACCTGGGCCCACCTGATCTCCCCACAAACAGCAATGATGACCTGCTCTCTCTGTTTGAGAACAACTGATCCTGTTGCCCCCACCCAGCTGGTGGGGACATGCCCGCAGATGTCACCACGCCTTGCCCCTCCCCACCCGGCCCCCTGGACCTCAGAGGCAGCTGTGCTGGGTGGAAGGGGACCTCGGGCACCCCACCCCCGCTCTCTGCACTGCTCAGCCCCGCCCCGTCCACCACTGCCACCCCTGACCCTCGCTGGGCCCCGCTCTGCCCCGTCCATATACACCTGCATCCCGGATCTCGCGCCTCGCCCCAGCCCCAACCCCAACCCCGCCTGCTCCCGCCAGCCTGCATCCTGTCCGGCGTTGACCCTTCTGTTTCAGTGACCCCATGGCTCACTGGCGAGGAGCCAGGCTGCCCTGTCCTGAGCCTGAGCTCGCAGTGGGGGTGGGTCCCTCTTCCCACCCGAAGCTTCAGGCGAGGGCCCTGGGGTGGGGCCCCAAAGCACAACAATGTACATACTGTAGAGACACTGAGCTGTGGGCGGCAGGTCCCTCCCGCCCTCCTGGGTGCAGACGGTGGGCGGGGGGGGGGGGGCGGCCACAAGCCTTGTCCCCTGGGGTGGGCACTCACACCCAGTCTGTGCAGACTCTCCAGCGGGCTGCTCCCCAGGGCCCTTTTCCGTGAACGTGAAGAATCGGTCCCACTGTGTTTTTTAGAACTGCCTCTCCCATGTCCACCCCGGGGCCAGGCCAGGTGGGGGAGGGGGCCTCTGTACCCCTGGCCCCAGGCCGAGTTGTGTCCCCTGTGTGCCCGTCTCTATTAAAGGACTCCTCGTGGTGGGCCTGGCCAGTCCCTCCTTCGTGCACGACCATGTCCCTCCCGTGGGCGGGTCTCCACTCCAAGCCGCGACCTGGCTGTTCCTGCCTCGCGGTAAATTTCCTTGTCCCTGGAATTTTCCAAGTTGGCTTCAGCTGGAGAACTATTTTGTGAGGTGTCACCAGGGCCAGGAGACACATCTGCCACCATGTCACGGTGCTTGTGCGTGCCTGAGGCAGGGAGCCAGGGGTCTGGGGAGAGGCTGAGACTGAAGGCCTGGCTGACCTTAGACACCAGCCCCAGGTGGCCCGTGGAGGGTGACCCTGGGCTCCTGGGTCTGCAAGGCCCTTCTGTCTGTGTGCCGGCTGCCTGGCTGGTCGGCTGCCTGGCTGGCCCTTTCCTTCCCGCCCCTAGGGTCTCCCTGTACAGCAGGCCTGAGCCCTGTGGTTGGGGAAAGGGGGAGCCAAGGGGTACTGGAAGCTCATGTGGGACGTGTCCCAGCCCCAGGCCGCTTTAGCCATTGGCATCTTGGGACCCACAGTGGGGGCCTTAGCTCTGCCTGCAGCCTGTTCCTGGCTGAGGGAATAGGAGCACGACCCCAAGTGGCAGCATCTGACAGTGCTGTCCCTCTGGGGGTGCATTGAGCAGGGTGGTGCTGGGCAGAACGGAGAATCCAGAGCTGAGCTGCAAGTGGCTCGGGGTGGGCGGGGCCGGACGTGGACTCCCCTCAACGACGTGGGGTGACAACAAGGTCCAAACGTTCACACAGTACATGCCATCTTCACAAAGCACGACACCAAATCCTGTTCACAGGATTCCTATGTATGTGATATGGTTCCGGGGGAAAGCGAGGGCTCACTGGCCAGTGCTTCCTGGGTGAAGAGGGAAGGGAGAGCGCCGACCTCATCCTCCAGCAGAGTGGCAGCTGCCTGTCCCCTGTACTTCATCATGTCCTTGTGTCTGCCACACGTGCAGTGTGAAAACAAGCTGGCGGGACTCAATGGACACGGGGACCCCTCCCCCCAGCTCCTCTCAAGTGCCTGGGGACACTCTGTCTGAGGCCATAGGACACGTCTCCATCACTTAAAGAGACTGAAATCCTATGAGGTGCCTTCTCCGAGCCCAGCAGGACAAGGCTATGTGTCACCAACAGGGTTCGGGGGGTTGGGGGGGACACTAGCCTTCCAGGGAACAGCAGCAAGCCAGAGGTCAGACAGCCGCTGCAGCCCAAGGGGCAGAGGAGGCATCGGGGGCAGAGCTACAAAGTACTTGGAGGCCAAGCAGGCATGAAGAGGCAACAGCGAAAGCGGCTTCCGAATGGAATTTGCTAGCTGCGAACAGCTCTCCACACCCCAATCCACACATGAAGAAACTTCTAGAAACCAGTCCAAAGCTGCAGACAGGAGGAAATCAAGGCCCGGGCCGAGGAGGCCGGAAAAACAGGCAAGGGTCCGGGTACATGCGTGTCTCTGAGAAGAGTCAGGATGAGCTGACGTGGAGTCTGACCGAGTGACTGAGGTCAGCAGTGGGGCCAGAGACTGCCGCCAACGTCACAGAGAGAAGACTGACTGACTGCCAAGTGCACGAGTCCCCGGTGGCATGGGGACTACAGAGTGGGCGCTCCAGCAAGGACACAGGGCCTCTGGTCAAACCCCCTACATACAAGGGGGTCCCAATGCAGCTCAGTGGGTTAGGAGACATTGCAGGACTCTTCCCCCATCTTCACCTGTGGGAGCCCCCTCCCTGCAGTGCGCCCCCACCTCACCCCCTCCCAAGCTGGGCCAGCCATAGGGACCCTGATGGGCATGGTGAGAGGAGCCAGGACACCAGGGACCCTGTTGAAGGGAGGGTCCAAGGACAGGATCACTTTTTTTTGTCTACTTTTGAGGTTGGGAATCACTGGCTGCTTGCCCAGTCTAGTTTTTAAAGTTGGTGTGCGTGAATTGCCCAGATGCTAAGTGCAGTGGGCTCCTTGAGGTGACACAGCGTCACTGTCTCTGTCCTGCACAGCCACCCACCCGCCACTACCATGCCTCTGTCAGTGGACATTGGCTTGGTGTGGCCTTGGGCCTGTGAGAGGGTTCAGGGGGCTGCACCCTCTTGTTAGCTGCCAGGCACCCAGGCTGATGCCTCCTGGGCTGTGACAGGTGGGGGGTGTGAGCTGACCCTCCTCCCAACCTCCACACCTTGGCTCCTCCGGCTGGGCCCCGTTCCACTCAAACCTTTTCCGAGTGCGTTTGCCATGGCTTAGGCTGCGAGTGATCGGGACCAGCTTGGAAGGGAAGGATGCAAGCTAGCCATCCTGAAAGGGCCACCAAGTGCCGTGGGGACAGCCGGACTCGTGCAGGCACAGCGCCGGAACGGACTGTCCCCTTGGAGAGTCCCGTTCTGCAGAGCGGCGGCTGCTGGGGAGCAGAGGCCTGCCTTTCCAAGCCCTGCTCTCTCCGGCACCCCACAAGGCCCCGGCCACCTGCTTTGCAGTGGGGTGGGCTCTGGCTGGCCTGGCTAGGGGATCACAACCAGGGCGGGGTCAGGAACGCTCCCTGACACTGGGAACAAGTACCAGAAGTACCACAGCCTCTCCCAACCTGCACCTGCCACCCAGACTGCCAGCCAGAGACATACAGGCTTCTCATCCTACCAAATGCAAGCTCTGCCTGCCTTGCCCCTGCCCCAGGGACACCTGTTTCCAGAACAAGTTGGGGCGCCTGCTGTGGCCGCTGCTCTCCCCATGGCTGCCTTTGCAGCTGATCAATCACAGACAACTCGATAGTGATCATTTCCTGATGCTTTATTTAAAAAATTTTTAACGTTTTTATTTTTTTGAGAGAGAGAGAGCATGTGCACATGGAAGTGGGGAGGGGCAGAGAGAGAGGGAGACACAGAATCTGAAGCAGGCTCCAGGCTCTGAGCTGTCAGCACAGAGCCCGACGCGGGGCTTGAGCCCATGAGCCATGAGATTATGACCTGAGCAGAAGTTGGATGTGTAACCGACTGACCCGCCCAGGCACCCCCTGATGTCTTATTTAAAAACACTCCCACCTTTGCTAAGTTAAACAGCACACCGAGTACCCACACAGCCCTCAGGTTTGGTGACTGTCAGCATTTTGCACCCTGCTTTCCTACCCCCGTCTTTCCCACGTAGCTGCATCTTTTACATGCACACGGTTAGTCACTGCCAACTTTGGGAAGTCAGTTGCAGACGAACTCTTGGTCCCTCAGCACCTCAGCCTGCATCTTGGAAAAACAAGAATGTTCCCTTATGTGAGCACGTTGGTCCACACGCCAGGGTGAGCTGCAGCCCCACAGTGACGTCTCGATATCCCAATGCCTTTTACAGTTTCTAACAACCGAGACTCAGCCAAGGCTCACATTTTTTGTCTGGTGACTGTGTCTACACTCTCTCCAAGAGAGAAGAGTCCTTGGCTTTTTTCCCTCATGCTGATGTTCCGAACAATTTGGGTGAGTTGCCTCACGGAAAGGCCCACATTCACCTGGACGTGTGGTCCTGGCAACGCTCACTTTGTCCTTTGCCCCGTGTGTCCTGTTGGCTCAAAGGGACGTCTACAGCTTGCCTGAATGCTCTTAGTCAAACAAGCCTTGGATTTTTTTTTTAATGTTTTTTATTTATTTCTGAGAGAGAGACAGCGTGAGCAGGGGAGGGTCAGAGGGAAAGGGAGACACAGAATCCGAAGCAGGCTCCAGGCTCTGAGCTAGCTGTCAGCACAGAGCCCGATGTGGGGCTCGAACCCACAAACTGTGAGATCTTGACCTGAGCCGAAGTCAGACCCTTAACTGACTGAGCCACCCAGGTACCCCAGACAAGCCTTGGATTTTAAGTGTCCTTCCTCAAGACCATGAGTTCCAATGGGGGTGAGGACCAACTTTTGTGTCCAGGTTTATCCCAAAGCCAGCAACGTTTGTCCAAGAGATTAAGCAGGGGTGAGGCCGTGGTGCCCAGGAATAGGCCCAGGGCCAGCTAAGCACCCCGCACCCCGGCTGCTGCCCGCTTATGTCTCTCCAGCCAGCCTGCTGCTGTCTGGCTGAGGCCCTGTGCCCTGCAGGTGCGCCTTAGGATGGCCGGCGGGCGTCCAGTGAGCATCTGTCCCCATGGGGACTGGGGGCAGGGTGATCCCTGGTGGCCAGGGTCCCAGCACGGGCCCGCACTAGGAGCCCCTCCAATAGCATGGGAAATCTCTGTACGAAGCTTCCATTCAGTTTTGCTGTAAACCTACAACTTCTAAAAACTGTCTATTTACAAAAGTTTCTTAAAAAGTTGGCATTTTACATATTATGTGTAAATACCAAATACAAATTCTTAATTATTGTCGTTGACTTTATTTTTTATTTTTTAACATTTATTCGTTTTTGAGTGTGAGCAGAGGAGGAGCAGAAAGAGAGAGGGAGACACAGAATCTGAAGCAGGCTCCAGGCTCTGTGCTGTCAGCACAGAGCTCGACGTGGGGCTCGAACCCACATACCTCGAGATCATGACCTGAGCCAGAGCTGAGCATTTAACCCACTGAGCCACCCAGGTGCCCCGTCACTGACTTTAAAACAAGCAAAATGGCCTAAACAGGTGGGAAACAGGAAGGACCCCTGTAAGCACGTGTATGCCCTGCCCACGTGGGTCCCCCAGGGGCTGAGGCCTGGGCTGCCAGCAGGTGCAGGGCCATTTGGAAGACCGTGGCCCTGGGTGGCATCCTTCCGGACGCTGGGGCCACATAGGCTCCTTAGTTCCTGCCCATTTTCTGAGCCTGCAACCCCAGCCCTCCCACTGAGCTGAGTGTGACTGGATCAGCCTAACTCAGCCAGAGCTGGTTTCCGCTGGTATGTAAACACAATTTTTGGCTAGTAGATACGTGTTTTTTAAAGTTCATTCATTTATTTTGGGGGAGGGGCAGAGAGAGAGGGAGAGAGAGAGAGAGAGAGAGAGAGAGAATCCCAAGCAGCCTCCACTGTGAGCACAGAGCCCGACATGGGGCTCAAACCCACGAACTGTGAGATCATGACCTGAGCTGAGATCAAGAGTCGAATGCTTAACCCGCTGAACCACCCAGGCACCCCGATACACATGCCTTTACAAATCAACCTTGGACTTCTGGTTCTGCTTGCGGCAGAAGATCTGCTGGTGAACTCGCCCCCTCCACCCCCAACCCATCCTGTCAACACTGGAGGCAGGAGATAACAGCTCTTAGCTGCCGGACAGTCGGGCCATGGGCTCTGGAAGAAGTGGGGGGCCCAGGGCATGTCCCACATTCCCTGTGGCACCAGCCACACCCAGGCCACGAAAGCAGACTCACGGAGAGCAGGGCCCTGGGGTCGGGTCCAGAGCAGAGCCGGCAGAGAGGCTGCCTGGAACGGCCCGCTGGGTCCCGGCTGCACCTCCAGCTGCACTTGCACAGGGAGTGGTGGCTTCAGGACGGGCCACCGCAGAGCCCCATCGGACCCACGCCCAGAAGCGCCGCCCCTGTCGTGGAACTCCTCATAACTTCACCACAAGAAGCTCCACGTTTTCATTTTGTGCTGGGCTCTAAAGTTCACATACGCAGCCCCAGCAGAGCGAGACGAGGGGCCGGAGAAACAGCTGCTGGGGGCCAGGAGCTGAGGCAAGATTTGAGAAGTGGCCTCAGGGCAGGGACGCGGCCCAGGGATGCCTCACGAAGGGAGGAGTGGGGGCCGGCTCCAGCAAGGCTGCCAGAAGGCAGCCTTTCCCCGGTATCTGTAGGAAAAGTTCCGGGGAGGTCTACGCTGGCCAGGGTCGCAGGTGCACCCATCTAAACTAAATGCCATCGTGTTTCCTGGCCAGAGGCAAGTGAGTGCCCAATCCTAGCACAGGCAGTGAGGTGATGGGGCCCCAGAGGGCATCAGGGTGCTGTTAGGGATGGATGGGAGTGGGCGGTCACCCAGCACAGACGTCCACTGTCTACACAAGCCGGAAGCTCGACTTTGATGGAACGTGGCTTCCTGGTGGCCTCGTGGCCAGATGAGTCCTCCCACGCCTGCGCCCCTCTCTGCCCCCAGCATCCCAGCAGCTGCAGGCCCCTCAGGGAGAGCTGTCTGGGCCCCACCTGCCCTTCCTGGGTCTTCGCAACAGGCGGGCAGCAGATCTAGCGAGAGGATGACCTTCCTGCCTCCCCACATCCTCTCCTGCATTCCCCTACCAGGCCCGGGCTGCTTTCCTTTCCTTCTTCCTCCTTCTCACTTTCTCTCTCTCTTTTATTATCATACTAAGGTATGATATACAGCTGAGTATTCCGTGTGTCCAACTCAATGAGCCCAGAGAGAAGCCTGGGCACAATTTTTGTTTCAATCTTTGTGAGAACAGACGGACACGATGGATGACCTGATGGCCTGTATGTCTCTTTGACAATCTCTGTGCCAGGTCCCCTTTTTCATACTGAATGTGAGTTGTTCCTTTTTTGGTTTTCTTCTCTAGCGTTTTTTTCTAGTTAAAGGAACACTTCAAATATTAGAGATATTGACCTTCTGTCTATTGTGCCTGAATCTCACTTACCTTAACTTTGCATATAATCTTCGGCTGGTGCGGTTTTTAATTTTGTTATTGCTAATCTATGAATCAAGTCCGGGTCTCCAGCCTTCTCTCTTCCCGGAGAGCATAAATAATAGCACCTCGTACTTTATATCTGGTTCATTTAAATGCTTTATTTTTTTAAATATAATTCAGAATTTTAAGGCCACTCAGGTGTTTTACTGACCATTTCCAAAAAAAATTTTTAAATGCATGTCTTTTAACATTTATTTATTTTGGGAGAGAGAGAGAATGAGAGAGAGAGAGAGCATGGGCAGGGGAGGGGCAGAGAAAGAGACAGAGAGAGAATCTGAAACAGGCTCTTGAGGCATCAGCACAGAGCCTGGAGGTGGGGCTTGAACCCACGAACCACGAGATCATGACCTGAGCTGAAGTCAGATACTCAACTGACTGAGCCACCCAGGTGCCCCCCAAATTTTTAAAAAGTAATCCCTACACCCAGCAAGGACTTGAACTGATGACCCTCAGATGGAGAATCACACGCTTCACCAACTGAACCAGCCAGGCGTCCTCTGGTTCTTTTTTTTACTTAATTTGGAAATCAGAACTCCATATTCAGAGTTGTATGTGAGGTAGACCGTTAGCTCAGGAAGCAGGCCTATGTCCCGCAGTGGTGGGCTACAGAATTTGGGGCGACTTTCTTGCCAAAGCCAAGAACACTGAATGAAATATTTTAGAATATCCGTTAAAACATCTGAGAGCCAACACAACAGGGTGGAGCTACCAAAAGTGAGGAGGCAAGATCCCAGAGAAGCGAATCCAAACAACAGCTACTTTGCCCCCAAAGCACCTGTCATGTCCTGCGGAAATGGTCAAATTGGTGGATGTTGGGGCCTCTGGGGGCTCAGGGAACAATCCAAGGCTCAAAGCCCACCCAAGGGAGGAGCGTGACACCCTCCCCAAGCACCTGAAGCTGGGATGAGGGGGAACTACACCTGCGGAGGAGGGAAAACTGAAAGTAAGCCAGCCCCGCGGGGGATGACTCCCCTCCTGCCTTGCCCCCTTGTCTCCAGAGAGAGAGACAGAGAATCCGAAGCAGGCTCCAGGCTCTGAGCGGTCAGCACAGAACCCGACGCGGGGCTCAAACCCCTAAATCATGAGATCATGACCTAAGTCGAAGTCAGACGCTTAACCAACTGAGCCCCCCAGGCGCCCCATTCTTTGTTCGTTTTTAAATCCATTTTGGGATTTCTGAGCTTCTTGGATCAGTTGATATGTTTCATCACCTTCAGGAAATCCTCGTCCGTTATCTATTTACATTTCTCTCCTGTCATGTTCCCTCCCTCTTGTCCCTCTAAGATCCCATGCAGGTCAGACTGTCAGACCCACAGTCCCGGATCTGCAATGCTGGCTGTTGTTTTATTTTCCCCTATTCCTCTTCATCTTCGTACATCTGATTGGGTCATTTCTTTTGTCCTGTTGTCTTAGTCGGCTTCGGTGTCCACAACAAAACAGCAAACGTTCATCTTCTCACGGTTCTGGAGGCTAGACAGCCAAGGTCAAGGTTCAGGCTGATCTGCTTTCCGATGAGGCCTCTCTTCATGACTCTCAGGAGGCTGCCTTCTCACTCATGCAGCCTTCCCTTCATGGGCACACAGAGCGAGCGAGAGTGGGACGCGAGAAGGACAAGGTCCTGTGTGATCGGGGCTGTCCTTGTGACTTCATTCAACCTCGGTTACTTCCACAGAGACCCCATCTCCAATAGAGTCACACTTGGGTAAGAGCTTCAACGCATGAGTTGTCAAGAGAGGGATGGATGTTCAGCCCACACCTGTCCTCAATCCGCCGAGGCGTCCCTCTGTGAGTCCAGTCCACCCTATGTCCTTACAAGTGGCCTTCATCTCGATGTCATGTTTCCTTCTAATTTCATCATTTCCTTTTGCAGCAGCTCCGCTTGGCTCTCCTTTATTGTCCTACCTTTCTGCTGAAATCCCGGTGTCTTCATGCGTGCCGCCCACCCTTAACACCACAGCCTATGACATAGTCCCGGGGACAGGGACCGAAGACTGACTTCTCGTGCAGGCCGCCTCTGAGTCTGCTTCTTTCGACTGTCGCCTCCCTGGTCACATCAGCTTGCTGTTTTGGGGTGTCTGTATTAGAGTTTTCCAAAGAAATAGAGCCAATAAGAGATGCACACACATAAAGGAATTAATAGACTTACTATAAAGATATTTATCATGGGGCGCCTGGGTGGCTTAGTTGGTTATGATCTCACAGTTTGTGGGTTCAAGCCCCGCGTCAGGCTCTGTGCTGACAGCTCAGCTGTCAGCTCCAAATCCTGTCTTTGGATTCTGTGTCTCCCTCTCTCTCTGACCCTCCCCTGTTCATGCTGTCTCTCTCTCTCTCTCTCTCAAAAATAAATAAAACATTAAAGTATTAAAACAAAAAAGATATTTATCAAAAGGGATTAACTCACAGGAATACAGAGGCTGACGAGTCCCGAGATCCGCCAGGCTAGCTGGCAGTGGGGGCCTGGGGACAAGCAGCAGGGTGAGTCCCAAGCTGGAGGCAGGAGAAAGGCAGGGCAGCAGTCTTGACTGAATGCCAGGCCAAGTCAGCGGGTCACGTGCCAGGAGATGCCCGCCCCTTCCTGTGCGGGCTGTCGGTTCTGGGCTCGCCCTTGTGGCCTGCAGGCGGCAGGATCACACCTTCCTTTTGGGGTGGGGGGATGGCATCTGAGTGGCTCGGAGTCTGCTGCAGCAGGCCCGGTGGCCCTGCCTGGGTCCCCCTGTTCTCCCTCATCTCCCTGAGCTTTAGAGGGCCACCGGCTGGCAATCAACATGCCGTGTTTCTCTCAGCGTCCGCACCCCCACCCCCAGACCCCAGAGCACCGCCAGCCGCGGTGACCTGTGCCCCTGTGTAGTAGACTTGGTTCGCATCCCTGGTTCTATCGGTGTGAGGCCCGCGCGGCCTGTTTCTGCCAGATCTCCTGCTCCAGCCTCAGCCTCTGGGGGCCGCAGACGCCTGGGCCTCAGGCCGGGGGCCGGTTCCCGGCTCCCTGTAGCACGGACGGTCACTTCTGGGATCTTACTGAGAGGCCCCTGTCCCTGGAGGGCGTCTCAGAGCCCTGCTCTTCCCTCAGACTCAGGCAGGCCCCAAGCACTCGGTCCCCCGGACTGGCCTCCAGTCTTCCTCACAAGCACCCAGTGACGGGCTCTCAGAAGAGAGCTGAGCTATGCGTGTCTGGGGTTCCCGGGGACTGACGGGTTGTCGCCAAAGCAGTGCATGTGGCCCGGGCCGCTGCATGGAGTCCGTGCTCAGAACAGCCTTGAGTTTGATGGGACACTCTGCTGTCACTGTCTTGAAATACTTGATAAGTTTTTTAATTGTATTTATTTATTTAAAAACTTTTTTGTCGGGTGCCTGGGTGGCTCAGTTGGTTGAGCATCTGAGTTCAGCTCAGGTCATGATCTTACAGTTCATGGGTTCAAGCCCCGTGTCAGGCTCTGTGCTGACAGTTCAGAGCCTGGAGCTGCTTCAGATTCTGTGTCTCCCTCTCTCTCTGCCCCTCCCCAGCTCATGCTCTGCATCTCTGTCTCTCAAAAATGAATAAACGTTAAAAAAAACTAATTTTTTTAATTTTTATTTTTTTTTAATTTCAGTCTGAGCCATTCTGATGAGCACTGAGACCGGAGTCAGAGAGAATGGGCGTCGGCCCTGCTCTCCTGCCTGCTGGCTGTGCCACCTTCAGTAAGTTTCTCAACCTCCCTGAGCTTTCTCTGCCCTTAGGGGAAAACAGCAGCGTTACGGGGCTGGGGGGCCCCTGACAGTTCCCAGAATCTTGAAGGAACTGGGCCTCACTGGTCTGCTTCCGTTGCTGCACCCCTTTCTGTGCTGGGGACATTCCCCGCCCGGTGAGTCCCGGGGGAGGCGGTGTGAACATTCCAGACAGCAGCAGCCTCCAGAGATCTGGGCGATCCCGGCTCCACTGGCAGATGGGCCGCCCCCACTCCGCCATCGTGTCGACGATTCTGGAGGCTGAGGCAGCAGCTGCGGTTCCCCCCTCCCCAGGGGCCACGTGGCCGGCATCCCCCCAGGCCAAGTGCTGCTCTCCGCTTTCCAGCCGGTCCCTCCTAGGCAGCCGCCAGCCACCAGCTACTCGAAGCATCGCTCTTGCTCCCTCTGCACCAGCAGGACGCCAGCGGACGGGGGGGGGGCGGGGAAGGGGGCGGCGGGGGTGCTGGTGGCAACGTGCCCGGACCCACACATTCATCTTCCTGGATTCCTGCACAAGGGTGCAAGCGGCTGGGCTGGGCGGGCTCCTGAGGAAGCCGAGAACAGGCCTGACTGGTGGCGTCATCCCAGTCTTCTGGCCTCTTCCTTCTCTCTCCTTTCTAGTCTTCCGGCAGCCAGATGAAGAACATGAACTTGGGGGCTGTGGAGAGGCGCCTGAGGTGACCGGCCTGAGGGATGGGAAGAGCAGAGCCCCTGGGGACCCTGTCTGGCGATTTGGGACCTGGGGCTTCTTTATTTAGGAAAAGTACTCAGGAGTTATTTTGTTTCATCTTAGCAGCTGATATCTCATTTACTAAAGCTGTCATTTAAACATATAATTCTTTAGCTTAGCAACCATGTTAGTATCTTTGTGAGTATAATAGATTTGATCTTGTTTTTGATAATCTTCAAATATTTCCTTTTTAAAATGTTTATTTATTTTTGATAGACAGAGAGAAAGAGAGAGAGTGCAGGGAAGGGGCAGAGAGAGAGAGGGACAGAGGATCCAAAGTGGGCTCCACGCTGTCAGTACAGAGCCTGACGTGGAGCTTGAACCCAAGAACCATGAGATCATGACCTGAGCCAAAGTCTGACCCTTAACCAACTGAGCCACGCAGGCACCCCTCAGTCAAATTTTAACTTCACATTTGAAAATGCAGTTTGGGGGCGGGAATAAGGAGTTACTAAATATGGGCACAAGGTCCTTTTTAGAGCCAAGAGAATGTTCTAATATTAGATTGTGGTGGGATCTGCACAGCTCCGATTTCTCTCTCTCTTTTTTTAAGTTTATTTATTTATTTATTTTGAGAGAGAGAGGGAGCACGCAAGTAAGCGGGCTGAGCAGGGGAAGGACAGACAGACAGGGAGGAAGAAAATCCCAAGCAGGTTCTGCACTGACAGCACAGGGCTGGAACTCAGGAACAGTGAGATCAGGACCTGAGCTGAAACCAAGAGTCGGACCCTGAACCGACTGAGCCGCCCTGGTGCCCCACAGCTCCGATTTCTAAATATCTCTGGATTGGGGGCACCTGGGTGGCTCAGTTGGTTAAGCATCTGACTTCGGCTCAGGTCATGATCTCACGGTTCGTGGGTTCGAACCCTGCATCGGGCTCTGTGCTGACAGCTCAGAGCCTGGAGCCTGTTTCAGATTCTGTGTTTCCCTCTCTCTCTGACCCTCCCCTGCTCATGCTTTCTCTATCTTTCTCTCAAAAAAAATTTTTTTTAATTTAAAAATCACTGGATTGTATGTTTAAAACAAGTGGATGTCATGGTAGGTACATAAGTGAAAGAGAAAAGCAAGTGTAAAGTCTAACACCTAACTGAGGTTGGTGCTGGAGACAATGGCCTGTGGCCACCCCTGCATGCCTGTTCTGGAGACCCCGCTCCTGCCTGCAACCCGCTCAGTGCCTCCTGTCGTCATGGGCAGGGGACACACGAAGCATGTACTCGTTTTCTCTTCCCCGAAGCCTCCTTACACATGATGCCCCCGTCAGATCCATTAATGTCTTCTCCGTATCTGACCATCTTTGCACCCGCGGGGCTGCCTGAGCTCCTCCACAGCCTTCCCCGGGCTCAGCTGCTCTGGGGGGCAGGGGTGCCTGCTGAGAGCCGTTCCCCACACAGCTCTCCTGACTTGAGAGCACCGGGAGCTGTGTTCTGCCTGTGGCCTTCAGCATCGACGCAAATTCCCATCGGACCCTCTGTTGTGGGGCTTCCCCACCTGCTGCTGCCATGCCCTGAACCCTGAACCGAGCAGTGGGCTGTCACCGCGGCCCTGGGCTGAGCACCCGGTCTCCCCGATGGGGTCAGATGCCAGCCGCCACAGAGCACAAGTCCGTGAGGCTTGTGAATCAGAGATGCTGGAGCTGGGGCAGGGACATCTTGGGGGGCGAGTGCCCACCGACGCCCCAAGTGGGTACGGAACTCACTGCGAGCACACCAGGGGGCACCCCAGCGCCAGCCCAGGCAGGCTCCTCACCACACACTGGGGCTATTGACCACGTCTATGTGCGTTCCTTCAGCGCATCTCTGCCGAGTTTTGATTTTGCAGGGTGTTCTCAGGCAGCCAGCTCTGGGAGAGCTTAGGAAAGCTTCCCAGAAAGGACCAAGCACACGGGTGAGCATTGCTGGTGGGAAGCAGGGAGGCACTGCCCAGGTCGGGGGTGAGCCCTAAAGGCGCAGGGAGCAGTGTGGAGAAATTCAGCGTGGCTGGAGAAGAGTAGAAGGCCAGCCTGCTGAGACAGGGCGGCTGTGGGGCTGCTCACGCTCTGTACTGTGGGCAACCGAGAACCTGGGAGAGGCAGTCTAGCTCAGGAGTTAAAACTGCAGATGGTTTTGAGAACCATCTTCCTGGAAGTCTCTGGACAAACTGGGGCCCAGTAATCAGTCAGGAGGCTGCTGCAAAAGGCCAAGCAAGAGCTGTAGCTATGGGCATGGAAGCCAGGCCTGGGGAGGAGGGGGGAGGAGGAGGAGGAGAAAGGGGAGGGAAAGGGGAGAGGAGGAGGTGGGGGAAGGGGTGGGGGGAGGAGGGAGGAGGAGGGGAAGAGGAGGAAGGGGAGGGAAAGGAGGAGGAGGAGGAGGGAGGGGAGGGAAAGGGAGAGGAGGGCCAGGGGAGGAGGAGGTAGAGGAGGAGGTAAAGGAGGAGGGCAGCACCCAAGGTTGCGGGCTGGGGAGGGAACTGGCAGAGCTCTGTGAGGGGCTCATCCATGAGGAGGACCCGGTGAACAGGGAGGATCCTTAGGAACTCTAGAGCAAGCTGTGGGCTCTGGGGCAGATTTAGAAGCTTCCTGATGATCTGAGCCTCTGGAACAGATGAGGTTGGCTGGGGCAGGTGTGCAAGGAGCAGGACGTGACCAAACACGTAACTCTGACCCGGGAGTAATCTGTGGAGTAATTCACAGGGAAAGGCAGAGCTGGAGAAAGTGGGAGAGACGAGGAAAGGCCTCGGGGAAGCCATAGGGGTGTGGACACCTGCCTGATGGAGGGCAGCCTCGGGAAGGTTTGCCCCCGACAAAGCCCTGGGACGTGGGCTGTGAGGTCACTGGTGGTCCCAGCAGACACAAGGCGACTGCGCCGGCCCCTGGGCAAGAGGTACATGGGAGGCGAGTCACCCTCTTCCAAAGCTGTCTGTTTTCTGAATGTTTTCAATAACCCGATGTTCTCCCTATCACCTTCTCTGTTGCTCAGAGACGTTCTGGAGAGTTTTGTTTATAATCCGCTGTAGGAGCGAAGCCACAGCAGTGCACTCACCGATACAGAGCCCTGGCAGCCAGCCCCTTGGGGCCCTGCTGGATTCAGCCTGGTTAATGGAGACAGTCCCTGTTCCTGAGGCTCTGGGCCGGCCCCTTCTTTGCTGTTAGGAAGTGCAGTTCTACAGATAAGGCTAATGAGATTCCCTACAACACTGACGCCCCAGAAACAAAACAGGTACACGTTAGTTTTCTCAAATTCGGCCGTGGCCTTGCTGATGCTGCCGGCTACAAGAAGGCAGGACTTTTAGTGGCCCAAGGGAAGTCACACAGGCTGGTTTCCTTTCTCATCCACACACTCCTTCCTTTCTTAGGAGGGGTCCCTAGCTGCCGCAAGGGTTAGCGTGGAGGAGGGAACAGAGAGTACAGGGCGCTAGTGTCTCAGGGCCTTGGGCGTTTTGTTTCCAGTCACAGGGGAACAAGCAGCTTCAAGGTCACAAAGCACCAGGTGAGAAGGGCGGCGGGGGGGGGGGAGAGAGGGGGGAAAGCAGTTTCCAGGTCTGCCTTTGGGACAGGGCGGCCCCTCCCACGGAGGAGTCTCCCTCGCACGTGTGTCAGTGGGGGCTCGAAGCCCCAGCCCAGGTGCGCTCCTGTGAGAGCTAGGGACCCGTGGGATGCAGGACGCTCGACACCCGTCGCATCCCAAGGCTTCCCCTGTTGTGCGGGGAAGAAACCGAGTTGGATACCAGATGACGCTCTGGATATTGCAACTCAGGGGCGCACGAGAACCTGTCAAGTCCCTCCTCTGGGCTCCGCACGCAGAGGGGACCGGATCACCGCAGGCTTGCGAGCTTGGGGGTCTGACGGGGGCGCGCTCCCGGGCGCCCAGGTCGCGACCTAGTCCTGCCCCCACGTGCGGGAGCGCAGAGGCGCAGAAGGACGGGGAAGGAGGGCGGGAGAGCGCACAGCGCCTTTGCAGGTACGAGTCTGTCAGACTCTCGAGTCAACGTCTTCCTGCTGGAGAAAATGCAGGCGGACTGTGCAAGATATTTTCGGAAAGTAGGGCATTTTGGAAGCATTTCGTAACCTCTCAGACGGGGGGCGGCGGCACCTCTTGTGCGCTGGAGAAGAGGCGATGACCCCAGGTCCCCCCCGGCGCTCAAGCCGCACGCGGGCTGGCGGGGTGACAGGGGCGCGGGCTGGCGGGGGCGCGGGCGACCTTGGCGGGGCAGCACGACCTTGAGGCCTGCGTTAGCCTCAGTTGCCCCCTCTGCGCAATGGGGACACACCCTGATCGCCGGGTTGCGTGGGTCCGCCTGTGCCGCAATCTCCGCTTCTTGCGCCCCCTTGGGCTCCGCTGGCCCCCCGGGCATCCGTCCCCGCGCCCGAGATCGGCCCGGGTCCCGTCCCCCGTCCCCACGCTGCAGCGCCGCGACGGAGCCCGCGGGCGGGAACCCGCCTGAGCCGCCAACGCGCACGCGCGCCACCGGCCCGCCCCTCCAGCGCTGTCTCAGCTCATAGGCCAGCTGCACCATCACTCCGACCGGTCCGCTGTCGCGATTGGTCAGAACCCGGGCGCGCGACCGGCCGTGGGCGGGGCCCTGTTGGCTATAAAAGGGGACGCGGTGGGGCTCGTGCCGCCTTGCAGACGCCGCCGCCCCGGAGTCCCTCGAGCCTTTCAGCCATGGTCAATCCCACCGTGTTTTTTGACATCGCCGTAGACGGCGAGCCCTTGGGCCGCGTCTCCTTCGAGGTCGGCGGGTGGGCGGGATATGCCGGGCAGGCGCGGGCAGCTTCGGGGCAGCGGCGGCGGGCGGGGGGCGCGGGCGGGCGTGAGGCGCCATTTCCTGACGAGGGGCCATTTTGGGAGGCCGGGGGCGGCGGAGGAGGGGCGGCAGCGGACAAAGGCCGGGCGGCGCGCACGTGCTCGGGCCGCGCGGGGTGGGGGTGGGGGTTGGGTGTGGGCGATGCCCGCGGGCGCGGCCGCCGGGATGTGTGGGGCCCCGGCTCGGCAGCGGGCGCACTGCGGAAGCGGGCCCGGCCCCGCCCGGCGGAAGCCAGCGGCGCCCCCGCCCCGCGTCGACGGCGCCGGCCCCGCCCGCCCCCAACGGTCCCTTTCCTTTGGCCGCCTCCCGGGAGCCCGCAGCGCTCTGGGTGCGTCCTCCCTCTGGTCCGGGGGGTCGCGGCGGCCGTGCGGCCCCGCGGGAAGGGCCTGGGCGGGAGCGGGGCCTCGGCTGCGGGGGTGGGGATCACGCGCGGAAAGGACGCAGGCTGAGGTGCACGGCCCGCACGGGGCCCGAACTATTGGCCGTGAGATGGCGGCGCCTGCTTAGCAGCAGGAGGGTTCGGTCGCACGTGTTCGAAACGGTTTGTGAGTCCCACCGGCTGTCCTCGTGGACGAGTCAGGGACCAGCGTGTCTAAGCCTGCGAGACTCTTGCTGTCCCCACGGTCGTCCTCCGCCGTGGGTAGGGGCCGGGACCGCAGTGCTGGAGTCTTCGGCTGGTGCTGGATGTTGGGGGCGTGTTCTCTGTTCCCCCAGCCCGAGCCTACAGGGCCCCGAGGCCTCGGGCAGCAGCTCTATTCGGGGCCGCTGGTTAGTGGTTAGTGCAGAAGCATTCTCTTCTGGCAAGAAAGCGTACTCGTGTTCAGGAGCTTCCCTCACCCGACTCCTTCCGAGTGACAGTGGAGACCACGTGTGCATTAATGCCCCGTTTTCTCTTACAGCTGTTTGCAGACAAAGTCCCCAAAACAGCAGGTCAGTCTGTTTTATAACTCCTTGTTAGGTGTGCTGGTTTTAAAAGTTGTGGATTTGACAAAAGTTGTGTGTCTGTTAACAGAGAACTTCCGTGCTCTGAGCACCGGGGAGAAAGGATTCGGTTACAAAGGCTCCTGCTTCCACAGGATTATCCCGGGCTTTATGTGCCAGGTAAGAAATTTACCGACTGGGGTTCGGCCGTTTTCTCAGATGGGGACTGAGCTAGGAGAGCACAACCCGAGTGCATTTGTGCTGTTTGCTACCAGCCTGGCCCCACTTGATTCTCTAGTCCATTTAATCTCTGCAGACTTGGGCGTGTTTTTGTGTTTTCTGACCGTGTTCCCAGAAGTGACAGGTTCTGCTTACGTCCACAGGGTGGTGACTTCACACGCCATAATGGCACTGGCGGCAAGTCCATCTACGGGGAGAAGTTTGATGATGAGAATTTCATCCTGAAGCACACAGGTCCTGGCATCCTGTCTATGGCGAATGCTGGACCCAACACGAATGGTTCTCAGTTTTTCATCTGCACCGCCAAGACCGAGTGGTAAGGGTGGCACTGCACCTGCAGCAGGGATTGCCGAGTGCTTCGGCCTTCCCTCATTCTCCTCCAGAGTGGGATGCAAAAAAGCAAGATACCAGGATAGCGGAACCAGGCGCTTAGCTGAGTAGTTAAGACTTGTACTTTGGGGCGGGGCTGGCTCAGTCAGCAGATGGTGTAACCTTTCATCCCCAGGTTGGGGGTAGAGATTAACAACAAAAAAACTTAAGTAAATACAAAACAACAAAAGTGGTCTTGATTGATTAGCCTGTGATTGTTGGCTCTTTTTTAGGGGTCCATTCTAAACTGGGTTTTTTGTTTTTTTTCTTAATGTTTATTTTTGAGTGTGTGTGTGAGCAGGGGGAGACACAGAATCCAAAGCAGGCGCCACGAACTGAGATCATGACCTGATCATGACCTAAATTCAGGAGTTTTCCAGCAGTTGGAGAATCTTCTGACTCCTGATGACTTTTGGTGTTGCCATTTCTGTTAGAAGAGGTGTTGACAGTGTTTAGTCTCAGTTAACTGGTACTGAAGGCTGAATAAGCCACCGAGCTGTTCTGGGGGTGCCGTATTGGTCTAAAGGGCTCTGTTCTCTTGGTGAGCGGCACAGGCTTCATGGTGCCTGGGCACTGGTGCTGATTCTCGGTCTCGTTTCCAGGTTGGACGGCAAGCACGTGGTGTTTGGCAAGGTGAAGGAGGGCATGAATATCGTGGAGGCCATGGAGCGCTTTGGGTCCAGGAACGGCAAGACGAGCAAGAAGATCACCATTGCTGACTGCGGACAAATCTGATACGTTTGACTCGTGTTTTATCGTAACTACCAGACCATTCCTTCTGTAGCTCGTGAGAGCACCCCTCTGCCCCCCTCTGCTCGGAATCTCCTAGAACCCTGTGTTCCTGCTGCAGTTCTGCAGGTCCGTGTCCTTGCCCCTCTTCAAGTTTAGCTGGATTGCAGAGTGAAGTTTATGATCATGAAATAAAAGCTAAACAACATTTGTCTGTCCTTGGGGGGGGGGGGGTGTCTTGCAGCTTGTGTTTAAGGGACACTTGGGGTTTAATTTCACAGCTATTTCTGCTTCTCTGGCCCAGAGATCCCTAGGGCAGGGTGTTGAGGGGGATGCTAAAGATGTGGGTGGGGGCAAGGAAGAAAAGAGCCAGAACTTTAGGAGGTGGTGACCAGGCAGGTAGGACAGGGGCTCCTCTAGGGGAAACCGCAGGGCATTCCCACCTGGCATGCGACAGGCACCACCAATGTGGCAGCTGTAAGAAGTTGAGAATCCTTATAACCTTGGAGCATTAGTCCGCCTCCCTTGCCTGAAACCCCAATAGTGCCTGGTGTGGACGCCTGAAAGAAGTTTGAAGAGGGTGTTTGCCTCTATGAGATGGTAATTGCTTCCCTACACAACACCATTTATTGGTGGGGGAAACAGGTGTTGGGCCTTAGGCTCTGGGGAAGGGTCTTCGGATCCGGTTTAGTGTAGGGTGCAGAATCAGGGCAACAGGTGTGCAGTAAAGCCCAGCTCTGGAATTGCTGACAAAAGTTTGTGAGAGCCAGGCCTGCAGGGGGCCTGGTACGCTGATCCCTTTCCCAGCCTTGTCTCGCAGTCACTCCATCAGGCGGACCTGCAGAGCTGTAAGGTGTAGTTCAGGGGAGGCCCTTCCCCTTAAGAACTGAGCTTGAGAAGGCTCTGAGGAGAGCTAGCTGCACAGGCTAAAAGGAACCTGCCCCCGCCTAGAGCAAGGGCACCCCCCTCGCCCCACAGGGCCCCTTCCCACTGGGGTTCTTGATCCAGAAGCCATTTCTGTCCTGATGGTGTGAGAATTGAATTTGTCGGGCAGCTGGCCACTTCTGCACCAGAGGCTGGCGCCTGTGGGTGTGTCACGGGTTCTCCTGCTCCCTGGGTGACCTCTGATGTCCAGGGATGGCTTGTGTCCAGGTGGTGGTAGACCATCATCAACCCAACCCCCCTTGTTCCTCAGGGGAGCCCTCGATCATGTGATCACGCACACCTTGTCACTGATTGTGTTTATTCTGACACTGATGCCCCTGGCTGGGCACTGGAAAAACCCGTAACTGAAGTAGAGCAGGGCCCATCCTTCCATGGGGCAGGCCGGCCAGCCGCCAAGAGCTGGTAATGCGGTGTTGGCATGTGTAATGACCTCAGTCCCGAGTGGCTTTCCTGGAGAGTTTACCGAGTGAGTGGAAGGTCCAAGCCAAGAACCTGCAAGTGCGAAGGGCCTTGGCTCCCCTGCTCCGTGCTCCATTTCCGGCTGTTGGTAGTCCAGAGCGAGCCACTGGGCACCCCTCCAAACTGTCATTTCTATTAACTACGGAGGGGCGCCCGGTGGCTCAGGTAGGCATCCAACTCTGTATCTTGGCTCAGGTCATGATCTCAGTTTCTGATTTCCAGCCCCATGTTGAGCTCTGCTGACAGCGCGGAGCCTGCTTGGCGGTCTCTCCCGGTCTGCCCTTCCCTTGCACGTGCGTGCATGCATGCACACTTTCTCAATAAGAAAAAAAGGACTGTATGGAAATTACAATTACACACCATAAAGTCATTTTTGTTTTTTAAAAGGTCTTCAGGGACACCTAGGTGGCTTAGTGGTTGAATGTTTGACTTTGCCTTAGGTCATGATTTTGCGGTTCAAGCCCGCCTTTGGACTCTCTGCTATCAGCGCAGAGCCTGCTTTGAATCCTCAGTCCCCCTTTCTCTGCCCCTCCCCTGCTTATGCTCTCTCAAAAATAAACACAAATACATATATATACATTATTATACACACACACATATATGAGATGGAGCCCTGCAATGGGCTATGCTGACAGTTCAGCTCCTCTGTGACGCCCCCCCACCCCCACACCTTCCCCACTCAACATTCTATTTCAAGAATATTTTTTTAATGTTTTTATTTTTGAGAGAGAGACCGCGTGAGCAGGGGAGGGGCAGAGAGACAGAGATACAGAATCTGAAGCAGGCTCCAGGCTGAGCTAGCTGTCAGCACACAGGGCTCTAACCCCCGAACCGTGAGATCATGACCTGAGCCGAAGTCGGACGCTTAACCAACTGAGCCACCCAGGGGCCCAAGAATAAAAAGCAAACTGGGGCAATTGGGTGGCTCAGTTGGTTAGGCTCCCAACTTCAGCTCAGTCACAATTTGATGGTTTGTGAGTTCGAGCCCCATGTTGGACTCTGTGCTGACAGCTTGGACCCTGGAGCCTGCTTCAGGTTGTGTGTCTCCCTCTCTCTCTGCTCCTCCCCCAACTTGTGCGCTCTCTCTCAGAAATGAATAAACATTAAAAAAAAAATTATAAAAAAAGATGAGGACAAATAGAGCATAAAACAGGCAAATAAGGGGCACTGATGAATAATTATGTGAGAAGATAAATATGGTGGGATAAAATAAGTGACAAATATGGTAAAATATACATTTTTTAATGTTTATTTTTGAGAGAGAGAGAGAAAGCATGAATGGGGGAGGGGCAGAGAGAGGGGGGAAAGACTCAGGAGCAGGCTCCAGGCTCTGAGCTGTAAGCACAGAGCCTGACGTGGGGCTCGAGCTTACAGAGCACAAGATCATGACCCAAGCCAAAGTTGGACACTTAACCGACAGAGCCACCCAGGCACCCTGGTAAAGTATTTTTTAAGTTTATTTATTTTGGAGAGACAGAAAGTGAGGAGAGAGAGACAGAATGAGGCGAGAGAATGAGAGAGAATCCTAAGCCGGTTCTGTGATGTCAGCTAAGAGCCCAACACAGGGCTCACTCCCATGAACCAAGGGATCATGACCTGAGCTGAAATCAAGAGTCAGACCCTTCACTGACTGAGGCCCCCAGGTGTCCCTGATATGTTAAAATATTAATTGTAGACTCTAGGTGATACATAAGAGAATTACTGACTGTATAATTATTTTTTCTGTATGTTAAAAAATTTCATAATAAAATGTTGTCAAAGAAGAACCAGTGCACTATGAACAAAATGAAAAGGCAACCTACTGAATAGGAGAGTACTGGCCAGGCGCCTGGGGAGCTCAGTCAGTTTCAGGTCATGATCTTGTGGTTTGTGGGTTCGAGCCCCCATGTCGGGCTCTGTGCTGACAGCTCGGAGCCTGGAGTCTGCTGCAGATTCTGTGTTTTCCTCTGTCTGGCCCCACCCCTGCTCTGTCTCTCTCTCAAAGATAAACATGAAAAAATTTTAAAAAATGTTTGCAAATCATCTATCTGATAAGGTGTTAATATCCAAAATATACAAGGAACTCCTACAACTGAACAGCAAATAATTCAATTAAAACACAGGCCTAGGAGCGGCACCTGGTGGGGGGGCTCCGTCAGTTGAGCATCAGCTCAGGTCTTGATCTCAGGGTCATGAGTTCAAGCCCTGTATCGGCTCCATGCTGGGCACGGAGCCTGCTTTAAAAAAAAAAAGGCAGAGGACTTGAATAGACATCTTCCCAAAGAAGACATCCGGACGGCCAACAGACACATGCAAAGGTGCTGCACATCACTCATCATCAGGGAAATACAAACCCAAATCACAAGGAACCAAAGAGACCCGAAACAACAGGTGCTGGCGGGGATGCGGAGAAAGGAGAACCCTTCTGCATCACCGGTGGGGATGCTGACTGGTGGAGTCGTTCTGGACAACAGGATGGAGGGTCCTCAAGAAATTAAAAATAGAACTACCATGTGACCCAGTAATTCCACTACTGGGTATTTACCCAGAGAAAATGAAAATGCTAAGCTGCAAAGATATCTGCACCCCTACTGTGTATCAGTCCATTATTTACAACACCCAAGATATGGAAACAACTTAGGTGTCCATTAGCAGATAAGTGGATTAAAAGGGTGTGGTGCATATATATATATATATTGCATATACACACACACACACACACACACACATATGTGGTGGAATATTAGCCCTGAAAAAGATGGAATACTGTGATTTGCAACAGCATGGATGGAACTAGAGTATATGATGCTAAGTGAAATCAGAAAAGCAAATATCATATGACTTCACTCATATGTGGACTTTGAGAAACTTAACAGATGAACATAGGGGAAGGAAAGGAAAAATAAGATAAAAACAGGGAGGCAAACCATAAGATGCTCTTAAATAGAAAAACTGAGGGCTGATGGAGGGGAGCGGGGGGGGACTGGCTAAGTGGGTGACAGGAATTAAGGAGGGCACCTGTAATGAGCAATGGGTTCTACTCCTAAAACTAATATTACTTTATATGTTAACTAACTTGGATTTAAATAAAATTTAAAAATATTTTTTTCAACTTACTTTTTTAGTTTCTTTTGAGAGTGAGCGAGCAGGGGAGGGGCAGGGAGAGAGGGAGAGAGATCACTAGCAAACTCCGAGCTGTTAGCACAGAGCCCCACATGGGGCTTGAACCCAGGAACCATGAGATCATGACCAGAACTGAAACCAAGAGTTAGATGCTTAACCGACTGAGCCACCTGGGCGCCCCTACAAATAGTCTTAAACTCCCAAAAAAATAAAACCAAATATGTGGCTCGTAGATCCAGAGAACAGGCTGCTGGTTGCCAGAGGTGGGGAGTGGGCAGAGAGGGTGCAGGCGTCAGCTGTGCCACGGGGAGGACCCAGGGGCACCGTGCACCCGCAGCTCACGACCCCTGAGGCGAAGCTGAGTGCTGCAGAGTGACCGCAACAGTTCTCATCGCGAGAGAGTGCTAAGTGAGTGGGGATGGTGTTCACTGCACACTTGTGGTGTTCGGGTCAGGCTTGCACCCGTGAACTCGAGTCATACGCCTGAAATGAATGTGCTGTGTGCCCACCAGACCTCAATAAAATAAGAATCTCAACAAACCCCACAACAGGCACCAAAGCCAGAAGCAGAACATTCCATGTCCCCACTTCCGCACCTGTGCTGTGTGAGTTCAAATGCCTGGGCCCTGTGGGCGGGGGACAGGTACACGCAGGGCAACAAGGGCCACCTGTGGGGGCCAGGGCCCAGCAGCTTGACTTCGTCTCCACTGGAAAACAAAACAAGGGGTGCCTGCATGACCAGCTCAGGTTGTGATCTCACTGTTCCTGAGATCGAGTCCCAGGGGGGGCTCTGTGTTGACAGTGTGGAGCCTGCTTATGTTTCTCTTTCCCTTCCCCACTCGCTTGCTCTCTCTCAAAATAAACTTTTAAAAAAAGTTCCTTCTCTTTTTTAAAAAAACAATTCTAAGAAGACCTCAAGCAACTATCAAAGGGAAGTCAGTATCTGAAGCAACTACCTAGAAAACTCTACTGAACGTCACTATTCTCTATTTTGCCTTCTTTGCTGTTGCTACTTTGGCTTCTGGAAACTACTAAAACTTCACAGGAGGATAACTGAGAGCCTGCTCAACATAGAAACTTCAAAACTACGTGCTGAGGTAACTTAATCTGAATTTGAAATGTTCTTATTCCTGCCTTGGAAACCAAAGAGCGGGTCTGCAGGAATTCTGGGCGCAGAAGGATCACGAGCGTGTCTCCCACCAGTGCCCCATGTGGAGTGCTGCTTCAGGGCGCTGGCGGCTACAAGCCCTTGGGGGAGCCCTTGGGGGAGTGGGCTGGCATAGCCCGACCATCAGTCTTCACACAGCAGGTGATAGGTGCCCGCCCCCCACAGTCACCTGTGAATTACTTTTGTGAGGAAGGAAAACAAAAGACAACCCCTCAAGATCTGTCCGTTTCCAGGAAATCTAGGGAACAGGAAAACATCTCAAACACCAATAGGATGCATTCTGGAAAATACAGAGACAATTCCGTAGAAAAAACAACTCTGTGTCTTCAAAAATTACTAAGAAAAAATGGGTGCTTGGATGGCTTAGTCAGTTGAAGCATCCAACTTCCGCTCAGGTCCTCATGGTTTTCGGGTTCCAGCCCCGCGTTTGGCTCTGTGCTAACAGCTGTGAGCCTGGAGCCTGCTTTGGATTCTGTGTCTCCCTCTCTCTCTCTGCCCCTCCCCTACTCGTGCTCTCTCTCTCTCAAAAAAAAATAAATGTAAAAAAACTTTTTTTTAATTATAAGAAAAAGAGGGAAGAGAAACCTATGGATTAAAAAGAAATGAGGGATGAACACAATCTAGGATCTGGAACACGGTAGGGTGCCTGGCTGACTCAGTCAGTAAAGCATGCAGCTCGATTGTGGGGTTGCAAGTTCAAGCCCCATGTTGGGGGCAGAGATTAAACAAACTTAAAGAAAAACAAAAGAAAGACAGGGGCGCCTGGGCGGCTCAGTTGGTTCAGTGTCGAACTTTGTCTCAGGTCATGATCTCACAGTTCGTGAGTTTGAGCCCCGAGCTGGGCTCTGTGCTGACGGTTTGGAACCTGCTTGGACTCTGTCTCCCTCTCTCTCTCTGTCCCCCCGCTTCGGAATAATTAAAGTTAAAAAAAAAAAAAATCTAAAAAAATAAAATAAAATGCTGTCTTACAATTGTAATTCTGGCCTAAAAAGTGCCCCATCTTTAGGGACTCACACTTAAATAGACAGACATGACAATAAATTGTGCCTGATTCGGGATTCAAACCAACCGGCTGGGAGGCAGGATCCCGGGAGCAGGGAGGTAAAACACCGCGGGATAACTGTCTGAAGGTGGAGGAGGAGTACACGGGGGTTCATTATACTGTTCTCTTTATTTTTCTGTATTTTTGAAAATTTCCATAATAAAATAAATTTTTAAAATGAGAGCTTTGTTTTTATAGAGCTAGATTATAAAACATTAAAAGATCTTTTTTTAATGAAGACTTCCAAGCAAAAAAAATAGTTTTTTCTGACGGACCATTAACTGGCACATTAAATCTTACAAGTTACTTAAAAGCTGACAAAGTAAAATATTTTGTAAAATAAGGCACAAATTGCTGAATGTTACTGTATCAAAAAGAGACCACTAAAAGCTGGGAGTTTAAGTAAAAGCAGAAAACTGTGATAAACTGAACTCTGATTCCAGTAAGAGTGTGGGCCCCGGGTCCCCCAGCCCTGCGTGTCCTACCTACCGGGTGACCCGTCCTTCGACAAGTAACTTCCAGGAACCCTGGTTTCCACATCTTTTAACATGGGGGGAATGAATGAAGTCTCTCATCATAAGCACCTAATTCAGGGCCTGCTGTATAGGTGCTCAGTGCACAGATCTGCTACCCTAGCCATCAACTCCCAATGCACGTGTTCTCCGGGCCGGGGTCTCTGCACAGGGGTGCATCCTACAGCTGAGGGCGCCCTGCGGCTCCCTTCTTTTGTGGTGTGTGACCTGACAGGCTGTCCTGCAAGCGGATGGCACCTGATACAGTGGCACACGGTAATGTGGCATCAACCCTGGGAAATCTATATTCCCAATCACTGTTTTAGGATTATTCTGAATATAGAATAACCAATTTGAAATTTAAACAATTTCTAAGTATGAACAAAATATTTCCCAACACATCATGAACAGAACAGTTTGGAGACCGATTCTTTTTGTAAAAAATGGTTTATCAATTCCATTTTTGTATAAAACACATGGGAGAAACCTAGCCAATCACCACACGAGCGCTGCCACATGGAAAGGTACTTTATCAAACTTTGAGCCTAAGAACGTACAAATGTCTCTTATTGTGTCTACAGTAATTGTCTAAGCTTTTCCTTTTGCCTCTTTTAAAAATCTCCATGTCCCCACTATTTCTTCTGTCCCAGTTACAGTGCAGTGACGGGAGAGGGGCTGGTTAAAACAGTGCTCTAGGCGGTTTTCTGCTGCCCCTTCTTTCCAATCAGGGACTTGTGGATGTGCGGGATCACACCTGCAAGGAGATGGAGATGCATGAGCCGCTCGCGTGGGCCCTCTCACCACTGCGGGGCCTCCACGGAGGGCGCCTCCTCAGCCACGAAGTCTACTGAAGGCCCCTTCACCCGCCGACCTCGCGGAGGCAACCTCTCTCGAGGTCTGGGCACCACACTAAAACTACATAAAACAGCGCTGTTACGGGCTTTGGGGACGAGGAAGCAGAGCTTTCAAGAGCTTCTCCAAAGGTGACTTGGAAGGGATTCAGAACCACGGCAGACGTCTCCCTTCACTGACCCTGGACTCACTCGTTCACCTCAGCCCAGACTTTCAAGGGCATCACACCGAGCAGTTCTCGGGATCATTTTTAAGACACTGCTGCGAGGGTACGGGAAACATGTGGAACCACAGCACTGCATCGGGCCACAAGTGAGAATGTGTCTTGGGATCAGAATGAAAAGGAGCCTTTACTGTAACGGACCCCACACTGCTGGGATCCTGGAGGCAAAGTCTGTGTGTGTTCTAGGGTCACTGACTGAATGATGTCAGCCAGAATGGCCAACAGCCACCTGTGTGTGAGAGGGGACCCTACGTACCACCCCCGGCGATGGTTGCCTTGATGAGGGAGTCCAACTCTTCGTCGCCGCGGATTGCAAGCTGCAGGTGGCGCGGGGTGATCCGCTTTACCTTGAGGTCCTTGGAGGCGTTACCCGCCAGCTCCAGCACCTGCAAGGCACCAGGGAGATGGCGGATCAGAGGCTAAAGTGCGGGAGGGTCAGCGCAGACCTGCAGTTACAGGGACACAGACCCATACAGCACCTGCACAGAAGACACGCAACGCTTATAAACCGGTAACGGTTTCTTTTTCCGATTTTCTGATGCTTTTGTAGAGATCTCGTTACCTCGCTAGGATCTCTCTTATTCATTTTTCTGGAGATCCCTGAGTAAGAACCCACTGCTCCAGAAAGAAAGGCAAGGGGTAACACTATCCCCTAGCCAAGATCCCGAATGTGAAGAATGTAAACACCGAGCAATTCACCATGATTTCAGTACGGCCCTGTAGTCTATTTTTGCACGGCCCTTAACGGATGGAACTTATTTCTTAGTAGTTGGGAGAAAAGTTTTTAAAAAGAATTAAAATAATTTCCTATTCATGGTTTTTAACATCACTGGGTCCTCTAACCCAAAGGCAATAATATACTAGAACCCCTTTATTCCAGAATGGGAATTTTCTCCTAAAACAACTTCCAAGTCCCAGCTGGCCATAAAATCTGCATTTCTAATTTATTTTTTGTTTTGCCTCCACCGACTATACTGACATTATAAAACCTTTGATGGAAGTCCTACAAAAATAACTCCATGGAGTCTTACCTAAACTGAGCAGTGTGCGTCGGAAGCAGCAGGGACCCTGCTCGGTCCTCACAAGACTTTGACCGGTCTGGGCACCTGTGTCTTTTGAAAGCTCCCGCAAGTGAGCCTGGTGCAAAGCCAAGGTTGAAAAGCAATGACCCCTGACCTTAGATTTCAGGATTTTCTTTACACTCGACTGATGACTAACACCCCAAACATAAATACCTGGAAAATATGTTGACTGCGTATATAAATGCTCGTGGCCTACTCTTAACCTAAAAAACTGTACCCAGAGGTCCAGAGAATAAAGAAACTGGGAGTCTGGATGAGACCCGGGATACCCTGAGTCTGAAGACTACGCCTCCAGGTAATGAATGAAACATGTACCTTCCCAAAAAGTCTGCTGCCCACCAGACGTAAACTCGTGTGAGGCTGACGGAGAATGAGGGGGAAGAGGCTCCGAGTCCCTGGCTCACAACCTAACATGGCAGACACGGCTTGGGGTGCAGAGACCAGTGAGGTTAACAAAACAACAGCACTAACAATTCACACACACACCAAATGTCCACCTTTTGGCTGAGGTCCCAACCACACATTCCTGGGGAAGGACTTCCGTCTGTCTCTACCAGCCTGGCTGTGGCCTCTCCCTGACCTGCTTGCTTCTCATACTGCCCTGGCTGGAACGGACAGGGCAAGGGGTGCCACGGCCCCCAGGGGGTTCTCCCTACTAGGGGCTGGGATGGAGGAGGGCATGGTCCATCACCCAGGTGTTAAGAATTTCACCCAGGGGCGCCTGGGTGGCTTAGTCAGTTAAGCGTCCGACTTTCGCTTAGGTCATGATCTCGCGGTTCGTGGGCTCAAGCCCCGTGTCGGGCTCTGTGCTGACTGCCAGCTCAGAGCCTGGAGCCTGTTTCAGAGTCTGTGACTCCCTCTCTCTCTGACCCTCCCCTGCTCATGCTGTCTCTCTCTCTCCTAGAAATAAATAAAACATAAAAAAATTAAAAAAAAAAAAAAAGAATTTCACCCAATTAACCCATCTTCCTGCAACGTCACACTGACCAAGACTCCGCACCTTATGTGCACACAACCATGCAGAGAACAGAAAGGACTTGTCAGGTCTGTTATGAGAACCACTAGAACTTATGTGGAATTTTTAAAAATGCACCATCACCCTGCCTCCCCACTCCAATATTCATGACAAGATGGTGGTTTCTGTTCACAAAATTCACGCCAGGAGTTCACTTCGCTGGTGGCAGAGTACCATGGGTGCCGTCACCTCCTGTAGAAACAGGACTGAGGACCCTTGCCTTAACTTTGAGCATGAGTGCATCAGGTTCTTTCTGACACGGTGCTGGGGGCCGGGGACCGGGGACTGGGCCGAGGAGATGCCCCCCACCCCTGCAGGCTCCTGCCACCCCTGCGCCCAGTGTACCTGCCGGACCCCGTGCACAACTGACCTCGGCCGTGAGGTACTCCAGGATTGCAGCGCTGTACACCGCGGCCGTGGCGCCGACCCTCCCGTGGCTCGTGGTGCGGGTCTTCAGGTGTCTGTGGATGCGGCCCACGGGAAACTGAAAGACAGACCGCCCGGGCGGGAAGCACCACGGCCTTGCCGTCGCACCACCGAGCGTGACTGAAGGCACGAGAGAACGTGAGCTTGCTTGAGCAGATCAGAAGTCCCACCTACTCAGCAAGGATAGTCCCTAGTACCTGTGTGTCCCAGTAACAGGCTTGAATCGTCTCGCCTCCACCCTCCTAAGGACAGAGCCAATGGGGAAGAACCACGAACGCTCGAGCTCGAGGGGCTACTTTCTGAGCGAAGGGGGTCTGGGTGGCCAGAACAGCCCGAGGAGGGGCCAAATGTGCGGTCGCTGGCGCATGGGCCTCGAGGTGGTGGCAGACTTCACCCCTCCCTCCCCGTGTATGATAGCTACGATATGCTGACTCTCCCGGGGACTCTCCGAGGACAGGAACTTTCTCCAACGTGTCCTTGAGCAGCGCACCTCTGCCCGATGGCCCTCTTCTTACATACTTTCTGCGCTCTGCCACTGCACCGGCACCACGGCAGCCCGACCGTCCCCCCTTCCTATCAACCCCCCTCACCTTGCCCTCCCTGCGCCTTCCCTCTTGCACCTGTCCTCTGAGCCTCGCTGCAACTGGAGCAACAAGTCCTCTCCAGTCTGTCCACGGCTCTCCTTTCCTAAGACAAAACTTAAAAGCAAATCCCAGACCCCTAACTGTCCTGTTACCCCTTTTATTCTAATCCAGGCTTGGTTTTTGTCAAACACCATCCTAGAAGAGCAGTGGTGACACTTTTAACTGCCAAATCCAGTAGCCATTTCTAGACCCAATCCTTGAGGATCTGAGCGTTCCTGAGGGCAAGCCATGGGCTGGGATCTGGCCTCCCAGGGATACCCAGACCACGTGTGGGGTCTGCCCGAGGACCCCCGCTCCCCTCGCATGCTATGCAGACCAGACTCACCCACGGCACGAGCTCCCAATTTTACACATGTGACCTTAACTTCGTAGTGCTTTTCATCACTGCTCTTGGAAATGGGACTCCAATCTGCAACTCTGGGACATCTTCCCGAAGATGTCTTGGTGGACCTTCAAATGACTCACCTTAAACTTATCGTCTAACGCGGCCCTGCTGCAACACAAACTCCTCGGGCCCTTGGCTTTTCAGCCTTAGATAAACCTTTCTCTCAACCGGTGCCTCCCCTTCTGCTCTTGGGGGACACACACGTCCTTCTATTCCTTCTGCTGCACCCCAGGTCAAGTGCGTCTCCTCTCACCCCTAAAGCACAGCACAGCCTTGCCGCCTTCTTGCGCCGCCCAAGGTCACTGACGTGTCAGCAATGTTCTAAGAGAGCCCATCCAGTTACCCGTCAAGGGTGAGTACCCCCCTTCCTTCAGGGCCCCTGGCTCCTGTCATTCTCTGGCTCCACAGTCTTCAGTGGCTCACCACTGCCAAGAGGAAGAAAACCCAAACTTTACAGTCCGGCCTCCAAACTGTCCTGTTTCAAAAGGGTCTCCTCTAGGCAGTGGTTCTCACTGAGTCAGAAATATCTGAGTTTGTGGATTAAAGTCACAACCACTCAAGTACATGAAGTTTGACAATATTTAGTGTTTCGAGTGTATCACTCAGGCTAAAACTGAAGGAAGCTTTAGGGGAGAACTTCGGGGGACGGGGCACAGCCCATGTGCCCCTCCCCCAGCTCTGCCTCAGCCTCAGTTAACTGCTGTTGCACAGAGCGTCCCCAAGAGAAACATCACAGCATGCTGACTTTCGTGTGATCCAATTTATTTAAAAAAACAGGAATATAATTATAATCTAGAAATAACCAATTTTAAGAGCTCATTTAGTGCTACTTCATAACTTGTTCTCATTTGGAAGAATACAAATTAAAAGATTATTGTGTTAGGATTTTAATTTTGACCACTTCATCTCATTAAAAGGTCCACGGTACAAGTACAATTTTGTAATTAATGAAACATTTATGGGTCCTGAATTACAATGAAGAAAATAATCCAGTAGTGAATTATGACAGCATCAATTACCTGGAGCCCAGCTCTCTGTGAGCGAGACACTGCCTTGGCCTTGGCCTTCCCACTGTCCTTTCCAGCTTTGCCTCCAGCCTAAGAGGAAAACAACAACAATAACCCCAGATGAAGAGACGAAGATGCTATTTCAAAAACATTTGGGAAACAATTTTCTCCACTTTTACTTCAGGTAGTTAAAAAAATATAAGTAGGGGCGCCTGGTTGGCTCAGTCAGCTAAGCATCCGACTTAGGCTCAGGTCATGATCTCACGGTTCATGGGTTCAAGCCCCGTGTTGGGCTCTGTGCTGACAGTCAGCTCAGAGCCCGGAGCCTGTTTCAGATTCTGTATCTCCCTCTCTCTCTGACCCTCCCCTGCTCACACTGTCTCTCTCTCTCGGAAATAAATAAAACATTAAAAAAAATTTTTTTAAATATATAAGTAGACCTCTTTTCTCAATTTCAAATATACATGTATAATTTCACTATTTACTAATTTATATAAATATGTCAAACCTTAAATTTTTATTTAAAATGAGTTTTCTGTAAGTTTGAGTATTTTTCTTGAATTTCACACTGAAGAATCTTCATTGAGTCACTAGAACTTTCATGCTGGAGATATTTCATAACGAAGTGATTTTTAAAAATGTTAACATACTGGGGTACCTGGGTAGCTCAATCGATTAAGCACCTGACTTCAGTTCAGGTCATGATCTCACAGTTATTGAGTTCGAGCCCCATGGCGAGCTCTCTGCTCTCAGTGGGGAACCTGTTTGAGATCTTCTGTCCCTGCCCCTCCCAGCACATTTTCTCTCTCAAAAATAAACATTTTTTAAAAAGTCAGAAACTTACGAAATAAAAAAAGTCAGCCGTTTTGGGAGAAAAAGAAACATGTTCAGAAAACCCCAAAATTAAACACAGAATTAGCATCTGGGCCAGCAACTGCACTCTGGGTCTCTGTGCAAGGGATTGAAACTGGTGGGGACTCAGACACACAGGCACGTTCAGACTTCATTGTTCACAAAAGCCTTAAGGCAGAGACGGCTCCAGCTTCTACTGAGGAATGAAACGGATCAACAAAAGGGGGGCGGTCGCATACAATGCGACCTGCATAAATTCACCTGCATAAAGGAAATTCTGGTCCCCCCTACAAGAAAGTGATGCCAAGTGGAAGGAACCAGTCCCCAAAGGACACATGTTGCAGGATTCCTATTATATGAGGTACCTAGTCAAAATCAGAGGGGGAGAAAGTACAATGGTAGTGGCCGCAGGCTAGAGAGAAGGTTGGAATGGAGAGTTCCAGTTTAACGGGGAAGATAAAAAAGTTCTGGAGCTGATTAACAGTATTAATGTCCTTAACATCACCTAAACACTTAAAAATGGCTACAATGGCAAATTTTGGTATGTATACTGGAAAAAAAAACAACCCTTAAACTAAAAGGGTTAAACAAATCCTGCTATCAACAGATAGTAGTAAAAAAAAAAAAAAAAAAAAGAAAAGAAAAGAAAAAAAACAAAAAAACCGAACTCGGGCACCTGGGTGGCTAAGTCAGTTGAGGGGGCAACTTTTTTTCTTTTCTTAATTTTTAAAAATGTAATTTTAGAGAGAGAGTGTGTGAGCAAGGGAGGGGCAGAGAGAAGGGACCAAATCTTGATTTCAGCTCCCAGGGCCATGGGATCAAGCCCCAAGTGGGAGCTTCTGCTCTGAGTGTGAAGCTTACTTGGGGCTCTCTCTCTCCCTCCCCCTCCCTCAATTATACTCACTCTGTCTCTCATACATACATAAATAAGGGCACCTGGGTGATTCAGTTAGGTGTCTGGCTCTTGGTTTCATCAGACTCCTGATTTTGGCTCAGGTCACGATCTCATGTTGGGCTCTGCACTGACTGCAGGGTGCTTGCTTGGGGTTCTCTCTGCCCTTCCCCCTGTCGTGTGTGTGCACGCACGTGCTAGCATTCTCTCACATTGTTAAATAAATAAATACATCAGTAAATGAATAAGTAAATAAATCAATAAATGCATGACTGGCTGGCTGAAGTTAAAAAAAAAAAAGTAATCCTGCCCGGACTTGCCTACGGTTTTGCTCATAGCTTGTTTTTTCCAGATCGCAATTCTCTTTTATTCCTGAATAAAATAATCTTTTGTTGGTAAAATCAATGAATGTATGAAAAGTAAACGATGCCTCGGTGGCTCAGTTGGTTAGACACCCAAGTCTGAGCAGAGCACAGAGCTTGCTTGGGATTCTCCATTTCTCTCTCAAAATTAACAAACATTAAAAAAAAAAAATACTCAAGGGGCACCTGGGTGGCTCAGTCAGTTAACTGTTGAGCTTTGGCTCAGGCCATGATCTCTCAGTTCGTGAGTTCAAGCCCCGCATGGGGCTCTGTGTTGACAGCTGGGAGCCTGGAGCCTGCTTTGGAGCCTGTGTCTCCCTCTGTCTCTCTTTCCCCCTCCCTCACTCACACTCTGTCTCTCAAAAAATAAAAATAAAACGTCAAAGAACATTTTTTTAAATAAACAAGAAATGTTACATTAAAAAAAGAAAATATTATGCAGCCATTTCAACAAACGAGACAAAGATACATGATAAAGAAGCACCCACACACACTCTCAGTGGAAAAGGCAGAGTATGTACCACTGCACAGAGCCTTTCCTTACGTAAACACGAGTCTTGTCTACAGAGGAGGTGTACACATAGATTTCCAGATCACACAGTAAGTTAGAAAAGCTATTTGCCGTCTACAGCCATACCACCCTGAACGCGTCGATCTTCTCTGATCTCGGAAGTTAAGCAGGGTCAGGCCTGGTTAGTACTTGGATGGGAGAAAAGCTATTTGCCTCTGGGGACAGAAGACCAAGAATCTGACTTCAGAGAGAAACCACTGTTCTTTTTGGACTGTTTGATTTTACCATTTAAGTCTATTATGGATTCACTGTTAATAACAAAACAACAAACTAGTTTACAAGACGGGCTCGCTGCTCAAGGGCCTACTTTTTTGAAGCAGAGGGTAAGCTTTGAGATGGCATATCCTGTTTATAATGCTTCTCTTTAAAATTTTAAGCTAAAAAAAAATCAACTGCACATTCCCCCCAACTGCATGCCTTAGTTGATTTAATGTTTATTTCCCAGAACAACATAAAAAAATAAATACAGGCCTTGACAGATATTAGAAGCAGGAAAAAAGTCTAAGAATAATTCCTATCTTTCTAACATTTAGCACTTTTAGCAGAGACAGTGGTTTAAAAGAAACCGAGAAGCTCTAGATTTCTGCAGGATGCCTTATATGTTTTAATCATTTCTGACCACGTTGCCATACAATAAAAAGATGTTGGACTCTTTACTGATTTGAGTTCGGCTTACATAACAACACATTCTCACTTCTTCCTCAAACGCAAAAATTATTTTCAGCTCTGTCTGTCCCGGAATAAAATGTAAAAACCTCTAACCGGGCGCACGAATCTAAAATCACAATCATCGTGTCTCCAGGGCCGAATCAGGAAATAAAAACTAGTTACCAATCCAAAGCCACGAACTGCAAAAGCCCGAACGTACTCTTAAGCAGTTTCAACCTGTTTCCAATCCATACAGTTTACTGTATTATTTGCTTTTTACAGAGGCAGACGTTAAACCACGGTTTTAAGAACCTCAACAGACGTCACGACTCTAGCAGGTGTGGGGGCTGCGGTCACCTTCCGGACACAAGCTACCAACTTGCCCGGCGCTCCGCCGGGGTCGGCTCGCACACGAGAAGCCAGCGGACCGTTCGGGCCCGGATCGGGCACCCTCCCTGGGGTCCGCGTCCCGGGGGCGGAGGCGGCACCGGCGGAGGTCCGCATCCCGGGGAAGGAGGGGGCACCTGTCTGGGGTCCGCGTCCCGGGGGCGGAGGGAACACCTGTCGGGGCCCGCGCCTCAGGAGCGAAGGGGGCACCGGCTGGGGGTCCGCGCCCCAGAGAGGGGAGAAGAGCCGGGCAAGGGTCCCTCCCAGCCGGCCACAGGGTCTCTTTCCAGCAGAACACCTGCTCCCGGGGACCCGACGTCAGCATCCCAACTAGCTGACAAGTCACCGCCGCCGCTATTTTTAGATCCCGCGGCCGGCCCGTAATTTTAGTTGCTTTGTGTAGGGACGCAGGTCTGAGGCGCCGCGCTGCGGGACACGGGGGACGCCGGGGACAGGACGCCCGCCCGCCCGGGATGCAGGCCGGCTGCAGGGCCCTCTCCCCGCGCTCCACGCCGGCGCCACGGCGGGCGAGGCGGCACCACGCAGCCTCAACAGGTAGCGCCGCCCGCCGCCGCCCCCCGGCCGCCCGCTGCCCTCACCATGGTCTCGGCCGCTCCCACCCTCGCTCCAGCCGAGCCGCCGCCGCCGAGCCGCCGCTCCGCAGCACCGACCGCCGCCGCCGCCGCCGCCGGAGCCGGGACAATAACCGGGACCCGCTTCGCACCGCCCCGACCAATCCCCGCTCACCTTGCTAATTTGAACCCCGGAGGCCACCCAATCGCGCGCCCCCTTCTAGTGTTGCCCCGCCCCCCGGCGCCACCTCCCTAACGGCTGTTTGTTTTTGCACACGGCACACGGGGGCGGGGCCTCCAGCCCCGACACCTATGGCCCTGCGTGCGAGCGGGGACGGGGCCACGCGCGGCTCTCCGCCTGTCCGCGAAGCTCGAGCCGGATGAATGGAGTGGCGGACCAATGAGAACGGACGGCTGGCGGAACTCAGCCAATGAGAACCTCGCCCGCTAGCAGGGGAGGCGGGCCGCTGGGAACGACAGCGGAGCTAGCCAATGGGTGGGGCTACTGGAGGTGGTGGCTGTTTTCCCGCGCGTTCTCGGCGGGGAGTGGTCTGTGAGTTGTGTTCTGAACGGAAGCGCCGGTGGGCGTCTCCTGTGAGCGCGGCTTCTTACGGGCCTGTGGCTGTCAGGGTCCTCTGAGCGCGGAGACCCGGGGAGGCCGCTGGTTTCCGCAGGACGGGACTCACCGAGGTGTTCCCGTCTTTTCCTTCTCCCGCGTCTGGCGTCAGTCTTTGTCCCCTCGCCGCCCGCTCCGAAGCCGCAGGCGCCCTTGTCCCGGCGACCCTGCCGGGGCAGGGACGAAGGGCGGGCAGAAGGGATGGGGAGCGCCCGCACCGCCAGCGGGGATCCCAAAAGTTCCCTTGGGGGCTTCCTCGTGGAGTCCGGATGACCCCCTGCAGGCGGGGGTGGCGGAGGGGAGGGTGCCCCGCAACCCCGAGTCTGGCTCTGGAGCAGGTGACCTGGCGCCGGGGCGCCCTCCCCGCTCTCCCGCCCCTCCCCCGCATTCACCTGCAGACCCCGGCCCCCGACAACGACAATGCTAGGGTGAATTAGGGGAACGCAATCTCGCGCAGCTGTGAGCGCTGGCTCCGGCGGTGCGGCCGGTGGGGACACCTGACCCAGAGCCCTCGCTCCCTGGCTGTGTGGTCCGCGCAGGGCACCGTGTATGCCCACCCCTGTGTGGTCATTAAATCTGTCCGCGGCAGTGCCCACCGTGCAGCGTTGGGGTAAGCGCTCACTCAGCAACTTACGGGGAAGCATCCCGTTCCTAGCACCGGATCATGCCCGATACACGGTCACTTCTTTCGATAAGCGCAAGTTAATTCCGTCGCTTCTAGGCTCTCAAGTCATCGATTCAGAATGGAGGACAGTGGAGTTCGGTTGACACTGACGCTCATCACAAACAGGAGTGATCGATCCCCTTCCCCATCTCGGCCTTGTGTTTAGAGTGGAGAGAACTAGATTGAAGAGGCTGAGGCCCACAGAGCGAAGAAGAGTGGTAGGAATTTCCCCGCAGCTACAAAAAGAAAACCTGCCTGTGAGCAATTTCATAAAGGACGTGTGTCAGCGAATCCGTCTGGTTTCCAGTGAACCAGGGCTGCACAGCAGGTGGCATGAGCTAACAAGACCAGCCTCCTCAGGGAACTGTAGGAATTAGCATCTCCAAGTGATAAAGTACCACACTCCACCTTGATTCAACTTGCAGGATTTAACGCAGTCAGATACAGTGTATGGTTCTCAGAGTGCGGTCTTTAGGGTCCCTAGACAGCAGCATCGGTGTCACCTGAAATTGTTGCAAATGCAGATTCTGACGCCCAACCCACACCCACCGAATGGGAAACAGTAGGTGGGGCCCATCAGGCCTCCCAGGGGATCCGTGCGCCCTACAGTTTGAGAATGAGCTTTGTGCATGGTCAACAGTGCATGGTCAAGAGCCCCTGGTCCTTCAGAAGCTCAGTGTTGACTGGTCACTGCTCAGGAGTGTTCCCAAGAATTGTGCTTGGCCCAGGGATCAGGGCTGCAGGGCGGCCAACCTCCAGCCACTGGTGGGTGTGGGGTAAGGTGCCCGGCTGTTTGGCCTTACTTTGTCTGAACTGACTCTGAAGAGCCGTTTTCAGAGTCTGCTGTGACTCGGGGCACCTGGGTGGCTTACTCGGTTAAGCGTCCGACTTCAGCTAAGGTCATGATCTTACAGCTCGTGAGTTCGAGCCCCACATCGGGCTCTGACAGCCCAGAGCCTGGAGGCTGTTTCAGATTCTGTGTCTCCCTCTGTCTCTGACCCTCCCCTGCTCATACTGTCTCTCTCTCAGAAATAAATAACACTAAAAAAATTAAAAAAAAAAAAAGAAAGCTAAAGTTCATAAAATCATTTATAAAAAAAAAAAGAGTCTGCTGTGACACACTTGAACTGCATTACTGTTCAACACCTTTCTCTATTTAATGCCGCTTCCTTCATTTTCTCCTCATGTCACCAGGGGCCAACCACAGCGAACCCCGTGAAGGCAGATCCCCACGTCCGAGTCTGTTTCCTGGGACACCTGACCCAACACAATGCCTCTTCTTTGCAAAATTATAGTTAATTTTTTGAGGGATCAATATGTTTACACGGACAGGGTCCTCCTATACCAGGCATCCATTTCCTCAGTGTTGCCAGGGTAATGACAGTGTCTTAGCTTCTCAAGAAGTCAGCCTTAATGATTACATGATTACTCCACAGATTCCAGAAGTTTTACCCCTGTGTTCAGTCTTTTTTTTTTTTTAATGTTTTATTTATTTCTAGGAGAGAGCGAGAGACAGCGTGAGCAGGGGAGGGTCAGAGAGAGAGGGAGTCACAGACTGAAACAGGCTCCATGCTCTGAGCCGGCAGTCAGCACAGAGCCCGACGCGGGGCTCGAACCCACGAACCGCGAGATCATGACCTAAGCGAAAGTCGGACGCTTAACCGACTAAGCCACCCAGGCGCCCCCCCCTGTGTTCAGTCTTAAATTCACTTTAACACGGAGGTATTCTTCAAAATATTATAAAGAAAATTTCTTTTGGCCACTCTTGAAAAGGACAGTCAAATGATCCTTTCTATTAAAGAAATTGTTTAATGTTTATTTATTTATTTATTTATTTATTTATTT
>NW_024080851.1:1640234-1935566 GCF_003009895.1 Hyaena hyaena | reverse complement strand
TTTTATTTATTTATAGGAGAGAGAGAGAGAGAGACAGCGGAGCAGGGGAGGGTCAGAGAGAGAGGGAGTCACAGACTGAAACAGGCTCCAGGCTCTGAGCTGGCAGTCAGCACAGAGCCCGACGCGGGGCTCGAACCCACGAACCGCGAGATCACGACCTAAGCGAAAGTCGGACGCTTAACCGACTAAGCCACCCAGGCGCCCCAATGTTTATTTATTTTTGAGAGAGATTGTGAGCGGGGCAGGGACAGAGAGACACAGAATGTGAAGCAGGCTCCAGGCTCTGAGCTGTCAGCACAGAGCCCAACTCAGGCCTTGAACCCACGGACTGTGACATCCTGACCTGAGATCAAGTCAGACAGTTAACCAACTGAGCCACCCAGACACCCCCTTTGTTAGGAAGATTTTTAAGTACTAATTAACTTTCTTTACTTGTCCTAGGCCTATTGGGATTTTCTACTTTTTAAGTAAAAATGAAGTTTTTAAGTAAAGTTAGAGACATTCTCGGGGGGGGGAACCCCACAGAACCAATCCCCCTTATAAATACAGAAACAAATGTCTCAACTAGAGAAAATAAACTCAGCGCCATGTAAAAAAAGGTGATACACCAACCCCAAGTGGGATTTACCCTGGGAATGCAAGGTTGGCTCAACATAGGAAATCACTGTAAGGGTCACCTAGGTGGCTCAGTCGGTTAAGCGGCTGACTTCGGCTCAGGTCATGATCTCACGGTTCGGTTCGTTGGTTTGAGCTCCTCGTCAGACCCTGTGCTGACAGCTAGCTCAGAGCCTGGAGACTGCTTTGGATTCTATATCTCCCTCTCTCTCTGACCCTCTCCTGCTCACACTGCCTCTCTCTCTCTCATAAATAAATAAAAAACATTGAAAAAAAGGAATGAAAAACAATTAATTTAAAAAAAGGAAACCACTGTAATACACCATATGAATAGAATAAAGGATACAAACCGTACCATCAGCTCAACAGAGGCAGAAAAAGCATCTAGCAAAATCCAGCACCGTTTCATCCTAAAAACACTCAACAACTGAGGTACAAGGGAACTTCTTCAGGCTGGTATAGGCCATCTATGAAAACCCACAGCTAATACCATACTTAATGGTGACAGACTGATGGGAAACTCACACTTCGTGATTCAGAATTTGCCACAAAGCCGCAGTGGTCAAGGTGGGGCGGTGCTGGCATCCGGGTAACCATCATTGAGTGGAATCCATGCAGATCCACCTTTGGTGACTTGATATTGGGCAAGGCTGCCGAGACGATTCAATGTGCAAAGCAGTCTTTGCAAGAAATGATGCTGCCAGCTACTTGGAGAAAACGTGCTTTCTCTTTGTCATTCATTGTTTCACATAGAAATGGATTGCCAGAAAACGAATTGGCATTGAACAGTGAATTATTTAGAGTAAGGCGGTTATTTGTACATTTTGGCTTTTTAATATTCTTTAGTATTTTTCAATTGTGTCCCTTGGCTATGTGTCAGCTTTATAAGTACCTCTATAAAAACATATTTAGGGGTGCCTGGGTGGCTCCATCAGTTAAGCATCCGACTTCAGTCATCTGGCTCAAATCATGATCTCTCGGTTCTGCGGATTTGAGCCCCGCATGGGGCTCTGTGCTGACAGCTCAGAGCCTGGAGCCTGCTTTGGATTCTGTGTCTCCTTCTCTCTCTGCCCCTCCTCCATTCATGCCCTGTCTCTGTCTCTCAAAAATAAATGAAGTTTAAAAAATTAAAAAAAAAAAAACCCAAGAGTAACAAAGGTAAATGTTAGGGTCCTGAGAATTGTTGCAGACCCCACTGCAGGGAGCAGGGCAACCAAGGGCCCAGCTGCTGTATATTTCTCACCCTGTTGCCATTGTGGCCTTGGGGCAGAACCTTAGAGGCAGGACTGCTGGGCCAAAGGCCAGTTGGCTAGACATGGCCAAGCCCTTGCACGGCTGACTCTGCGTTCCCATGGTGATGCATGAGCGTGCCTGTCGACCCTCGGAATTGCCAGTGGCATTTTGTTGTCAGACTGTTACTGAGAAATAGTATATCAGTTAGTTTTACTTTGCATTTCTTAGTAAGCATGTGATGGTTTTCATATAATTAGGGACTGTTGCTGTCACCTTTCTCTATGAATTGTCTGCTTTTACCTTTAGGTATCCAGAAAATCCCCAGCTCCAAACAAAGGATCCGGAAACCGCCGTGGCTGAACCTGCCTGTTCTGGACAGGTGCTACTCTCTGGCCATGCCCCGTCTGTGATACTGAGACGTGGCTCCAGCACTGAGTGCTGACGGTGTTCCAGGATTCTCACACAGAGAGTCGTGACACCAAGGCTTTTCTTTCCAGGAAGCAACTTTATTCGTGCCAGCACCATTCAGTTGGGTTCGTACCTAAAGAACTGAGCAGCCCACATCACATGGCATAGTTTTTTTAATGCATTTTCTATTTCTTTGTCTCCCATATATGGTAACACACATAAACATGCAGTCTGATTAAGTTGTCTCAGTTTACAAGGCCATGGGGGATGTAGGCACCTGAGTGCATATATATCTAGGTGACCTTGAAGTCTTCTCTCCTCTCTTCTTCATTTTTTTTTCTCTCTCCTTAGGGAGGGGTTCCTACCACAACACGTGGCTGGTTCGGGAGAACAGAGCAGCCCCTCTGCCGGGTGCCCGGAGAAGTCTGGAGAGTTGTGATTACAACCTCTCTCCCTTGGCAGTAATCTTTTATTTTTAAGTGTATTTATTTTAGTCATCTCTGCACCCAACACAGGGCTTGAACCCACAACCCCTAGATCAAGAGTCCCATGTTCCTCTGACTGAGACAGCCAGGCGTCCCGGGCACTAATCTTTTACTCTTCATTGAGACTTAACAGTGGTTGAGCACCTTCTTCAGGGCGAAGGTTAAGTGAGCTCCTTGTTGCAAAGTGAAACATCAACTCGTGCTCACCAAGCCCTCGGGAGACCAGGGTATGGTCTTGGCAGGCTCTTGGCAAGGCCCACTGTGGGCTTAATGACCTTAAGAATGACCATGCCCACAGCCCTGCTCTAGAATGCACCCTTGCTGTGATGTCAGGTCCCGGTCCTTAGCAGGTGGGTGAGAACAGCTGTTAGGGGACACAGAGGAGCCGGCTCTGGCAAATGTGACCTTTGAAGGTCAATGGCAGGTACGGTGTAGAAACATCGTAGTGAAAAGCCCACAGGGAGTCCCCCACGACTTGTTTTATGCTAACTCCTGTCCACAGGAGAAATCCTTGAGCTGCCAGAGGGTTTGGAAGAGCTGAGCATGAGTATCCAAAGCAAGCTCGTAGCACCCCTAGCCCCCAAAAGGTGTGGTGTCAGCTGGGCAGACGAATGAGACCCCTCCTGCCCCAATGAGTCACTCGCCTGAGTGATGTCCCCAGCAGGGTTTTCACAGCCAGAGAACAGCAGCTGCTGCACTAGAACATTCCACGTCGCTGACAACAGCTCTCCTGCCCTTGGAAGACTGTCGTCTGCCCTTCTTCCTGAGAACCTAACACCCGTTCTTTTTCATTATTTATCCTTGAGGGTGGGGAGCCTGCCTGTGTGTTCTGAACTCTGTGTGTTTCCAGGGACACAGTCTATATATTCTTCAAGGCTCGCTCTGAACTCTCAGCCAAAGCTTCAAGGTCAGAGGCAACTAGATATCGGGAAACACTCTATGTCATAGAATAAAATTAAACCAACAACAAATTTTCGTGTTCCTAAACTGAACAAGAGTCTCATAACACAAAATCAAAGGGCAACTGGATCCTCCAGGGTGAGCATTACTTCATTTAATGACTTACTTGGAAAGGCAAGTTGTTTGCCTGAAAGGAAATACACATGAAATAGATCAGAAATGCAGTAAACAATCGCTTCATTATCAGAGTTCTCAAAATAAAGACACTTTTCTCTCAACTCCAGAGGCTCAAAAGTTTTTGTTTTACCAATAGGGAAGATGTATTTGCCTGAGCCTGACTGAATTGAACCTAAAATAATGAAAAATTAGGTTAATTTTCTTTTTTTTTTTTTTTAAATATTTTTATTTATTTCTAGGATAGAGAGAGACAGCGTGAGCAAGGGAGGGTCAGAGAGAGAGGGAGACACAGACTCTGAAACAGGCTCCAGGCTCTGAGCTGGCAGTCAGCACAGAGCCCGACGCGGGGCTTGAACCCATGAACCGCGAGATCATGACCTAAGCGAAAGTCGGCGCTTAACCGACTAAGCCACCCAGGCGCCCCTGAAAAATTAGGTTAATTTTCAATTCCATTTCTGCATGGGAGCTGTTGGCTTGGTGGCACAGCGTAATAATAACATATGTGTTAATTTAAATACCAGTTGACATATAGTATAATGATTTCAGGAATAGAATGTAGTGATTCAACACTTTATTTTTTTAAATGTTTTATTTATTTCTGAGAGAGAGAGAGAGAGAGAGAGAGAGCATGAGCAGGGGAGGGTCAGAGAGAGAGGGAGACACAGAATCTGAAACAGGCTCCAGGCTCTGAGCTGTCAGCACAGAGTCCAACAGGGGGCTCGAACCCACAAACAGTGAGATCATGACCTGAGCCAAACTCGGACGTTTAACTGAGTGAGCCACCCAGGCACCCCTATTCATCACTTAAAAAAATTTTTTTTAACGTTTATTCATTTTTGAATGACAGAGAGAGACAGAGTGTGAGCAGGGGAGGGACAGAGAAAGAGGGAGACACAGAATCTGAAGCAGCTCCAGACCCTGAGCTGATAGCATAGAGCCCGACACAGGATTCAAATCCAGGAACCATGAGATCATGACCTGAGCTGAAGTCAGACACTCAACTGACTGAGCCACCCAGGCGCCCTGATGATTTTTTTTTTAAATCTCAGCATTGTTAAGTGCCCACCACATTTATGTATGTATTGATATATATTGGGGAAAAATGTTGTATTAGATCACCAGATTCAATGATAAAAAATCCATGTTAGGTATGTGGTATTTAAGATACAAAACAGATGAACATAGGGAAGGGAAGGGAAGCAAAAATGAGATAAAAACTGAGAGATACAAACCATAAGAGACTCTTAAATACAGAGGGGGATGGGCTAAATGGGTGAGGGGCACTAAGGAGGACTCTTCTTTGGGGGAGCACTGAGTGTTATAAGTGATGAATCACTACAGGGGCACCTTCTCTCTGCCCCTCCCCGGCTTGCACTCTGTCTCTCTCAAAAATGAATAAACAATCAACAAAAAAGATTTTTAAATTATCAAAATTTGGGTAGCCTGAGTGGCTCAGTTGGTTAAGCATCCAACTCTTGGTTTTGGCTCAAGTCATGACCTCAGGGCTCATGAGTTTGACCCCCCACATCGCGCTCTGTGCTGATGGTGCGGAGCATGCTTGGGATTCTCTCTCCCCCTAACTCTCTCCCCCTACCGTGCTTGCACGCTCTCTCTCTCAAAATAAATGAACTTAAAACAAGTTTTTAAATTATAAAATTTTTTAAAAATATTTTTTTATTTATTTCTAGGAGAGAGAGAGAGACAGCGTGAGCAGGGGAGGGTCAGAGAGAGAGGGAGACACAGACTCTAAAATAGGCTCCAGGCTCTGAGCTGGCAGTCAGCACAGAGCCTGACGCGGGGCTCGAACCCACCAACCGCGAGATCATGACCTAAGCGAAAGTTGGACACTCAACCAACTAAGCCACCCAGGCACCCCTAAATTATAAAATTTTTTCAAAAGGTTGCTATATTCTTTAACAGTAGTGACCGTCAAGAAGTGGTTTTGGAGAAAGAGAGAACATTTCTGTTTCTTTACAGTGATTCCCCACTGTTCACATCTGTCAAACTGAGTGAAGTAATTTAAAAAAAAATTTTTTTTATGTCTATTTTATTTTGAGAGACAGAGAGTGAATGGGGGCAGGGTAGAGACAGACGCTTAACTGACTGAGCCACCCAGGTGCCCCTGAATTAATTTTTATAATAAAAGGAAGGGTGGGGGAGCCTGGGTGGCTCAGTCGGTTGAACATCTGACTTCAGCTCAGGTCATAATCTCGCAGTCCATGGGTTCGAGCCCTCCATTGGGCTCTGTGCTGATAGCTCAGAGCCTGGAGCCTGCTTTGGATTCTGTGTCTCCCTCTCTCTCTGCCCCTCCCCCACTCACACTGTGTCTCACTCTCAAAAATGAATGTTAAAAAATTTTTTTAAAAAGTGTGGAGATTATAACTGCCAAGAAGATGCCCACCAATGAAGGGGTACTGAATAAATGAACAAAGGGCAGGAGAATTTTGAGGGTGGGACAGTCCAGGAGGGCTTCCCAGCAGAGTCTGGGGAATGGGAAGGTGGGGAAGCAGGGACAAGGTTCGTATCTGGGTCCAGCCCCTCTCCTACAGCGTCAGTGGGTCAGTCCTGGGAAGCCTGACGGACACCTAAGTTAACAGACTTGGTTATTTCTTAGCTTGACACCTAGGTTGCAAAAAATATAAAATAGCATAAAACGCTGTTTTCAGGTCCACTTGCTCATCTCTCTCACTGGCTTGATACGAAGTTCTCGTGTGGCCCCAGTACACTCCTGCAGTCTGACTCTGGCCCCAGTGTCCTGGCCAGGGAAACCCGACTGTGACACAGAGAGGATGCTGCTGGCGTTCACGGGTGAGTGGGGCTCAGCCGGAACCAAGACAACAGCATTTTATTTCTTGGTCACTGTTACAAATGAACCAAATTGGCACGTTTTCTTTTTAACTTCGGGAAACTTTTTTGTTCTGAGTTACCATACCCTGAAGGCATTGATGAGTGTGACCCGCGCTGGGGTCTGGGGACGTGTGGCTAGGGATCAGAGGTCGCACACGGGCGGTACCCGCGGAGGGAGGTGCTCCTGCGACCCCGCGTACAGCGCGTCCTGGCTTCCGGTGAGCTAGGAGGGGGACTCGGCTCCCCCACGTCTCCCCAAACACCCCATCTTCTCGCTGCCGGCCCAGGGGCGCTGCGAACTTCGTGCTCCGCAGCGGGTGCAGTGCCTGCTTGCGGGACTGGCGGTCGGTCGAGCGCTGATTCCAGCTGCGGCCGCCAGGGGGCTCCTCCGGACACCAGACTGTCGCGAGGCCTCAAGAGTTTGTGTGTCCGGTACTTGCCCAGGGCACACTGTTAGTGTGTGACACAAGCAGGGCCAGAAGCCAGCTCAGGGCTCCCGAAAGGGAGCCCGCGAGGTGGCGGCGGCACCTGCGCGCCCGCGGAGGCGCCCCTGAGGTGTCAGAGCGCGGCCCTGCACCTGCACCTGCCGCAGCTCCTGGGAAGTGGCCCCGGCCTTCCTGGAGAGGACTGCGGCCGCTGCAAGTCATGGTTTCGGGCGTAGGTGGAAGTGCGGGCAGTCGAGGCACGGCGGTCACAAGGTAAAGCCAGTCTGGGGCCTCCACTGCCATCGTGGTGTGTCTTTTGTCTTCCTGCAGCCGACACTCCTGGCCCTTCACCCCCACTTCTGTGTGTGTGTGCTATCCCGCAGGCCGCTGGTTCTCACCCCCAACTGAGGGTCCCCCGGGGCGCTTACAGAGGTAGAGCAAAGCACACAGAACACCACGTGTGTGTCCGCTGACTGATGCAGGGGTCCCGGGTAGTGCTTGGGCATCGGCACTCGGCTCCCTAAGCGGTTCTGCAGCGCCCGCGGCATGGCCAGGAACTCGAGTCCCAGGGAACCGTGTGGGTGGGTCCCCGGGCCATCTTCTGGCTGGAGCCTCTAACTCATGTGGACAAAGACTGGGACGCACCAGGGGATGACACATCCTGCTAGTCCCTTGACCTGTTGGGGTTGGGTCAAGACCACTTCCCGGCCACATTGGTGCTCTTACCCTTTCACCTTGTCCCCCGTGGGCCTTTTCTCGAGGCCGCTGCTGGCAGTCTGTGGAGTGTGTACTTTTACTTTTGTCCAGAAAAGAATTCAACTCCTAATACGGTGGCTATCAGCTGACCCAGGCCTCACAGATAAAAGCTCCTGGGGGGGAGGGGGCCTCTGCTAAGTGTACAGGGTTAGGGTTTAGGGTTAGGGTCAGAGGGCTCCTGGGGCCAAAGGTCTGGGAAGCATGGCTGGGATCTAGGGACTCAGCATTGGTCTTTTTCCTTTAAGATGGGGTAAAGCTGTCTCCCCCTCCCTCCCCCCACCAACCCGGGGCAGTGAGCTGCAATGCAGTGAGGTACATCTGGGAGCGGCTCCTGGCCACCACCGGAAGGGACAAGGCCCAATAGCCCGTAGACTGGGAATCACCTGGGGAAGCAAGCAGCACCCCATCTGGAACATGAACAAAGCAGTAGCTACTGTGCGAGCCTGGTCCCCCGCCCAGCCCGCCTGCCAAGGAGGAAGGGGCCCTGCCAACCCGGGCGCTCAGGCCTCCACCAGCTCCTGGATGCAGGCTGCACTGGCTTTTCGGTCATTTCGGGTGGGAACGCGCACAGCTTAGACCCGCTTCTGAGCCCAAGTGAGCCGGAGGACTGTCAGCGGTCTTCCTCTCCCGCTCCCCACCGAATTCCTTAAATCAGAGACACCAGCACAAGACTGTCATTCACTTTTCCGCATACTTTATTTGTTACAAACATACAATTTTTAAATATAGACTGTAAAACTCCATTTGCAAAATCTGCTATCACCAGGAGTGCACACCAGCGGTAAGGATTCTTACACTTTTTTTTTTCCCTCTGCTTGTCTGTCAGTCTCGCTAGTTAGTGGTGAGTACGGGATCCGCCTGTCACAGGCCTGCCGGAAGCTTCTGGCTGTGCTCGCGCCGGGCTTTGGTGGCAGCCCTGCTTGTCTGGAGACTCGCAGGCGCCTGAGCCGCCATCTCCAGGAGGTGAGCTCCGCAGCCCGTCTACACTCTGCTTCTGAACGGTTTCCAGGAAGTGTGATTTCTGAACGGCACTGCGCCTCACGGGTTTGTCAGAATCGCCCATGCAGCTGTTTGTTAAAGTGCATTCTTCTTTTTGAAAAATAAGAGGAGTCATCTTTACTCTTTAACCAAGGTACTTAAAAAAATGAACTTTTTGGTCTCTCAGCAGATATTCCCAAATTGATCCTAACGCTACAAATTTTAGTGTTCTATTTACAAATATTTATAGGGTTACAGGTAGAGGAGACCTTATAAAATTAAAGGTGCGACTTCTCTTGAAGCAGAAATCAGTTCTACAGATCCATACACAGGAACACACACTTGGTGTACGACGCACAAGCATGTGGGTATTTACACAGAGACCGAAGACATCCCCCCAGTAAAACATCTAGTTGTCCGTCTAGAGCAGGAGGCTCTGTCTCTTGCTGTTTGGTTTTAACTCATTTCAACAACTTGTGCAGATTCTCTACTGGAAGGACATCAGTCCCAACTCTGGAGTGGAGACTCTGGTCTAAGGAAGCCCCTGGTGGTCATGACCGGCAGGGAAAGTGCCTACAGAATGGACGGTGTGCCACCTGGACCTATGAGAAGACAAATGGACTTCTAGAAGTGATCCTGGGAAAACATTTGCATGAAGGAGCAAAAGGAAGAATAAATCCCCACTAATGCACCGATAATCTGTTATTATTCAAATATTGATAATCACTGAAAAAAAAAATCTAAATAGACTCACCTGCTACCACAACATGTAAAGTACAGACTCTTTACAAGTATGCCCTGTACTGACTTAACCTCAGTTTTTGGACTTTTGCCCCGTCTAGGAACTTCTAGGAATCCAGAGACTTTCTGAACAAGGAGGAGACACATGTGGGAGGAAAGGGTGCGTGCCCCGCATCAGAAGAGAACGTTTACAATGAAACTGTAACCAAATTCCTAGACACAAATGTGCTTAGTGATACAATCCTGTTCCTTGCCTTTCTTGGGGCTCTCCTGCTGCCCTCAGTCCCGGAAAAGGGAACTTACAAAGGGAAGAAACATACTACTTGCCATTCTGTTTGCAAACCGACTGCTTTGACCTCGCCTGGTGTTACAGCGCAGCATGAGGCCCGGGCTGGAAAGTCCGCCTGTGGGAAACAATGTCTAGTCTAACTCCCTTTTCTTGAGTTTGCTGTTGGGAGCTACTGAAGGTAGGAAAAAAGAGAGACAGGCTCCTGTCACCTACAGGATGCTCGAGCACAAGGAGTTTGGACAGATCTGCCAAGGTCTCTCAACACAGTGCCCCCTATCTCATCACCCTAAAGCCGGAGTCACCCTCCCCTCGTCCACGTCAGCGGCCATGTTACAAGCAGGGAACATGACATTTGCTCCTAGACCCAAAATTTCATGCTAATCAAAAGTACAGTCACACTCTTTCAGCAAACCATTTGTTAGGATCATCTCTGGGGGGGGGGATTTTTTTTTTATTTTTGGTTCAAATATAGCTCTGCCCTCCTGTTATCAAAAGCCCAACCGAGCAGTGAAACTACCACTGTGGTGTCTGCTGCCGTGTGAACACGACTCTCTCGATTCCAGTCAATGTCTAATCCGAGGAAGGAGGAGTCAGATTTTCAAATGAAACGTTAAGAGATGGGGGGGGGGGGTGAGGAAGGGTGATTATGCTGATGGCATATTCCCTATGTCATTAGGAAATACGAAAATACATTCATAAAAGTCTTACTTGGATAAGGGGAACGGGTGTTAACTAGAAATTGCCAGAGTAAAGTCTTTGTGATACAACTAGATTGTTTTCTCATTCTCCCCAGGTCGAATTTCCTCCATCCTGACAACTGGACCACACTTAGCAAAAGAATAGTAATGAAAACTGTTTTAAGCCCAAGGGCTGGAAACAGTGACTTTAACTAGCAAACTGAGATACAGGAAGAGAGCCCACCGCCCCCGAGTGTGAGCTCCTAAAACTTCAGGGCATGGACTTGGAATTTAAGGAGTTTGCTTTTCTAGATGAAAAACTGGGAACATGAAGTTCTGTCTGGAATTGCACCCGGGGCCCTGACATGCACGGTTTTACTTTTGTGTCTGTATTTTTAAGGTACATGTGGTTCTTTTTTTTTCCTCTTTTGTCCAAACCATCTCCCCCACCCACCCTCACGCCCACGATCCAGTTTACTCAAGGGGGACGGTAACTGTTTAGGAAGACAGCGAGCTGGTTTACAGTAACCCCAGGAGCAGCCCTGGGAGCTGAGTGTCTCAGTCACTTACTAGGGCTTCAGCACTGCTGTTGACAGGAGGAAAAACAACAGAAAGTTACCTTAAGGCTTAAGGGAAAGTAACCATCACATCGTGAACGCAGCATCGTCAACTCTCCCACGCATTGGAAGCTAGCAAAACGCATTCTGGTCAAGAATACAAACTTTTTAACGTTAGCAAAGATTTTCACTCTTCTTACACAGAACAATATTCATAAGCAGATTATCTAAGGGAGCCTGAGAAACCGTGACCACATCACACAAAGATCCCATGTAGCTCATTATCAAAAAGTGCTTTAGCTCTGAGAAATATGTCGGGGTTCCAATGGAAATATACAATGTCAAATAACTCGACACTTTCTCAAGTGAAGTACGAAGTGGAAAAGGAGCGAAACAGGCGAGGCCCTGCTCTCCGAGCAGGCCTCGTGTCTGGGACTTTCAGGGTGTATTAAATTAAAATCGTTTTAAGAGTTAACAGTGGGGTTTTCACACCACTATATATATTCTAAAACCTGAGAATGGACACCAAAGCAGTCAACTTTGTTACTTATCAGAGCAATTCTGATACTTCCTAAAATAGAAGACAACTCAATTGAATTAATACCTCCAGGGTCAAAGCCATGAACTTTCCCCAGTCAGAAAGGAGACAAAGCGCATGAGCATTTGCCACTAAGTGTGCTGCCGGCGGCTCCCTGGTAAAGGGACCACCTGCCCACCTGCCCGCACACAGAGTTACTGCTCTCCTTCCCTCTCACTGATCAAGGCCACGCTATTTGCAAATGAATATCTACTGAGAGATCAGTTGTGCATTGGACAAAGTACCATCAACAGGGTGAAAAATGAAAACAAAATTTACAATGAAGGATACTCATGCGGGCGGCTTACACACTCAAGCTTCTTCAGCGCATCCACCTCGACAGCAAGGCAGACGCCAATGGGACAGTCACCTTGCCACACCTTGCATCGGGTGACTACCCTCAAGTAGAGCCCGTCAAGGTCACATGTAACAAAGCGTCCTAGGCAACCACAGTGCCTGCGGTGTGCAGCCGTTTTCAGACCACTCAATATGAGGGCATTATTATAACCAGCCTCTTTTGCCCACAACCCTGCATTTTCGGATAAGACAGGAGAATTGGTTTGTTTTGAGAAAACTGAAGTTCGCGTCTCTTAAAAGACCTGCGTCTACCGCAGAACAACGGAGGGAGCGGAGGCAGCGGGAGGTGACTGGCTGCCCGCACCCAACGCTTCTCCATCGTTTTTGCAGTAAACAGTTATGGAAAGTGACTTGACAGGTGGCCGCGTGTGCACCGTGGCCACAGTCCCTTATGCCAACTACATGCCTCCCACAGCAACATAGGGTGTCTGGGTTTTCCGTCCGGTTTCCGCTTGGATTGGGGGTGCCGTGCGGATGGACATTTCGCTCCGGGCAGGGTGTGCGCACAGGACTTTCTGTGCTGCCCTGCTGGAACGACAGCAGGGACAATGGGAATCAGAAGGGACTAGTGGGATCTCGTCATAGACTTTTGCTCTTTTGATTCTGTGCCAAAAATTTGACTTCTCGCATCTCTAACCACAGTAGTTTTGAGAAAAACGATTCAGCAATCGTCTGAAAGGGAAGTTTAGTTCCCTGCTTCTCAGAAACAGGACTATTTGGAACATGTGATACGCTGGGATGTTTGCCAAAGTTAAAAAAACAAGCCCTAAATCACTGTTCGTAGGAGAGGAAGAGACGAGAGATAAAAAAAAAAAAAATCGGTTGTCTCCCAATCCATAAGGCCATATTGTGGCCGAAATCAACCAACATCTTCTCTAAGGAGCACGGTTTATGAACGAGTTCCCAAACACGGCCCTGCTGGACCCACCGCACATCAAAACTTTCTATTGCCCCAGATCAGGGAGCAGAACGAGGGCCGGTGAACCGCTACAGCGAATCCACGCTCTCCCATAACCTTCCTGCGGGGACGGGAGAGGCCCGAACCACCCCCGCAGGAGGAACTAACCTCTTAGATTGGTTAAGACTTAAAAACCCACCACTATGACGTCTACCACTTAATCTTACATAGGCAGGTCAAAATTTTAATATAAATTACTTTTTCCAACACATAGCTTATGCATTCTTGGCTCCTGTTTTTGGAGGATTCTCAAATTGATATCTAAAGATTTACATATGATATATTACTGTTACACGGTCTAATGACTAAGAAAATTTCTCTGGTAACCAAAGCTGATCCCATATATGGTAGCGCTCCTGGCATACAGTCTATATGCCTCAGACCACTTCCACATTCTTTCTATTCAGCTAATTATAGCTTAGTAGCCACTGGTGAAGGGTTGCAAAGACCCTGTCATTTCTACAGAGTAGAAAGGCAAGGCTCAGGACTGCGATTCAGCCAAACGAAAAGAAAAGAAAGACAAACCAACCCCTTAAAAAGGAGAGACGCTGCACCTTTGCAGAACTGCACTGGCTCACGGCCGCGGAGCAACAGGAACCCCCGCGGAACCAAAACAGACCCGTCGGTCTACACGGGACTCGTACATGGTTTGAAAAGGAAAGTCACAGCAGTGAACCGAGAGCTGCGACCTCACTTTCCATCGCTGCCTTGAAGTCTGAAACTGAAACAGTTTCTGCAAACTTAATGCCAGCTTCTCGGCGCCCTTACCAAAACTATGTAGGGATTTGTTCTCCGCAGCAAAGAAATAAACACTCAAAACACATAAGTAAATACAGCAGGACATTATTGAAAACAGCTGCCTTGTAGTACAAAATACAGTACAAGTATACAGATGTCATTAAAACATCAAAAATACTATTGCTCCCATACAATTTAGGAAACATTCTTTGCAACGGAGAAAGTTTTTTTTTTTCTTAAAAAAAGGAAAAGCCTTAAAAAAAATCTGTTTAAAAAGTCTACTGTGGATGATAAGAGTAGAGAAATAGTCTGAAAAGGGCACCATTGTTTGTGGCTCTTCCACTTAAAAAAAAAAATCTAAGATAGACAGTATTTCTGAACCAGTCTAATTTTTAAAAAAGCCTAATTTTATGTACAGTTCTTTCCCTCCCCCTCGGCCACAATGCATGAAAACGACCTTTTTGTAGATCACTTATTTCCCAATAAATACAAAAAGACTGTATAGATTGAATAATACCAAAATAAGATAATAAAAAGGGTATGCAATAAATTAAAAGGCAGCTCAAATAAGGGCAGGCATGCAGTTAAAAAGAAAAACAAAACTAAGATCGTTGGAGGTGGGTGTTACCTGCCTCCCAGTTGAGGTGTCGCACAAGGCAGGCCTAAAAACTTTGGAAAGAACGTTAGCTCCCGTTCAATTCAAAGTCACCTAGCTCTGTGACACTTCTAGGAATACCTTTTGATGGGGTGGGATGAACTTGATTAGTAAAAATCATTTCTACTGAAAATCCATTTAAAATATAGAAGAGGCGATCCTTGAAAACCCCAACTTTTATTCTTGAAAAACAGCTGGATCCACTGGCCAAGGGCCAGTCTGTAGAAATTTCAAGATGGTATAAAAATGCTTCCAGGACATAGCGTTTTCACGTTCTTTGTCCCCATGTAGATGGATTTCAGCTTCCGAAGGGCACACGGCTCGAATCACTCATCCATCATTTGCCAACTTCGATCGTGAGGTACTGAAACAATGGATCAAGTTCTTACAAATCTACTTTAAAAGAATAGATGATGCTGGAATTCTGGACCTGAGGATCTTTAGTGTTTGAGTAAATCCACAGATTCAACTGAAGGTAGATGAAGACTTCAGTTTTGGTTATCCCCAACTTTCCCCAGAGGACGTATATTCCATTAAAGCTCAGGCTTGTAGCCACACGGTTCCTTTCGCAGGGATCTTCAAGTTTTACGGTTTAAAATCCAGCCAACCAGTGGCCCAAATGGCCGAAGTGGCCATAATTTGCTGGCTTGTGCGGTGCAGCGCTGGAGAATCCGGCTCTTATTCACCCCTAAGCCATCTCTGGGTAAGACCTCAGTGTCTGCAGACCTGGGGAGAACTTTCGTGAGCGGCGGCCCACCTGCTCCGTCCTCCTTGTGCTTGATGCCGGTTTTCTTCCTGTGTCTGCCTCAGCAATCTCCAATGTAAGACTGCTCTTAGCTTCGGACAAATTTTGCCAACTTCTAAGATCCTTTAGTAACAGATTCTAGTTGAAGGATCGACACCTGACTCCATTTGCATCCAGGAAAACAATTCCGCAAAAAGACATGAACACTGGTCCAAGTTCTGCAAAACCACTGAAGCAGGAACAATGCAACCGGTTCCTACATTTCCTGGTGGCTACTTGAACTGCTCTTTTGCCCCGTCCATGATTACTTGGAGCTGCCTTCCTTTGCGTGAAACTTGTACTCCCAGAGCCAAATAAAGGTAAAAGCCTCTCTCAAGAATCCCATAAAGACCCAGATCCAATATGCTGATTTCAGTGGAGGTGAAGTAATCGACACCAGGACAATGAGGTCTGGAGAGATGGTCAGGCCGGGACACCCAGGGGTGACACCAATTCGGCTGGCATCAGTGGCCCCGGGCATGTGCAACTCTGTCCCTTCCAGGGTTACCCTGGCAGGTTCAGAGACCTTGGCTGAAAACAACGTAAGTCGAGACGATTTTGCTCAGGTTGTCCTCTTTGCAGATTGCTGTTAACTCCTTGGAACTTTGCTGCTTTTAATTGTTCGCGACTGTTCTTTTACGGTTATTTCTCTTAATTAACTGTATTATTTTTCATTGTGTGTTCGCCCGACAGGGGCCCCCTCGCTCCGCCTCCACTAGCTCCCAGGGGATGAGCGGGAAAGGGGCTCTCTGGCCAAGGAGACGGTGGTGGGGCGGGGGGCCCATCGGGGAAGCGGCGCGCTTTGCGTCAGTCCTCGTCCACCTCCTCGCCCTCGGACTCGTCCCCACCGCGTCGCTCGTACAGCTTGTCCCGCTGTCGCTCCTGGATCTCCTTCATCTCGTCCGCATACCGGCAAAAGGCGCCCCCGAACTTGCCCCAGGCCTTGAAGGGGACAGTGATGGCGTTGCGGTAGGACGGCTTCACCTCGCTCACGCGCAAGAACACGCCGTACTTGTTGCAGCCCACGTCGAAAAAGAAGCGCTTGGAGTCCACGGTGATGGAGGTGCCCTCCGGGAGCTCGCCGTACAGGCCGCCGCCCGGGCCTCCCGCGCCGCCGCCCGCGCCGCCCGCCAGCTCGTCGTCGTCGCCGCCGTAGTCGTCGATGAGCTTGGCCAGCGCGTCCCGGAACTCGATGAGGCCCTGCGCAGGTAGCGCGATGGTCTGGCCGCTCTGCAGGCCGCCGGGCCCGGGGCCGCCGCCGCCGCGGTTGACCGTCTGTCGGATGCGCAGGAAGCGGCCACGCTGGTTTTCCTTGAGATCCAGGTAGTACTTGCGGTTCTCGCGCACCAGGAACTCGCTCTTGAGCGCGCGCCGCGGTCCGCCGCCCTCCTCGGCTCCCGCCGCCGCCGCCGCCACCTGCTCGGGGCTGCTGGGGCCCAGCTGCGCGTAGTGCTCGATGAAGTCGCCCAGGTAGTCGCGAAACTCGGCGGCCACCGCCATGGACAGCGTGAGGCGGCTCTTGGAGCCTCCCGCGCCCACCTCGGCGATCTTGAGGAAGCGACCCTTGGCGTTCTGCTTCACGTCCAAGTAGAAGCGCTTGTTCTGGATGTCCAGCCGCTTCGAGGCCAGCTCCTGCGTCTCCTGCTCGCCGACGCGGGCCGCGGGCTGGAAGCCGCCAGGCCCGCCGCCGCCGCGTTCGCTGCCGCTGTCGCCGTCCGCCATCTTCTCGGCCGCCGCCGCCGCACCTCGGCCGCCGCCGCCGCCCGCTGCGCTCGCGTCCGCCCTCCGCCCTGCGGCTCGCTCTCCGGGGCCCCCAGCCTCGCCCGCCGGCCGCTCACGCGCTCCCGCTGCTCATCGCCAGCCGCCGCCGCCGCCGCCCCCCATCGCCCCGCGCTCCGCCCCGCCACTTCCGCCCGGCTCTCGCCAGCTTCCGGCGCGCGCCCCTTGACGCCACCCGCTCCGCCCACACGTCCTCGCGGCCGGAAGCGCCGCGCCCGCGGCGTCGGGGCGCGAGGCAGTGACGTAGAGTAGTGACGGGGCGCGAGGCAGGGACTTACTAGGTTGCGGAGGGCGCAGGAAGCCGGGGGCGGGGGCGTTGTGCCTCCCCCTTGCGGTCGCGTGTCTCCGGGGTGCCACAGTGCCGCGGTTTTGATTGTTATTACTTTTAAAGGTAGAGGAAGTAAAGGACGGGGCTGGCGTTGCCGGGTCATCAGTTCTCGGAACAAAGCGCGCCTGGTAGTGTTGCTGGGCAACGGCCAGGGAGTGGCGGGCGCTTTGCGTCACGTGGTCTCGCGGTGACGTCATCCGCCGCCGCGAGGGCGGAAGGAGAGCGGGCGCGAGGAGCGGTCCCTGCTGGCCGCCGCGCGCGTTGCTTGGGGCGCGGGTGTCCCGGGTTTAGGCGGCAGGGCACGGGAGCCTCTTGGGGAAATAAGCGTGCCGCGACGGGGCGGCCCTGGGGGGGTTCCTCCGCGTGCAGAATGGGAGCGATAAGCACATGACATAATGCGTGCAAAGCACTGAACCGCGCGCTGAGTAGTTATCAGCCCTTCTCGGTTCGTGAAAAAGACCCAATCAAAATCAGGGTGATCGCTAGCAACCAAACATGGGACAGTACGAAAATATCAGACTTGGGGCTCAGAAAGGACCCCAGCTTCAGGCTGTGAGAGCGGACACGACTCCTAAGTGCTAGGGAAGGAATGGAAGACAAGTCCTCACCCGGCCCTCGTGCAAGATGTGCACGCGGTTGCTTGTCTCAGTTCTTGCTGACGGAGCACCGCGCTGCCCGGTCCTGTCGGTTGGCACGGAGAGCACGCTGCTTCCTGCTCACTTCTGTCAGCTTGCTCCTGATAGTGAGCTTCTGTCTGCGGAGTTACACCTATTGCTTGTTTCCTTTGGGATTTCATTAGGCCTACACTCTCCCCTTTCACGTATTTGATAACCTCATATTTTTTTCAGACGTTTTACAGTTCGGCTTTTTAATATATGTGATTACATTGTATATTTAACGTTTAATTCTAGTTTGTAATACATTTTGCTGCATGCTGTGAAGCAGAGAATGTAAAAAATGTTCAAATGGCCAATTGTCCCAGTGCTATTTATTGAAGAAGGACAGATCTTGACAGGTGGAGATGGGGATTATTTTGGGCAGAGAGAACATATGTTCCCAGATGGCAAGAAGTCTGTTTGATGGGGAGCCCAAGGTCTGTGAGGAGGGGTGGTGCACATCACAGTGGGAGGGCCTTGACCTGTAGACAAGGGCTTGGACTTGGGTCAAGGGAGCCCCAGTGCTGTGTGAACAGGAGTGTGACACATCTGCTCTGTAAGTCCAAGAAGTGACCCATGGCACAGGACAGCATGGTGGGCTGGAATGGGGGACAAGGACTGTCACAGACCCAAGGGAGCGGGGACTGGACATGCCTTTGGGGCAAGAGAAGCATCAAGATAAAAAACCAGATATGGGGTAGTGCAAGAGGAGTAGAACTGATTTTAGAGTGCCCAGGGCTGCTGTGGAGGGCCAGCGCTGGGGCTGATTGGGAGCACCAAACAAGACCTTGGGGTCCTCCTGCATGCAACTCACAGTGACTGGTACATGACATGGGCCATTTTGATGCGTCTTTGGAATGTCAAATTCTTTTCCCAGAAGTTTATTTCTTCTTAGTGGCCTTAAGCACCTGCCGTGACTGCCTTTTCGCAAATCCGGCACAAATGAGAAAGGGCCCAATTGTTGGTTGGCATGTTAAATTTGAGGAGCTGGCCGGCTGCCTGAGGGGAGACCTCTAGGCAGCTGTGGGACCCAGACAAGCTAAGTCGAGAAGAGGGACAGCAGGTTGGAGAGCCTCAGGCAGACAGGGTGGGTCAGACATGAGCCCCCCAGGAGGCTGGGAGGGGGCCGGGGCAGGCAGACCAGATGGGGGTTGAAAAGCTGAGGAGCCGATGTCACACTTCATACTGAGCCTGCATGTCAGCTTCCCACAGTCTCTGGAGGAGGGCGAGAATCCTACGGCTCTTAAGAGGTAGAGCAGAGAGCACTCGTGGCAGTTCTAAATCCTGCCTCTCACGCCGCTGTCTGGGGGTCATGGAAGCCAAATGTCACAGAGCTAAGGAGGAACGCAGGTGGAGGAGGCAAATGGCAAGGGAGGCATCAGGCTGCCTTCCAGAGGCCTGAGCTGACTCCGAGACTGGAGGATGCGGGGGTCGGCCATGAAGTGAGGGCCTGCAGTGACCAGGAGATGGGCACAGAGGGAAGGGGTTGGCCCTGGAAGGCGAGAGGGTGTCCTTTCTCTTCTGTGCCCAGGGAGAGTAGGAGAGAGACACAGCGGCTTCCGGGAGGGGAGAAGGGGCGTTGGGCCAAAGGTTGCACCTGTTCCAGGGCCCGAGTGAGAGCTGCCTGCCGGGTGGGAAGCTTGAGCATGACTAGAATCCCCCTGAGCAGCTGGTGTGGCCGAGGCTGGGGCAGAAGCACACTGCTTCCTGCAGCCACTGAGAGCAGCTGTCCCTGGGTGGGAGGCGCAGATGGCAGCAGGCCTTGCCAGGGTTGAGGACACAGGCAGGGGACTGGGGACTGGGGTCCATGGCCTCAGATGGATGGATCTTCTGGTTCCTTCCCTGCCCCTCCCTGTTATTTTTTATATTAAGTTTAAAATTGAAACAGAACTGTTCAAGAATAATACTCTTGATACAGATCCCCCAAATGTCAATATTTCCCTACTTTTGCCTCATCTCTCTCTGTTTTTTTCTTCCCTGGAACCGTTTGAGAATAAGGTGCAGCCACGATGCCCTGGTGATTGGGGTGCCATTCCCATGGGCGCTGAGATTTCGGCCGGCACCCTGTGTGACACCCTGGTCACGGCATCCACCTGGTGTGCATCAAAGCCTCCAGTGACCTCTTCCTGCGCCAGCCACAGAGATTGCCTTGTGCAGCCTGGCAGAGGCCCACACCTCCTGTCCTTCCGGGGATGTCTGTCCTCTGCGAGGTAGAAAACCAATTCCCTGCTTTGGTGTTGAGTTCTGGGCACAGTGTCTAGCCTTGGGGCATGTCAGTCAAGGCAGTGGCTCTCCAGGATTTGTAGCTCCTCTTGGCCTTAAAAATGTAGCTCTTGGGGCACCTGGGTAGCTCAGTCCATTAAGCATCCGATTTTGGCTCAAGTCATGATCTCACGGTTTGTGGGTTCGAGCCCCACATCGGACTTTGTGCTGACAGCTAGCTGGGAGCCTGGAGCCCATTTCAGATTCTGTATCTCCCTCTCTCTCTGACCCTCCCCTGCTCATACTGTCTCTTTCTCATAAATAAATAAGACATTAAAAAAAAAAAAAAGCAGCACTCAGGTGCTCCTAGAGGTGGACACAGCTTGGAGCGCACTTGCCAAAACCCTGATGGTCCCACGCTCATCGGGCCTGCCATGCGGCCTTGGGAGACTAGGTTCCTCCTCAAAGCACCCCAGCCTCCGCTGCCCAGCACTGGGGGAGGTGAGCGGCCTCACTCCTGCTTCCTGCCCTGGGCAGCGAGGAGGAGGCCGCATGCACCGCCCTCCAGCTCTTAAACGGCCTTGCCCTTGCTGGTGCCCTTCCTGGTTGTGTGCTGACGTGTCCTGCATGCTCCCCCATTCTGTGAGGACTCCGCGTGGAGTTGAGAGCATGTGCTCATCAACCTCAGAAGTACTTTCGCCTGTGGAGGGGATTATGTTTGTTGGACAAGACAGATGAAACCCCCAACAGAGGAAACTTAAGAGGAACAGAATCCCGGGGCACCCGACTGTCTCCGTCGGTAGAGCACGCGCCTCAGTCTCAGGGTTGTGAGTTCTAGCCCCACATTGGCCTGGGGCCTACTTAAAATAAACTTAAATAAGTTAAATAAATAAATCCTTAAAAAAAGAAAAAGAAAAAGGAGCAAGATCCCCAGAAATAGGATAACTAGAGACTGTATTAGCTGGTTACAATCAGGGTCACCTGTGTTTGAACCCAGTCACTCATACCCTCAATGGAGGGCGACCTCTCTGGGGGACAGCAGGGCGTGAGGAGCACCCTCCCAGCTGCTCGGGGACCTGTTTGCCCTTTCCCTGCGACCCTGCATCTCGTATGGTCTTTCCACAGAGCTAGATGGCAGCCGTCTGCACTGGCTTCTCATTTCATCTAGAAAATCCTAGGGTTTTGCCCACACCCCAGGGCTTCCTGGGGACTTTGCTTCTGCCTCCCTGGCCCCTTCCAAAAGGCCGTTTGGCTCAGCACCAGGCCCCTGCCTGGTGACTCCATCTGCCCTTTGCTCAGCCAGACGAGGGCCTCCCGCAGGCTGGTGATGCTGAGGCCCCAGCACAAAGCAAGGCGGCCTGATCAAGAGAGGATGGTTTCTGGCCCAGCAGTGGCACTGACAGCTCGAAGCAAGTCACAAACACGGACAGGAGGAGATTAGAATCCGTGGTGGCAGCATGAGCTTGTGGTTTCATCACACAAGTAAGCGCGCATGCACACAGGCACAAACACACGGATGGGTACAAAGGCGCAGACACAGATAGATGCGGAAGTCTATACATGCAGACACGTAGGTGTGGGCGTACATACTTATACACGTTTCCTAGAAGTGAGGTCACTCCAGCGCAGTGAGCACACCCAGCACCCAGATCGTGGCTGCTGCTTTTTAAAAAATATTTATTTAGGGGCGCCTGGGTGGCTTAGTCTGTTAAGCGTCCGACTTTCGCTTAGGTCATGATCTCGCGGTTTGTGGGTTTGAGCCCCGCGTCGGGCTCTGTGCTGACTGCCAGCTCAGACAGAGCCTGTAGCCTATTTCAGAGTCTGTATCTCCCTCTCTCTCTGACCCTCCCCTGCTCACACTGTATCTCTCTCTCTCTCCTAGAAATAAATAAAAATATTTAAAAAAAAAAACTGTCTTCTTAAAAAAAATTTATTTATTTTGAGAGTGTGAGCAGGGGAGGGGCAGAGAGAGAGAGAGGAAGAGAGAGAATACCAAGCAGGCTCCATGCTCAGCACAGAGCTGGACGCCAGGCTCAAACCCGTGAACCGTGAGATCATGACCTGAGCTAAGATCAAGGGTCAGACACTTAACCGACAGAGCCACCCAGGTGCCCCTTGATCTTGGTTTCTTAATTCTATTCTCTGCTGAGGAACTAGAGCTGCTCAGAGAAATGTCTGGCTCCAGGGCTGGAGGAGGGAGAGCACAGGCTGAGCCTGGAATATCTTGTGTCAGGCAGCACATGCTCAGAGTACCGGGGGTGGGGGAGGCATGTCAAAGCGATGGCTCCACCTGGGGCAACATAAGCATCACCTAAGTAATGATAGCAACAGGTTGTAAGCCGCTGGATAGGATAAGAATGCGGGTATATCTCCTGAGACAGTCACACAAAAGAAAGGAAAGCCCAGTGATAAAGAAGAAATGACGACTCTGAAAAATGCCATTAAGCAACCAGCATAGTGATGACTGAGTCAAATGTCACCAGCAGAGGAAAGCTCACTGAGTGAGGTGAATGCGTGCCTAGTCCCAGAGTAGCGTACCACGGGACCACGTGTAGCATCTTCGACTTTGGGGCTTCCTGCTGCGGTTGCTGAGAGGACATGTTCCCATAGGGTCTCCACCAAGAATGCAGACGCTGCGTCTGGGCTCAAGGGCACAGCAGATCAGCCCACGCTGCAGGAAGAGCTGTGAAGTTCAAGTGAATCACACAATGGGCTGTGAGCTAACCACATGGATGCAGGATGTGCATGGCCGACACAGAGCTGCTTCAGAGGAAAGGAGATGGGATGTGAAGACGTGTGGTTTGGACACTGCTTACTGGGAGATCTGAATAGGCCCGTAGATCTGATAACAATATTGTGTTAATTTCCTGACTTAGATCGCTGTGTTAATTTCCTGACTTTGGTCGCTGTGCTGTGGCTATATAAGGGAATATCCTTGTGTTTAGGAAATATACCTGCAGCATTTATACGTAAAAAGGGCGTTGTGGCTGCAGTTCATGCTCAGATGATTCAGAAAGTTACACATACGCGCACAGTGACAGAGCCAACGTGGGAGGAGGGTACCAGGCAGTTAGGCGGCGGGTGGGGCACATGCTTGCCTGCCAGCTTTCCGACAGGTCTGAAATCATATCAAGGTAAAAAGTAAAAAAAGAATTTTTCAAATTGTCAAAATGTTTTTTAAGTGATCCAAAATGGGGCCACCTGGGTGGCTCAGTCAGTTAAGCATCTGACTTTTGATTTTGGCTCAGTTTATGATCCCAGGGTCTTGGGTTCAAGTCCCCCATTGGGCTCAGCACTGAGCATGAAGCTTGCTTAGATTCTCTCTTCCTCTCTCTCTGCCCCTCTCCTGCTCTCACGTGCATGTGCTCTCTCTCAAAAATAAACATTAGAAAAATTATGTTTATACAGTACTGCGGTCTGTTGAGGGTGCAGTAGCGTTATGCATAAAGACATACATACCCTAATTAAAACATACTTTATTATTATTATTTTAATGTTTATTTTTGAGAGAGAGAGACAGAGTGTGTGTGTGCATGTGCAAGCAGGGGAGGGGCAGAGAGAGGAAGACACAGAATCCAAAGCAGGCTCCAGACTCTGAGCTGTCAGCACAAAGCCTGATGCGGGGCTTGAACTCAAGAACTGTGAGATCATGACCTGAGCTGAAGTGCATGCTTAACTAACAGAGAACCCCCCCACGTGCCCCTAAAACATACTTTATGGCTAATGTATGCTAATTGTTATTTGAGTTTTCAGTAAGTCATAGTCACCGATCTCAGATCACCATAATAGATAAAATAGTAATGAAAAACTTGAAATCTTATGAAAATTACCAAACTGTGATGCAGACACGAAGAAAATGGTGCTGATAGACTTCCTCAATGCAGGTTTGCCCTAGACCTAGAATTGCTTAAAAAAAAAAAGAAAGCAACAGCTGTGAAATGCAATAAAGCAAAGTGCAATTAAATAAGGTGTGCCTGTGTCTGACACACACACAAACACATGCACACACACACACAGTGTGAGAGAGGAAGAGAGTGGGACAGATTTATTTTAAGAAATTGCTTGTACTGTTGTGGGTGTTGACAAGTCCAGTCTGCAGGGCAGGGGGAAGCTGGAGACGCAGGGAGGAGCTAATATTGCATCCCAAGTCTGGAGGCCTCCTGGAGGCAGAATTCCCACCTCCTTGGGCGACTTCAGTCCTTTTCTCTTAAAGCCTTCAATTGATTGGATAAGGCCCACCATGTTATGGAGGGTGATCTGCTTTATTCCAAGTCCCTGATGTAAATGTTAATCTCATGTAAACAACACCTTCACCATGACATCTAGACTGATGTTTGACCAAATATCTGGGCACCATGGCCTGGCCGAGCTGACTCATAAAATTAACCGTCACATAAGTGGTCTCCTGGACTTCAGTTTTTTCACTCCCCATTATGATGTGAGGATTCACCTATCGCCTTTCATCTGGTTGGAGTTAACTCTGTTCACTGCTATATATATTTCCCATGGTAGGAAAATGCCACCATGACATGGCATCAGGGCTGTGGCTGCTGTCATAAACAGGCTGGGGGACTCCGGAGATTGTTTTCCAGGGTGCGCAGATGGGGCTGTGGCTGTGGTAAACACTCGGGAGTGGCTTCCGGAGCTGTGGGGCCTGTGACTGGCTGAGTGAATGTTCTCAAGTCATTACACTGATTTTCCCCCTCACCATGTCTGCACCCCCAGCCCTCAGCTCCTCCAGCCCTTGGTGTTGCCAGCTGCCTGGAATGGATGAGACGCACTTCTTCTTTGCTGCCTTTACTAGAGTTTCCCTGATGAACAGGAGGGAGGTGTCTGTCTTCGAGTGTGCCAGCTCTAGGTGTCTCCTTGTGGGGGAAACTGCCTGTTCATGGCTCTTGCCCATGTTTCTGTCAGGTGGGGAACTCTGTGTATCCTCAGTCCAACTGTGCCCTCTTCTCCCGTTTGTGGTTTGTCTTTCCCTTTCCTTGGGGTGCTCTTAGTGATGGCCTGTATGCTGACGTGTCAGCATGCGGCAAACGCTGTAGTGTCTCCTGGCCCATGGCCATCGGGGTGAGACCCACCCTGATTCTAACCGAGTGGGTCAGAGAACCTCCAGTCGCTCCCTGGTGTCTAGAGGCTGCTGGATCTGAATGGGGAGTAAAGAGCGAGTTTATGAAGACAGCACGGGGCCACCCCAGCAGGACAGAGCAGGAGTGGAGGATGGGCTGGGAGAGCTTCTGAGCTTCTGCACACACTGCGTTTGGACCTGAGGGCCACCGGAGAGGGAAGTGGGCCCTGAGCCCCCTGTGTGTGTGCCGCGCCTTGGGGTCCAGGTGGGGGTCAGCTCCCTGACAGCAGTCACCGCACACTTCCTGTGTTTGCCCACCGCCCCCCCCCGACACCGAGGGGCAACGAGTGTCTTTTCAGTTGAGTGAGCAGTAAACGGATCCCTTTTCACTAGGGAGGTCACTCTTGGAGGGTGCCCAATGCTGCCTGGGCCCTGTTCACACTGGGCCTCAGGGACAGCTTGTGAACCTCGTGGCAGATGGTGGCCTGGGCTTTCACTGCTTGGGTTTCCACAGAGCTGTCCCCACACCCCAGCCCTGCGCCTGTTCTCCATCCTCATCATCTCCTCCTGCCTCCCCACTGGGATCCTGGCGGCCTGGCCTTCTCTCCTTGCCTCCCTGCTGCCCCCTGGCTATCCTGGAGAATGGTCACCTCCCCTTCCACCCCCCCCTCCTGGAGATCCCAACAGCCCCTCACATCTTGCTCATGGGCACTGACAGCTCTCTGAGCTCTAACCATGTTATCACAGGCTGGCCCTCTTGTCACCATCAGGTGCCCTCATGTGCTGTGTGGCTGCTGCTGCCTGTCCTGCTTCCATCCCAGACTGCATGTGGCTGAGACCCAACCCCAGCTCCCCTCAGACCGGGCCCTGCTGTCCCCACTGCTGGGCCATACCATCTGCCCCCAGGCACGTGCTGTGGCTAAACTTACCCCAAAATGGAACCCGACACTGCGGGTCAGAGCCACAGCCCAGAGCCTTGCCTATGCCTTCATTTCCGAAGCCTGGTCGCTTTCCTGTCTTCACAGCACAAAAGGGTAAACTCCTCTGGGTCCAGGGATTGCATTTTCCCTTTCTCTTTCCAATCTCTTAGTGTTTTCCTGCCTGCCCGCTGGGGTACCAGCCAGAAACCACCCTCACATCCTCCAGATGAGTCCTTCCAGGTTTAAGCCAAGTTTCAACCCAGGAGATAGAAATGCAGTATTTTTAAAGTAGCATTTATTAAAACCTCATTAAAATACTACAGGAAATTTAAAAATGAAAAAATGTGACCTGCCTGGGTGGTTCAGTCAGTTAAGTGTCTCACTCTTGATTTCGGCTCAGGTCACGGTCTCACGGTTCGTGGGGTTGAGCCCCTAGTTGGGCTCCATGCTGTGCATGGAGCGTGGAGCCTGCTTGGGATTCTCTCTTCCTCTCCCTCTCCCCTCTTCCTCACTCATGTGAGTGCTCTGTCTCTAAAATAAAAAAATAAATAAAAAATAAGGGGCCTGGATGGCTGTCTGTGAAGTGTCAGACTCTTGATTTCAGCTCCAGTCATGATCTTGTGTCGAGGTTCATGAGCTAGACCCCCAAGTCAGGCTCTGTGCTGAAAGTGCGGAGCCTGGGGGTGCCTGGGTGGCTCAGTTGGTTAAATGTCCAACTTCAGCTCAGGTCATGATCTTGCGGTTCATGGGTTCGAGCCCCGCATTGGACTCTGTGCTGACAGCCAGCTTGGAGCCTGGATCCTGTTTCGGATTCTGCGTCTCCCTCTCTCTCTGGTCCTCCCCTGCTCTCTCTCTCTCTCTCTCTCAGAAATAAATAAAACATTAAAAAAAAATTGAAAGTGTGGAGCCTGGAGCCTGCTTGGGATTATCTCTCTCCCCTCTCTCTGCCCCTCTCCCACTCATGTTCTCCCCCACTCCCTCTCAAAATAAATACACTTAAAAACAAAAGGAAAATGAACAATTTTATTTCACTGGATTCAAACATGATAGAATTGTGGGTGCCTTTTCCTTCATTTTAAATTTCCAGAGGCACCTGGCTTGCACAGTCAGTGGAATATGACTCTTGATCTCAAGGTTTTGAGTTTAAGTCCAACGTTAGGTGTAGAGATTATTTTTAAAATATCTCCGGGTGCCTGGGTGGCTCAGTTGGTTAGGCGTCCGACTTCGGCTCAGGTTATGATCTCACACCTTGTGGGTTTGAGGCCCGTGTCAGGCTCTGTGCTAACTCAGAGCCTGGAGCCTGCTTCAGATTCTGTGTCTCCCTCTCTCTCTCTCTGCTCCTTGCTCGTGCTCTCTGTCTCTCAGAAATAAATTTAAAATTTTTTAAAAAAAATACAAATAAGTAAGTCTTTATTTTTCAAAAAAAATTTTTTAAATTTATTTCTGAGAGAGAGAGAGAGAGTGAGTGCATGAGCAGCGGAGGGTCAGAGAGAGAAGGAGACACAGAATCCAAAGCAGGCTCCAGGCTCTGAGCTGTCAGCACAGAGCGCCATGCGGGGCTTGAACCCACGAACTGTGAGATCATGACCTGAGCCAAAGTCAGACGTTTAACTGACTGAGCCACCCAGGCGCCCCCTTTTAAAGTGTTTTTTTAATGCAAATAAATAAATTTTTAAAAAGACTGTACACACAAAATAAAAAATAGACCAGTTAGACTGCTTTATTTTCATTTTATTTATTTATAATTTATTTTTATTTTTAGAGAGAGAGTACGAGGGAGAAGGAGGAAGGGGGAGAGAGGGAGAATCTTAATCAGGCTCCGTACCCGATCCCACGACCCTGGGATCATGACCTGAGACCAAAACCAAGAGCTGGACCCTCCACCAACTGAGCCATCCAGGCACCCATATTTTTATTTTTCAAAAGACGTTTATTTATTTTTAAAGTAATCTCTACACCCAGTGTGGGAGTCAAACCTATGACCCCCAGATCAAAAGTCGCATGCTCTTTGGACTGAGCCAGCCAGGTGCCCCCAGACTTCTTTAAAACGTAAAACTTCCATGTACCAAGGGGCACTGTCAAGAGAATTAAAAGACAAATCACAGGATGGGAGAAAATATTTGCAGATCACGTGGCAGATAAGGCATTAATATCCAAAATATGTAAACAACTAAAATTCAACACCTGAGAAACAGCTGACCCGATTCATAAATGGGCACAGGAGTAGAGCAGACTTCTCTCCAAGAAGACACACAAATGGGGGCGCCTGGGGGGCTCTGTCGGTTGAATGTCCAACTCTTGGTTTCAGCTCAGGTTGTGATCTCATGGTTTGTGAGTTTGAGCCCCATGTCAGGCTCTGTACTGGCAGTCCAGGCTCGGCGCCAGCTCTGGCCTTGGCTGCGGGGCCCCTGGGGAGGTCTTCTCCCTTAGAAAAGGTCCCTGCCTCCCTTGGGTGACCCACCGCGGTTTGGCTACTCCACGGGGGGCCCTTTCCTCCTGTAGCCAGTGCATCCCGAGGGCCCACCTAGTGTGGCCCCGTGACCAGGACCCACGACTCCCCTCAGCAGAAGGTTTGCGCCCATCCGATGGGCAGCCGGTGAGCCAGGTGCCACGTTCTTGTTGTTTCAGGCCTTTCTGAGACCCTGGGCAGACCACCCTCTCCTGTGAACATGTGCCCTTTCCAGACGGGCCTTGAGCTGCTCGGCCTCCCCAAGCCCGCATGCCACGCCCCTCCTGTCCCCTCGGAAGCGGCTTTCAGACCCAGAGGCTGCCCCTGGTGGGTTCTGCCTGTGCCCCTTGCGTGGCCACAGCCAGCTGGGGTCATGACCAGGGTGGGCGTGCGGGTCTGCCTTGCTGTGGGGATTAACAGGGCCTGGCTGACAGTGCAGCAAAAGCAGGAAGTTGTGGGGTTTCTGTCTTGCTTTGTTCTCCCGGAAAGTGTATGGACTGTTCGGTGGCACGTCTTCCTGGTAAACTGAGGACAGGGTGACAGACGCCTGTGGGAACTGTGCTGGGGCGTTAACCCTGCTGCTCTGTGACAGGCACCCGGCGCAGTCCTGCCATATCTCCACTTGAAGGATGGTCCTGTTTGCTCAGCCCAGAGGATTTAAACAGAATGTGGTCATCCTCACTCAGATGTTTCTGAAATTTTCTTTTCTTTTAAAAAAAAAAATTTTTTTTTAGTGTTTTATTTCTGAGAGAGAGAGAGAGACAGCATGAGCAAGGGAGGGTCAGAGAGAGAGGGAGACACAGATTATGAAACAGTCTCCAGGCTCTGAGCTGGCTGTCAGCACAGAGCTCAATGCGGGGCTCAAACCCACGAACCATGAGATCATGACCTGAGCTGAAGTCGGACGCTTAACCAACTGAGCCACCCAGGCAACGCCCCCCCCCAATTTTTTCAATGTTTATTTTCTTTTTGTGTGAGAGAGAGACAGAGCACGAGTGGGGGAGAAGCAGAGAGAGAAGGAGACACAGAATTCAAAGCAGGCTCCAGGCTCCAAGCTGTCAGCACAGAGCCCGACATGGGGCTTGAACTCACGAGCCCAGGATCATAACCTGAGCCAAAGTTGGACGTTTAACCGACTCAGCCCCCCAGGCTCCCATTTTTTTCTTTTTATTTAACTTTATTTTTATTTATGTTGAGAGAGAAAGAGCAAGTGGGAGAGGGGCAGAGAGAGAGAGGGAGAGAGAGAGACTCCCAAGCAGGCTTCATGCTGTCAGCTGTCAGCACAGAGCCTGATGTGGGACTCGTACCCACAAACCGTGAAATCATGACCTGAGCCAAAACCAAGAGTTGGACGCTGAACTGACTGAGCCACCCAGGCACCCCAGTTTCTGGAATTTTCTGATCTTCTGTAGCCCATACAGGTGTTCTGGGCAAGAGTGAAGGCCCAGCCTGCTGCCTCTCACGTCCCAGGGTGCTGACCTGTGAAACATTGGGGGCAGCTTCTAGGGTTTCTGTCCATGTCCCTGACACCTGGGGCTGTCCCTGCTGGAGGCCTGATGGCCCTGGTGATGACGCTGGTTCCGTGGTCTCATGGCAGCTGGCTCGGGCCCTGCCACGTGGGCAGAGCAGCTCGGTGCCATTTACTATAAATTTAGGGGTAAATGGAAGATGCCTGCACTGACAGGACAGAAGTCACCCTGTCTCCCACCAGGCGCTCCAGCTCATGGCCGTCTCCTTCCAACCTTTTCCACGTGAGCTCACAGGGAACATGTTCTTCTGCCGCCTCGCTCTAGGCCCCTGCACCGCCTCTGCTCAGCTCACATGGTCAAGGCCTCGCCTGGGCTCCTGGGAAGGAAGATGAGGGCTGGCACATGGTGGGACACAGAGCACCTCCCCTGCGACTGCGCCAGAGTCTCTAGAAGGTTCTGCTATATTCCCAAGGAAGGGTTGAGTGTGCTTCCTGGTGTGGGCAGGGCCTGGTCCCTGCTGGGGCCCGGAGTGGGGTATGCAGAGGACGGTGGGGCCATCTGTGCCCACCTGCGGAGCTGTGAGGTCTGTGCACCTCCTGTCTGGCCGGAAAGCCGGCCATCCACTCCACGTGTGACATGAACTTGCTCTGGCTTGCAGAAGCACCCCGGTGACTGCCCGAGAGTGGTCCGCCGCCCACATATCATCTCAGGGTGTGCACTCCCCCCCAGCAGACTCACGGGCCCAACTCCAGCTCGCAGGCCACACATGGGGAGACCCAATTCAGGCTCTCACCTAGAGTTGGATGGCGGCTTTGCGCTGATAAGTGATCTCACTAGTGCTCCAGACACATGTCAATGAGCCACTCCGATATTCCATAGTTCAACCTGGGCCCAACATAGAAAAATAAAGCTTTACTTTTTTTACTTATAAAGAAGTGGCAGAGTATCCTGAATATATAAAGAGCTCTTGCAACTCAATAATAAAAACAACCAACCAAGTTCCCCGCTTCGGGACCTCTGCTCACCTCATTGCAGGGAATAGCCTGGCCTGACAGGCTGGCAGGTACATTCTTCAGGCACATTTCGGGGCCCTTCTATGTGGGAGGTGGAGGCTTCAGGAGTGGACACCCTCTATGAGAGCACTTCCCGCCCTCAGTGGGACGGCTCAGCTGGTCAGGACACAAGATGGCACAGCTGGCCCCTTCTGTGGAAAGAGGGGTCTTCACCCGGCTCCTGGACCCTGGGGACTGGGCCCCTCCTGACAACCCATCCCTGTGGCCGAGCCCCTTGCCTGTAAACTTGGGGTCCATGACACTGACCACACAAGCTGATTCTGAGACTTCGCAGGACAAATTGGCTTACCACGCCGGACCCTTGCCCGGATACACACTGAGACAAATATGTGGATTTTGTTTTGATAGCGGCTCCTCCAAACCAGTTGTAAAAGGACCTTGGGGAAAGCTGACCAAGTGTTCCATGACATGAAGGAATTATTACACATTTTGTTAGTTTTGATCATGGCATTTGGTCGGCTAAGAAAACACGCTTCGTTCGGAGAGGTGCATGTTCGGGATGAAATGGCGTGGTATCTACAATTAACCTGAAAATACATCAGGAAAAATGGAACCAAATGTGGCAAAATGTTCATGGTTCACTCCGAGTATGGAGTGCATTCTTCTTTGTAAGTAACATTTTTTTTTTCCAAAAGTCAACATGAAGTCACCCAAATCTGGTGGTCCTACGCATTCACGTGATAAAGATGTGCGAGACTATTGGAGAGAAGCTCACAACTTACAACAGCTCATTGGCTGCACTCAGGGACACGGAAAGACATGCAGACACCGGTCAGAAAGCTTAATCTTCGTTTCAGTTACCTATCATGGTGCAAAAAAATCACCACTAAATGTAGTGGCTTAAAACCAGCAACGCTACTGCAGACTGCCGGTCTGGCTGGAGGTCTCTTGCTCCCCTATCTCGTCTCTGTCTCTGTGTCTCACACTCTTCCCAACGTGGCCCCTTGCCATGTGTTTCTGGTGTCTTAAGGCTCGGGCCTGGAGATGCTCCCACCTCTTCTGGGGGCCAGTTTGGACTCTGGGGAACCCTGCTTGGATGCAGACATCCACTCAAGGGCAGAGGGGACCGACGGCCTGCTCCTTGAGGGGCAGCAAAGGCTGAGGGCCATAGTCCCGTCTGCAAGCCAGGGCCTCGGCTGGCATGGCTGTGGGGCATGGCTGTGGGGCATGTGTGCCTGGATCTGCCCCACTCGGCACACGATGGCAGGTCACAGAGCAAGATAAAGCTAACACTGACCTCTGACCTCGGCAGGTGTGGGGCTGAGTGTCGTTTGCAAAGCGCTTCTTATATGACAAATAGGAGGATTTGTAGGACGATGTATAACGTATGTGAATAGCCCGATGTGAGGTTTGCATACAGGAAGTCCAGCACCTTCCCCTTCCTGGCCTGTCTCCCGACCTCTCTGCTGGGATCTCAGGACCCTGGAGCCCTGAGAACCAGCCCGGCAGCCATGACCTTGTTTGGAGGCTAGAGAAACCGCATTTGGCCCTGCACCTCCTGCAGCATGGGGCAGCCCCCAGAAGGGCTGTACCCTCAAATGTGTCCAGGTGCTGTGAGAGGCTCCATGAAGTTTTTCCTCCCTCACAAAGCCCTCTCCTCGACCAAGGAGCTGGGCCGCCACAGAGAATCCGGAAAGGAGCAGGCTGTCCTGAACCCCTCAGCCAAGCCAGTCTACAGAGGGCCAGGACCACCCGCTGCCCAGAGCAGCTTAGATCTCGGGATGCCAGGGGACCTGAGCACCCTTCACTGTCAGCTTGCTCTTCAGAGAAGGGCTGGCTTGTCCCGAGGCCACCATTACTGGGGACACACGCAAGAACAGGCTATGTGGGGGTCTCCGGTCCTCCAGGCTGGGCTCCCAGGGTAGGAACAGCCTAACACACCCACTCTCCTAGCAGGGGGCAACCTGCCTCATCCCCTGGGGAGGCCTCAGAAGTTGTGAGTCCTTCAAGGAGGCCACGGTAGACACATGCCACCCTCCTTTCACACCAACCTGGCACAACAAGGTGAGGGTGCCACCCAAATTTAGTGAGTCCCAAAAGAAAGGGGCCTCCTATGGAGTGAGATTTCCAGGGGGGTGAGGGTGGCAGGGTGGGGCAGGGCTGGGGCGCTGAGGGGCTGGGGCCAGGCTCTACTGCCAGAGAGGAAGGAAGTGTGTCTACCTTCCTCTGGTAGGGCTTCCGAACAGCCCCAGACTCAAGATCTTCTGTGTCCCTCCTCCCAGGATGCCCACGTCCGCAGGAGACCCGGCAGCTGGGACAGTGTCTGCTGGGCTCAGCCACATCCCTGCCCCAAGGTGGCCCTAGGACCCCCAAGCTTCCCCATGGCCCAGTAGGAACAAGGCCAGGAGCCTTATGGGAGGGGAGATAGGAAAAGGGATCCCAGCTTTGGGGAGGAACACCCTGGGACATAAAGGGCACCGTTTCCTCCCGGATTGTGGGCTGCATGTCCAGGAGGTCCCGGGGAGAACGGGATCATGCGGCCCCACCAGACCCGGCCCCCAGGCCTCCTCCTCCAGGTCAGTGACCACAGAGAGTGAGCGGAGGACACTGGGGTGACGTTTGCCAAGTTGTTGGCGGCTGTGTGGCGGTCCACCCACAGATACAAGTCTCGCAGGGCAGAGACACGCATCCTTTATTGTGCTGCGTGGCGCTGGCCCGGAGGCAGCCCAGATGCAGCGCCGGGTCAGCGGCTGGGCCAGAGGAGAGTGTAGGCCCCACGGCTGCAGTGGAAATCCGGCTCAGGCTGCTCGGGCTTCGGCTCCACCGACACGAGGCGCCGGGCCCCCCGCTGGCTCAGCGGGATGCAGTCGGAGACGCGGACCTCCAGGGTGCACCCTTCCCTGAAGCCGGGGCAGAGGGTGGGAGTGGGAGAGGTCAGAGGCGGGGCAGCGGCGCAGCCCCCCACCCCAGGGCCCTGGGACTCACCCCTAGCAGTGTCCCCCCCCTTCCCCCGCCGCGCCCTGGGACTTACCCTTGGCAGTGCGCCGCCAGCACTCCCACCAGCTCCCCTACGCGGTTGTCCAGTGGCGGCCGGGAGCGGTGCAGACACACCACCAGGTCGTCCTGGCCCCGCGCGTGCAGCACCACCAGCTGGTCCCGCCCGCTGGTCACGCTCAGCCCGGTCACCTGCATGGCAGGGGCTGGGGTCAGGGGAGTGGTAGGCTACCACCACCGTACACCCCCGCCCCACCCGGCAAACCCCGCAGCTCCCTGGAGTCCCCAGGCTCCCGCTGCGGCCCGCCCACAAAGGGAGGGCTGGCCCAGGGCGAGAATTTGCTCCAGGACTTGCTCCAGGACTGGGTGGAATGTTCTCCATGGGGGCCTCTAATCCACTGCCCTGCGGCTCTGCACTGAGTGGGCTGCCCCCCCCCCCCCCCCCCCCCCCCCCCCCCCCCCGCACTGAACCTTCTGCTATTCTCCCATTACATCTAATTGGCGCCAGTGGCATGGCCAGCGCACCAGGTGGGCCCCCACGCGGTTACAGCACCCCCCCAGAAGCAAGAGCATGGTGCAGGGGAGACAGGGGTGCAGGGAAGAGGGCCCCATGGCGCAGCCCCTGCCCTTCCCACCATCCTGAGTTGATGCTGAGCGCTAGAAAGTTCAGGCCTTCCCAGGCAGGCACCAGGAGCGGGGCCCTGCAGACACCCCCACCTCACCCCCACAGGGCTCACCGAGGCCAGGGGCACGGCTCTCATCACCCGGTACTGATGGCCAGGGTCCAGCTTGTAGAGGTGCCGGTCAGTGAGCAGGAGCGCCCGATCCTGTCTCTTGTTGAAGCGATTCACCTGCGGGACAGGCAATTTGGGGGTCCTGTCGAGCCCCAGGGTCTCTTCTCCCTGTGCCCGTGTTTTCACGGACTGAGGGGGATCTAACGGCTCCAGAAACCTCTGCCCTGGGCTGTGGCTGCCCCGGCCCCATGTCTCACCTTTCGGACGTGGCTGGAGAAGAGGACAGTCCTAAAGCCGTCCTTTTCACGGAGCGCCTTCAGTCGCTGGGCAAACAGGCCAGAGGCTGTGGGGTTGTCGGTAGCCTGAGGACAGATGGGGGCGCCTGAGAGGGGTCCTTGGGATCCGCAGCGAGTCTGGTGGATCCACTCCGCTAGCCTTCACCTTGGAAGCTGAGTTAAGTAAGTGAGGCCTTGTGCAGCCTCCCCTGGGTTCTCTGAGGGTCCCTGCACTGGCCCCAGGGTGTAGGCAGGCCTGTGCCCTCCGCTGCTGCCCATGGGCCCAGAAGCTTAGAAGGCAGTGGCTGGGTGGGACCAGGGAAAACTTTGAGCCCCTGGCCTTGGTCCCTTGTAGAACGGGGCCAGGGACACAGCTCCCGGGGCCTGTGTGAGGGCCGAGGAGAGCCATGGCATGGGGTGCATGAGCCTGAGAAGGGGATGGGGGGTACAGAGGGCAGAGGAGGAGGTGCTCAGTAAAGCCCAGGCCAGCTGGTTCTGGGTGGAAAGCTGAAACTTCAGAGGCGAGGGGCAGGTGGAGGGACTTGGCCCCCAAGCCAGCTGGATGGCCAGGCCCCGGGAGAGGACATCTGGGGTGGACGCTGGCAGGGGCTAGCCATGAGCTTGCATCAGTGGCCAGCTTCACAGCCCCAGCACTCACAGAGGACAGGTAGTCCCGGTCCCAGGCCCGCCGACAGCCCCAGTCCGGCCGTAGCTCCTGCAGGACCCCCATGGCGGCCACCTTGGCCTTGATCTGGGCCATGTCTGAAGGTGGGATGTTCTTCACCAGCTGCCGGGCCCGCCACCTGAAGGGAACCAGGTGGTCGGAGGGTCCTCATCCAGGTCCTACCCCCCCACCCCCAACTCACACATACGGCCTCTACCCTCTTTCCCCCATGGAACATGCCTCCCTGACTGGTGCCGGCTGCCCTGCATCTTGGCCTCCCTGGTCTGAGCAGGGAGGTTGCTGGGCCCTTCCTCCCAGAGAACTCCTACCCGGCCTTCAGTGCCCGCTCAGATGCTGTTTCCCGCACTACCTGGTGGCAGCCAGCCACCCACCCCTGCAGGCCTTCGGCAAGGAGACCTGGGGCTCTACTGACAACCGTGGGGGTGTGGGGACCCAGCCAATGTGCACGGCCTCCTATTTTCCCACTGATGAAAGGGGGCCTGCATTCAGTGGGTGCTAGCTGAGTGGGGCAGAGCTCAGGGGCAGGGCAAGGGCAGTCACCTGCAGAACAGCACCCGGCAAGTGTCCTGGAAGGGCTGCAGCACCGCAGGGGGTGGCGGCCAGACCACGTCCCGGCCATACAGGGGGGGCTGCCTCACGGCCTGGAAGCGCCTCTGCAGCTCTGCCAGGTGAGCGCGCACCTTGTGCTTCCGGAACCAGCGCATGATGGTGTAAACGGCCCGGAGTCTTCGGCAGCGCCGTCTGGCCAGCGTACCGCGCCACGCCTGGGGGGCCGGCCAGGCTCTCTCAGGCCCAGCGGGGCCCCGCCCCCTCCACCCACAGCCCACTGCTGGGCAAGGCTGAGCTGTCCGGGACGCCCAGGGGCAGGCTGCTTCCCAGGTGGGCACCCGGCCCTGCCTGCCGGAACCTCCATCTGACCCCTGGGAGTGCTCCCGCAGCACACTCTTAACAGGTGCTTCCCCCCAAAGAAGGACCACACTGAGTTGGCCCAGCACTGACCTCCATCCCCCAGCAGGCCCCAAGATGAGGGGTGCCCCAAGAATGCAACCATTAAAACCTAGATTGAAAATTCCACAGCAGGCAGCCCAGACTCAAACACACAGAGGACAGGACAGCAGTGTGGACAGCCCTGGAGATGGTGGGGCTGCAAGGACCCAGTGTGACCCTCCTAAGTCCCATTTCTGTGACAGTGCATTGTGGCTTGTTCATAACAACGGTCCCTATGTGTTAGGAGAGATAGCAAAGCTAACAAATGCAGTGTGTCATCACTGCTGGGTTTGTAAAGATGAGAGAAGGAATAGCAAGACACTTGTGGAAACCTTGAACTCAGCTTGCGTGTGATTTAGATACATAGATGATGTTCCGTCAGCGTTAGGGTTCTTGTCTGTAAGGTCAGCATGGTTCGACATCCTTGTTCTTAGTGTGTGTGTGTGTGTTGAAGTATTTGGAGGTGTCATTACTTTATAGGATTCAGGAAAACAGAAATACACATGTATATGAGGGCCTGAAGGTGGGTGCAGGGACAGACCACAGAGATGGGGTGGGGGCACACCACATAGCAATCCGGGTGGACAGTGAATGATCATAGAAACCTTTTGACTTTTTTGGGGGGGCGCCTGGGTGGCTTAGTCGGCTAAGCGTCCGACTTTCGCTTAGGTCATGATCTCGCAGTTTGTGGGTTCGAGCCCCGCGTCAGGCTCTGTGCTGACTGCCAGCTGAGAGCCTGGAGCCTGTTTCAGAGTCTGTTACTCCCTCTCTCTCTGACCCTCCCCTGCTCACGCTGTCTCTCTCTCTCTCTCCTAGAAATAAATAAATAAAACATAAAAAAAAAAATAAAAAAAAAAAACCTCTTGACTTTTCAGTAGGTGTGAAATGTTAGAAAGGGAGAGAGAAGGAAGAACCCCTGTCCTTTGGAAACACGTCCTAAAATGACTATAAACAAAATGATTTGCTTAAAAAGCACTGAGAAGGGGTGAAGGTGTCTGCAGAAAACCACAGTGGCCACAGGGTGACACGACTGATTCTGGGGAGTAGGTGGGGGACTTTGGAACACCAGCACACATGGTTTTCTCTGGGTCCCAAATCTCTCAGAGTAAAGAAGAAAAAAAGTAAAAAGAAAAGGAAGGTAAAAAAGAAGGAAGCCAGATTCCTGAAAACCTTGTTTTGGGTGCCTGGATCCATCTGGGCCTGAAGCTGATGGCTCATAGGACTGAGGTGAACTGAACCACAGCCACACTTTTGCTTAAGTCAGTTTTTAGTTCTGGGCTGTCTCTGGCTGAAGGGGGTTCCTCTGGTGCCTGGAGGTGTGCCTGTGGGCCCCTCGGTGCACACCCCCCCCCCAACTCCAGGGGGTGCACACCCTCCCCTCCCATCCCCCCAGGTGCATACCCCCCAACTCCAGGGGGTGCACACCCACCCCTCCCCACCCCCCGGTGCACAGCCACCCCTCTCTTCCCCCCAGATGCACACTCCCCCCTCCCCTCCCCCCCAGGTGTACACCCATCCCCCCACACCCAAGTGGGCATCCGGTGGGGCCGCACCTTCTGCAGCAGCAGCACAATGATGGGGATGAGGCGAGCACGGCTCTGCTCCAGTGTGACCAGAGTCTGGGGTGAGCGGATGAAGAGCTTGCTGTGGCCAAAGGCCACATCGCCCTGCAGCCCGTGCTGCTCCAGGAGGGCGCTCGTGGCGGCCCTGTCGGAGCCCAGGAGGTGATTGGGCCACGTGTACTCACATGTCATCTTGTACCTGTAACGCGGGACGGGGCAGGAGGCACTCACTCGAGGGAGAGGCGTGGAGCCACCCCAGCTGGGCTGACACACCCAGCCCATGCCATCGCCCTAGGTGCCACTCCCTCTAGCCCACGCCCACCCTGCCCTGTGTCCCGCAAGGAGCCTCACTGTCAGTGTCCCATGTGTCGGGTCCGAGGGGTCCTGGCTGCCTCTGGGACCCTCCGCCCACCCCTCAGACTCCTCCCTGAAGCCCGGCCCGTGGGGGACAGACACTGGGGACTCGGGGCTCCCAGAAGCAGGGAGCAGTACCTGAGCAGGAACCGAGGGTAGGGCTGGCGGGAAGCAAAGCCGGCCCTCCGGACACGCACGTTCTCCAGCAGCCCCAGGTACGCGACCTGGTGGCGACAGTGGCCCTCATCCAGCCTCCCAGCCACCTTGTCCTCGTTGGGCTTGATGCAACGGACATAGAAGGGCTCCTGCCATGACAGGAGATACTCAGGGAGACCAGCGTCAGCCCCATGGCCCCTGGGCAGGTGTGCCCCCTGCCCCCTCCCTGGCTGTCTGGCAGGGGTCCTGCCTGCCTCCCTCTTGCCTCTACAGAGGCTGGGCTGAATGTCCAGTTGTTCTGTGGCTAAGGGGGCTCTGGTGTCCTCCTGAGGTCCCCTCTGACTTTGAGCTCCGCTAGAAGCTGCTTTCCTGTCCCTATGGGCCCCGCCCACCCACCGGGTGGTGGGGACGGGCAGGAGGCTTCAGCCCAGCCCAGGACATGTCATCAGCACTGCGGAGGGTTCCTGTTGGCTGGTGGGGGTGGGGGTGCAGCTCACAGCAGGCAGGAAGCGAGCACCACCTTCCCCAGGATGTGCAGATATAGGGGGCCAGTTTGACGCTCAGGCACAGACAGAAGGCCGTGCACAGATCCAAGGTGGGGGCAGGGCAGGGGACAGTACCTTGGAGGCCAGGTTTTCCACCAGGGCTACCATCGAGTTCTTGAAGAGGGTGCCGGCCGTCAGGGGGCGCTTGGTCACCTCTGTGATGTCCTGCTGCCCATCCGGCCACATGGCCCGCAGGGTGGGGTCTGAGCTGTGGACACAGGCCACATCCCCAGCCGCCCTCTGGAGGGCAGCCCCGCCCCAGCTCTGCCACTGGTAAGCTTTGTGGCCTTGGTGTTAGACCTCAGGCTGACATCCCACACGGCTGGTGTCAGACCTGGGTGTCTGAAGGCCCTTCCAGCTTGAAGCCCTGGGGCTCCGCCTCCAACTCCAGCCCACACACCTGTTGTACAGCAGCCGCTTGAAGTCCTGGAAGAGGTGGTCCCTGTTCTTGTCAATGAAGCCCTCCACCGAGTACCTGCGGGGCAGGGGCTGGTGAGGGGCCTCTGAGAGCCCCAGGAAGTCCCCACCCTTCCCTCCCATACCCACACCCACTCCCTTCCTCCACCAGTCTGAGAGTCGCCCTCCAGGAAGATGAGTCGGTTGTTGTGACCACGGCATGGAATCCTGGCTCTAGCAGATACATGCTGTGTGGCCTAGGACCGGTGACTTAACCTGTCTCTGCCCAGACACACATCACACGCTCAGAACAGCGCCTACTGAGTTTCCCTAAGTATCAGCGGCAGTAGTTAAACCAGGAACTTGAGTCATTGGTCTGTTTGGACTCTGTAGCACCAAGAACCTCAGATTCACTGTCTTGCCCTTTGATGACAAAGGCCAGAAACCGGCTCAGGGCCAAACTCTGGGCTCCACCTGGCGCTCCGGTGAAGGCTCCGGGCATGAGGTCTGACCTCAGGCTGCACTGTCCTCTCTGCTTCTTGTCCTTGTGAGGGACACAGCAGACACTTGTGGCTTTCTCTGTGGGCCATCTCAAGTCCCATTCAGGATGAGGTGAGCGACAGGTAGTCATAAAAATATCATGGAGACTTCTGAAGGGCTCCGCAGGCATTAGTACCAAAGGTGTTGGAAACACAGACTCTTGGGCACCTGGGTGGCTCAGTCGGTTAAGCCTCCGACTTCAGCTCAGGTCATGATCTCATAGCTCGTGGGTTCGAGCCCCATGTTGGGCTCTGTGCTGACAGCTCAGAGCCTGAAGCCTGCTTCAGATTCTGTGTCTCCTTCTCTGCCTCTTTCCTGTTCGTGCTGTCTCTCTCTCTCTCTCTCTCTCAAAAATAAACATTTTAAAAATTAACAAAAAATAAGGAAAGACAGACTCTGTCGGGTCTGCGCCCCACCCCCACCCGCCCACCTGCACCTGGAGGGAGGCCACCTCCATAGTAGTGTGCCCCTCCCCCAAGCACCAGCATGGTGGGGGGCCTAGATGAGAGCATCTTTTAAAGCTTCCAAAGGATTCTATGGTGCAGCCAGGACTGAGAGCTCTGATCCTAAGACCTCCGTCCCATGTGTTTCACTTGGGCGTGTGCTGACAGGCACCTCTGGAGGGTGTAAGAAGGGGAGGGGGCCTTACGTGACGTCCCCCGCATAGTGCTTGATCCGGAAGTCTCGGCCAAACTCCATGGTCTTGTCTGTGGGGCAGAGCTGGGGAGGGGGCGGGCCAGGGTCAAGGCACAGGGCCGGTGTCTGTGTAGGGGACCACCCCCGAGGGGAGGCCCGGCCACCAAGATCCCACCAAGACAGGACGCATGGTGCCTGTGGGGCTCAGCCTGGGGACAGCTGGGGGCAGGTGGGGCGGAGTAGCACCTGGCGGCTGGTGTAGTGTGGGTGGTGGCGGTGGTGCGTGTCCAGGCTCTGCAGGAAGATGCGGTCGGTGATGGTGCCTGCGGCACTGCAGGCTTCATCCAGCACGGCCAGCACGCCGCGGTGTGGCCGCTCCACCAGGTCCACGATGGTGGCGTTGTTGAAGTACTCCACCTGCAGAGCGGCCTGGCCGGCTCAGCACCCCGGTGGTCCTCAGTGTCCCAGGGCCCTTGCGCACCAGCCCACGCATCCGCCCCCCTGCAGCCCTCGAACACGCACCCCTTGGTCCTAGCACCCACCCCGCGGCCCCGGCACTCACGGTCTGCCAGGCGATGCCCTCCCGCTCGTACTCCTCCTGCTCCTGCTTCAGGATGAGCTGGATGAACAGCTGCTGCAGCTTCTCGTTGCAATAGTTGATACAGAACTGCTCGAAGCTGCGGGCGGGCAGAGGGCCGGGTTGTTATACCCCGCCCTCGCCCTGCCCTCCTACATTGGGGTGCTCGCTCTGTGTGCAGAGAGCCTCTGCATCCACGGTGGGTCCCTCCCCAGTAGCTCCCCCGAAGTTCCCCGGAGGGGCCCCCCTGTGGGGGTGTATCTCCTGTTGCGACCTCCAGCCCCCCCAGCTCATGCATGCTCTAGAGTGGATTTGGGAGTCACAGCCAGGGGAAGTGTGCCTCAAATCTTGCCTTCTTGGGTGCCACTGGATGGGAGGCACAGCTGAGGCACAGTCGGGGGGCTAGGGACCAGCTGGGGCAGACGGACGCTATCACGCCTCCTGCTCCCTAGCCCCGGGGAGCTCCGTGGGACTAAAGTGGTCCTAGAGGTTGGGGTCAGAGCATGGATGCAGTGGTTGGGCCACCCACCTGTTCACAGGGAACACCTCGAAGCCATAGATGTCCAGTACGCCTATAACTGTGTCCTTGCCGTCACGCCGGGGGTCCCGGTCTCGGGGTTCCATGACACAGTTGATCCGGGTCACCACCCACTCAAATAGTCGTTGGTACACTGCCTGGGGGGAGGTGAGCAGCTGGGGATTTGAGCTGCGTCTGTCCTTGCCTCCTACAGGAAGGCCTCCTGGGTGTCCCCGCCTCCCTCTCGGCAGCTTGCCCCCAGAGTACCTTGGCACAGGCGTCCCGGGCATAGCTGGCCTCCGCAGCCGTGTGGCCTTTCTCAATGAGCTCCCTGCCTCCTGAGGCCACGGTGCGGGACAACAGGCTTCGCATCACCGACTCCTGGGGCGTGGCTGTCAGCTCTGCCACGTGGTCCACCAGCACCTCCTCAGCCACAGCCAGGTGCCCCTTCTCCAGCCCGCTCTCCTCCGTCTCCACAAACTCTATGTTTCCCTGGTGATGGTGAGCAGTGACAGTCAGGCTCCCCGTGACAGATCCCAGAGGAGCCTCCCTACATGCCATGCCCAGGGAGAAGGAGGGATGGCATGGGGGGGGGCATGGGGCCCCAGATGGGGGAATGGCCCACAGTGCAGAGAAGAGCCTTCTCCAAGGCTTCCCACCAAGAACATCACATCTATGGTCCCGTTGCGTCCTCCTGCTCCTCACACCGGCTCACGGAGGGGCTTAGGGGGGCTGAGTAACTGCCCAAAGCCACATGGGCCTCAAATGACAGAGGAAAGAGGCATCTGCAGGACGCTCAGCTTTACTGAGCCTGCCAGACATGGACTGGCTGGTTGCAGGCCTGACCTACATGTGTGGGAGCACAGGACCCCCAGCTAGGGGAGGGGGGCACCCAGGCTTCACAGGGCTGGACTGCCAGAGGCCAGTCTCCTCCACCAGGGGCAGCCCCAGGACACCATGTGGGCCAGTGGCCCCTCAGGCCCTGGCCAGGCTCACCAGGTGCAGTATGGCAGCCAGGATCCGGTGCACAGAGTCCACCTCCTCGGGGCTGAAGCCGATCACCCGCATGGCCTCCATCACTGCCTGGTAGTGGCACCTCTCGTCACTGTCCAAGGGCTGCAGATGGAGGGGTTTAGCCTCCTGGTACCACACTGAGCCCCCATATCTCCCATGCCTCTGACCTAGCCCACCTGCTTAACCCGCTGCACCTCTCCCCACGCAGAGCCCCCAATGCCTCCCCATGGATCCCCACTGAATCAGGCCCCCTGAGGTCTTGCCACCAGCCAGCACCCAGGGCCCTCCCATGGAGCCCCGCCCCCACTCCCACAGAGCCCCTCCCCTACTCACATTGAGGCCTGCTCCCTGCCGGGTGAAGTTGTACAGGGCGGGGTTCCTCTGCAAGTGCAGGTCTTCCAGCTGTGAGTCCTCACAGCCCCGCAGCACCTGGCGGTCAGGCACACCCCTCCCTCAGTCCCTCAGAACGCCAAGGACCCCCCCCCCAACAAACGTGCAGAAGGACAAACATGAGGAAGCTCAGTGACAGTGTGGACACTGCTCGAGTCCAGTGGTCAGACACAGTGTAGACATCACGGGAGGACGGAGAAATCCTACTTCAGTGGGTCAGAATAGCACAGATGCCACCAGTATCCAGGCAGAACCCACTTCACTGGTCAAATGCAGTGTAGATGTCACAAGGTACAGGGAGATCCCACGTCAGTGGGTTAGATATGGTGCAGATACTGCCAGTGTCCAGGCAGTACCCACCTACTGGGTAAGACTGGTGTAGACTTGGTGCCCTCAAGTCCAGGCACAACCCACCTCAGTGGGTCATACACAGTGTAGACACCACCAGAGTCAGGGAGATCCAACATGAATGGGGCAGACATGGTGTCCACCACCACCGTCCAGACCATTCCCATCTCAGTGAGTCAGAGACTGTGTAGATATGCCCATGTCCTGGGAGGTCCCACTTCAGTGTTCAGGCATGACATAAACACCACCAGAACCCAGAAAGATCCTCTCCAGAGGGCCTCACCCAGTGTAGACACCCCCCTATCCAGGGTGTCCATGGAGATCCCCCTCCCAGGGAGGGGAGGGGACTGGTGGTGTCACAGCAGAGGGGAGGCAGGGAGGGAAAAGGGCTGTGGATGGGACCGTCGGAAGGGCTTCCTGGGTGCCTCCACACATCTGCTTTGGCTCACCTGGTAGAAGGCGTGGAAGTTCCGTTCGCCCACGTGCTGCTTGAGGACCCGAGACTGAGAAGAGAAGGGCAGCTGGGCTATGGCCTGGGCAGTGGCCCCATGCAGGGGACCCCTCCCAGAGCCCCCAGGCCCATGCAGGCAGAGTGGGTGAGGTGGGCCTGGTACAGAGGGTGCCCCCTCAGAGCTGGGGACCTCCCAGAAAGCTTGCCCTGTCCCCGGGCCCAGGCAGCAGGGCCCACCTTCTCCAGCAGGGCCCACCTTCTCCAGCAGGTAGCTGTGGATATGCCCCCCGACAGGATCTCCTTTGAAGTCGAAGTTGATGTCCATGTACTTGCCGAAGCGGCTGGAGTTGTTGTTTCGGTTGGTGCGCGCATTCCCAAAGGCCTCCAGCACGCAGGTGGACTTGAGCAGCACGTCCTTGACCCTGGGTAGGGTAGGGGGCCAGGCTGGAGGGTGCAGATCGGGCCGGGCAGCCCTGCCTGCAGCCTACCATCATGTGGGCTGGGAAGGCCACCTGCCAGGTGCTCTCAGAAGTGCACCTCCTCGCCTCCCAGGCACCTGCAGCCCACAGGGAGGACAGCACACCCTGCCCTGCACCTCCAGCCACAGGCTGGACTTCGCCCCCAGCCCCCCGAGCCCCACCTCGGCCCTCTCTACAGGAAGAGCCCAGGAAGAACCAGGGCTCTCACACAGGAAGTTGCTCCCACGTGGTCCCACCAGTCACAGCTGGTGAACAGCTAGCCAGCAGATGGACGGGCAAGCCCTCATCTGGGCCCAGGCCCTTCCTGACCATCTGGGCAAACTTTCCCTTCTGTGGGGTCTGCCATGAGGGGCCCAGCACCTGTCTGTTGGCCCTGTGCACTTTGCCTCTTCCTGTTCCTGGTGGCGGGGTACACCCTGCATTGGGCCCTGCCTCTCCCGGGTTGAGAAGGACTGGCGGGTCACCTGGACCCCTCCTGAGAGATGAGCCACTGAACTGGGCCTGTGGCCAGGCTCAGTTACAGGTCTTCCCCTCCAGCGTGACACCCAGGGCCACCCCTGCACCAGCCCACCCTGCTCTCACCTCTCCACCTCTGCCCTCTGGCTGGGGTTGGTGACAGCAGCGATGTACTGCATGATGTGCTTGCTGGCCTCTGTCTTCCCTGCCCCACTCTCCCCTGCCAGGCAGATGGAGAGTCAGACAGAATTAGCAGCCGCTCTTCTTGACGGGTTCCCTGTGCCGCCGCCCCCCCCCCCCAACCCCAGGGTCCGGGGAGGCTGCCTGGGCCCTGGCGACAGGGCAGGTACCTGAGATAACAATGCAGGTGTCCCTGGACCGTCGCTTCATTGCCCTGTAGGCGGCGTTGGCTACAGCGTAGAGGTGGGGCGGCCGCTCATAGAGCTCACGGCCCTGGTACTTGGCGATGGCTTCAGGCCCGTACAGTGGCAGCTCCTGGTAGGGGTTCACTGACACCAGCACCTCGCCGATGTAGGTGTAGATGCGGCCCTTCTCGAACCTGGGTGAAGCCAGGCCTCAGTGCTCAAGGGCTGGGGATGCACACCCAGGTGCTGGGGCCCGTGGGCCGCTGTGGGAAGCCTTGGAGGGCCCTGGCCCACCCCAGGGCTGAGAGTGGGAAGAGGGTGCAGGGTGACCTGAGACTTCCCGATGCCATCCTGCTGGAACCCCACCCCCACTGCAGGGTCATGTTGGGATCCAGGCTGCTCTCCGTGCGGGTCCCAGGAATCATGACCTCCCGTTTTATGAAAGGCTGGCTTGCCCAAGACCACACTGGGCAAGGTGGAGCCCAGTGGTTTAGGTCTGAGAGGAGAAAGGAGCTGGGAGGCAGAGGGAGGGACCTCGGGCCATTTCCGTCTGGAGGCCCCCGCCCAGCCCCACCCAGATGGCTGGGACTTGGGAGGGGCGCAGGGAGAGGGCCTGGGGCTGCAGCGGCTCCTCCCCCGGCACATCCTCAGACTTCTCAGCCCTGACCGCTGAGATCCTGGACCTGGATCCTTCCCTCTCTTGACTTTTTTGCCCTGGGAGGCACCCGGGCCACCAGCTCCCGCGCGCTGTCTGGGACCCGCCCTGCCCTGGTGGCTTGCGGGCCGTCCCTGTCAGGGGTTCCTCTTCCTCAGCTGCCGCCTTGCCTCAGTAGAGGGAGTTCCCCAGCTCAGCTCCCTCCACACCCATCATCGCCTGACCTGCCCCCTGCAAGCCGTGTGGCCAGCTCAGTGCTCCATCGTGAAAATGGAGATGGGAATGTCCACCCATCTCTCGGGCTAGGTCATCAAAAGGAAGTGAAATTTTGCTTAGCCCTGAACAAAATAGCTCATCTCCTGTCTTCTACCTTCAATAACGGTGCCGGGCGGGGGCGCCCCCAGCTCTATAGCCTCCTTCTGCTCCCCCTGGCCGTCCAGCTGTCCGGGTCCTGGTGGCCACCCCATCTCCCTCTCCCCTCGCTCTTGCAGGGCAAGTCAGACCCCATGTCACTTCTACCAGCCATGCCCTGCAGCACCCCACGCACCCCCAAGCGACATCTCAGCTGCACCCTGGGATAGGGCCTGCCTGCTTCCCTCGGGGGCCCCAGGGCCCAGCACAGCCCCCCCCCCCGCAGGAGGGGGACTGTGTGCCCTGTCAGGGGGCTGGCACCTGCCGGTCCATGCCCGGCAGGAGGGGCAGAAGGCAGCCAGGCTGTGTGGAAGGCAGGGCTCTGGGAAGCCAGCCCCAGCACTGGCTGGCCACCCTGGCCCTGGGAGGACTGTCCTTCGTGTGCCCCGCCAGGTCCCCATGCAGTCACCCAGACAGTGGTCCGTGTGGGTGGGTGGGTGTAAGCCCACCTCCCCCTCCACGTCCTGGGCTGTGAGACCAGGGAGCGTGGAGGCAGGAGAGGGGGACCTGGCATGTAAGCCCACCTCTCCACCCGCCCCCCCCCCCACTGACGGGAGACCAAGGAGTGTGGGAGCAGGAGAGGGGGACCCAGCGCCTGCGTCCACCTGAGTTTTAGGTTTTCCATGAAGTCCTCCATGGTCACTTGGTCCAAAAGCACGAAGTCGGCTTTGCCGCAGTCAGGGCCTTCCTCGTCCATCCTGCCGGCGGGAGGCACCCGGCCCAGGTGGCCCCGACCTTCCTGTGCAGAGAGGCAGAGGGGAGGGTGCTCGGAGCAGGCCCTGCCCTCCTGGGCCGTCTCCCCAGGCGCGTGTGGTAAAGGAGGAAGTGGGTTCTGGCCCCAGGGAGGGGCTGCCCTCCCCCCTTGCCGCTCCCTCCTGAGAGGGGCTCTGACCCCTGCTTCCTGGTTCCCGCACCCAGTGGGCGGGCGACTGATAGTGGAGGTGGTGGGTGCTCTGGAAGGTTCCTGCTGGCCTCCTCAGTAAGCTCAGACCCTCCGTGGTCTCTATGGCCACCCCTTGGCCCAAGGAGGGTGGGGGGGTCACCCATGGCTTCACGTGGTCCTGACTGCCAACCCTATGTGTTAACTCTCATAGCTCAACACTAGGTGGTTTTTAGAGTGGGTACCTTGTACCTTGATAAAAATGGGGAATGCTGATGCCCAGGCCTTGGGGCCGGGGTCTATAACAACATTCTTCAAAGTGTGCAAGGCCACACCAGGATATAAATGGCAAACCCATGTCAGACTGCACCGCAGGGCTGATGGCCTGGGAACCTCGTGCTGAGGCTTGGGGAGGGTCGTACCGCAGGAACCCTGTGCCCTCGCATCCCCCCGCCTGTCCCTTCTGTAGTACGGATCAGGAATAGCAGAGAGCCTCTAGAAGCTGCAGACTGCCTGGTTCAGATTGGTCTTCAAACGGTCTCCCGGACAGGTCTCTCGGCACCGGGCCTGGCATGAGGCCGGAGTATCAGCCAAGAGCGAGTCATCCATATGCTTTCGGGGGCCTGTACTCAAAAACCAGTCTGTGTAATAGCTGCCTTCCAATGAACCACCTTCTAAACTCTGCAATAGTCGACATGGAAATTATAGGCTTTCTTTGCCCCTCAATCGAATACAGCTTAGTAAGGCTGGGAGGTGCTTATTCAAATGGTTGACGAAACTGGGCATGGGCCCATCTCCGCTTCGGACCTGTTGGCCTGGCCCTTCAATCTGGACAGACCTGGTGCTTTTGAAGGGCTTTTCCACACCAGAGCTCAGAACCTGGTCCCAGGTGTCACTTCCCCAACTTCCTAACCCAAGGGATCCCCCTGTCTCCGGGCACATGCTAATTAACATTACAGAGGAACACAGCTGAGGTCTGAAATTCCAGAGTCACTGGATAGTTTTCTTCGGGTTTTTCCTGGGAGAAATGTCAAGACCATGCTGAGGTTGGGGATTCCCTGCTCCGTGGAGCTTGCTGTGGGTTTTATGCGCTGTCAGTGTAACCTCAAGCCTAACCAGTCTTATCCAATCTGGAGACACAGGGATGACATCATACCAAGTCCTTTCCCTTCCTGGTCTCCCCCTCATCTGGGAAGGGGGGAACAAACCCCTAGCAGGATTTCAGCTGGGACACCAAACGGGAGGGAGGGGGCTGCATGTCACTCTCCTGACCTCACAAGGTCAGCAAAATTCCAAGATGCCTCCCTCCAGCCAGGTCCCTCTCCTTCCTGGCCCTAGCCTGGCCCCCTGCTGATGTCCTTGATTTTTTCGGCTTCTGGCAAGACTCTGAGGCTCAAATACATCCACCTCACTGAGGTGGGCTCCTGCAGGGAAGGCCCAAGGCCCCTCATAGGCTACCTCCCACTCTTCCCAGTGGGCTCTGGGGGTTTCCTCCTGGGTACACTGCTGGCTGGCACTGGAGTCACACCTGTGGGCACTGTGCATACCATCACTTTACAGATTGTCCATGTGGCTCTCTGCATCTTTCCTGAAAGAAGCTGGTCCTGCTGACATTCTTGCCAACAGCCTCCCAGCATGAGCTAAACAAACACTTAAACCCAGTGGTTGGTGGGTGTGGTCCACCAGAGGGCTGGCGTGAGATTTCCTACCAACCCTGAGTGTGCCTCACTTACACTAAGAGTGTCAGCTTACACATGGAGCTGGCCACCTGCACTTGTGCCCAGGTGTGAAGTTGAGCCCCACACCCAGATCTCAGCGTGCCAGTAAGGAGAGGGAAGGAAGCCTGTTGAGGCAGCAGAGCCCGCTCTGGAGGCCCAGGTGAAGGTCCTGGTGGTGGGGGCAGGCACCCCATCACCCACACAGTGGTCTGGGAAGGCCAGAGTGTCTCTGGCACATGGGAAGGAGGACCAGGTAGGGCTGAACCACACACTGAAAAGACTTTATTAACCACCCCCGGTTTCCCACACAGGAGCGGTCGGAGGGGCCCGGGTCACGCCGACAGCGACGAGCCTTATTTCGGAAGCAGGAAGCACGGCGGCATCCAAACCTGGGGTCAAAGGACATCAGTTAGAGATGCGCACCAGGCCCTGAGGACCCCGCTACCCCTGGCCCCAGCCTGGGCAGAGAACCAAAACTTCCTGCCTCCTCCAAGGGCGGCATGAGAGTACTTGCACCTACTTCCAGAATGGGGGCAGCACCTGCGCTAGGTGTGTGGGTGGGTGTCCATGGTTCGGCTGCGCCTTCAGACAGGAGGAGGAGGAGGAGGGACTCGGAGGCGTGCTGTGAAACATCAAGCACGTGAGCAGCCAAGGAGTGCCGTAAAACGTTGGCTGCCACTGAGAGGCAAGAACAGAACCAAGTCTGGATCTGCACTCCTGGCTACACCGTGAGCTAACCGGCCTCCGTGACGGGACTTGTAGCAGCCTGGCCTTCCCAGGTGAGCACAGCACCGACCCTGGAGGTTCCTGGGGCAAAGGCTGCAGGTCGAACCTCAAACCACCAAGGCAATCAACGCCGGGCCAAAGCATCAGGGCCCAAGGAGTCCAGATACTAGACAACTGTTGTCCAAAAAGTCTCACAAGCCTGAAGGCTATTAACCTTTCTGGGACCCAATCACCCAACTTACAATATGGGAAGGTCAGAATAAGTTGATGGTTTTGAACTTCTTCTAGGACAGGAAACTCGGGAAAATTAGCAGAGGTGAGGTGAAGACAGACCTCTCCAGCACACTCACCGCTGCAGATGCCGTTCCCCTGGCAGCCACCAGTGAGGCCATCTCTCAGGGTTCCTGTGGCTCTGGGACCTTGGGACTGCTGCTGCTGACACCCTGGGGGACCACAGACACCGCTGTCACATGCTGGGCAGTGACCCAGAGCACAGCCTGCTGGGGAAGGGGGATACCTGCCGGAAACTGAGAAGCGTCTGACGCCCCCCACCCCCACCCCCGGCTGACAAGGTGGCCCACCGTTTCAGGGATGCTAGTAGGACACACCTTTGATTGCAGACAGACCTGTCTCTTCTCAACAGCAGTGGCCAGGGCATCAGCATCCTCCCCCAGCTGGTTCCCACCAGCGGGGCAAGAAGGCACCCGCATATGCAAAGAGCCACGTGTTACAGGAATGCCAATCCTTTTACCTGCTCTGCTCAGGAGGGAGGGACTCCCTGTACATCCCAAGGCTGTGTGCTACTTGAACATCTGAAGATGGGCCAAAATTCCACCTGGGAGTCCTTGCTCCCAGGACCGCAGAAACACGAGCCCGAGTGTCTTCTTGAAGCCGTGTGTTCAGCGTCTGCACCTAGACTGGAAGAGGCAGATCCCAAGTTGGCTGAAAGCCCCAACTTTCAGGGGCTATGCTGCCCTGCCACAACCACCCTGGCCCATCCCTGGCAGCACCCAGCACCCAACAGCCCTTCCGTGGATGCCAGGACACTGGGGCATCCCCCTTCCACCCGCTTCCACATTCCAGTCCTCCCTCCTGGTCTGGCATCTGGAAAAGGCAGACAGTAAGTAGGGAGGGAGAGGCCTGGTGTTCAATCATGACCTGCCAGTTTCCGGCTGGACGACCCTGGAAGAGGGCCCCTGTTCTGTACTGGACCCAAGACACGTCACGGTGGCCCCCAAAGATCTGAACTGGGGGAGGAACAAAGACCAACGGGGGTGCCCTCCTTTAAAATGAGCACACGCTGGCCTCCCCCTCCTGCAGCCCCACTGCAAAAATTTCACTGGCTACACCTACAACTTGTAAATATCGCTCCATCCATCCCGCAGGGCAGGGCTAGTCTGGTACTATTTTCTACTCACTGCTCCCCGAAGCTCCCCCTTTACCACTCTCCCTTCAACTTCATTTCCAACTTTTGCAAAGCTTTTAAGGACAATAAAATAAAATCTGCAGCGAGCCTGGAACATCGCAAACACCTCCGAATCCACAACTTCTGCAGATGTGAATGCTCTGTAGGCTGCATGATCCCTAATAGTAGCCACTTGCCAAACGTGTCTCCTGCGAGGTGAGCAATGTGAATAAGAACCCAAGTTCCAAACTTTACTTCACCTAACCTCACGTGGCAAGAGAGATTTACAACGCGCCGCGGCACACCAGAAATGAAAGAAAAGCGGTCAGCTGTTGGAAATTTCTATAACCTTGCTCTGGATGGAGCAGGGCAAGGCCTCAAACCATTTCCTAGTGTTCTTGCAAGCACTGTAGGAATGCACGGGGCCACCCCAGGCCCAGGCACGCTGGAGGCTTGCAGCCCACCTTCCCGCAAGTCCCCAGGCCCAGGGCACCTGCCCGGCCTGGAGACTAGATTGGAAGGACTACCTTCAACGCTGCCCCTCACGACCCCGGAGCTCCCGAGCGTAACTCCGTCAACTTTCAAGAGCAGAGAAACAGCCGTACGACCGGTCATTACCCAGAGCTGCCCTTCCGCCAGTCTTCCCGGCAAGTATTCCGCAGCTGCAATCAGTCTCTCGAACGGCGCGCCGAGACCTCAGGGCACCCTCAGCGGATTTCGCAAGGGCTTCCCGGGAAAGCCGGGTGGCGGGTACGCCGGGTCGGGGAGCAGCGGCGAGCGCGGCGTCACCCCCCGCCCGAGACAGCGCCTCGAGGCGGACACGCGGTCAGCCCTAGCCGGGCTCGCCCCGCATCCGGCCGCGACCCCATCCCCGCGGCGTTGTCCCCACGGCCAGTGGTCCCCAGGCCTGAGCAGGGCGCAAGCGCCGCCGGGGAACCGCGATGGCCTCGGATGCCTACGCGGCCCAGGAGCAGCCCATTGCCGTCGGCACATGGCGCCACACTCAGCGCGCCGGAAGCCGGCCGTGGTGACGTCACGTAACGCGCCGGAAGCCGACCACCGGGAGGGCGCGGGCGGAAGCCGGGGAATGACTGCTGGGGGCCGCGGGGGCGGAGAGAGGGGCGCCGCGTTCTGTCCGCCCCCATCGGGGCACAAGTACCCCGCTTTCCTCCGCACTGCCCTGCGGCCCAAGGAGCCTGGGGACTGGCCTCGCTCGGAAGTGTCTGCCGGAGCTTTGAGCCCGGCGTCGCGGCGGGTTGAGGGCCCACGGCCGGGGGGCAGCGCCGGGACCCTGGGCTGAGCGCGAGAGCGCTTTCTTTGTTGTCGCCTCCCTTGAGCGGGTTGCCGGTGGTACACAGCCCGTCCCGGTCTGGTCTTATGCTGGAATAAAAGCATTTCCTTCTCTTCTGCCTTGGTGGGGCGCTTGTCTGGGTTGGGAGGGACGCGCCGGGGACGTACTGGAGCCGGAAAGGGTGTGGCTGGTCGGAGATTGTAGTAGGGCCTTCTCAGAGAGGACAGGGGAGCACAGACTGTACGTTCCGGTGTCTGGGATCAGGGATCAGACTAACAACTCTAACAAGTGGGTTCTGTAAGTAAAGAGCTGAGCAGTGCTTGAAACTCATTGTACGTACAGCACCTTCTAGATCCGTTCAAGCCCTTCAGCCTATACAAATCCCACTATGTATTTTATTAAATCTCATGAGATGGGGCAGGAGTATTACTTCCAGATTGCTCATATGGAAAATAACATTCATCGAAAGAGGTTAAGAGGCTTGCTCACGATCTTCTGGAAGGCTATGGCTTGGGGCCGGTTTCAGTGCTGTTTGCCTTCCGTCACTCTGCCGAGAGACTAAGAGAAACGGCGTGTGAGGGTGTGGGTCCATACTTGTGACCCAAAAAGGTGAACTCTTCCCAGGACTGAAAGAGAAGAGCTTCTTTCTAAAATGATAACAAAATGGACTAGAGATGAGATGATGCTCTATGGAAATCGTTTTCCAAGGAATTAAGTACCAGCGGCTTCTGGGTGGCTCAGTCAAGCATCTGACTTCAGCGTAGGTCATGATCTCATGGTTAGTGAGTTTGAGACCCATATTGGGCTCTGCACTGATGGCTCTAAGCCTGCTTGGGATTCTCTCTCTCTGCACCTCAGCTCTCAAAAATAACTTAAAGAAAGGGTGCTAAAACATTGAACACCACAGAACCAAAGCTTGCTTGCATTGTACAGGAAGGAAAGATGCATGAGACAGACACAAAGGGAGAGAGACCTCACAGCACTGTCTCAACGACTTACCAGAGTATCAAAAACAACTTTCTCCAAATCCACATCTCCAAAGAATAACTCCATTATTCTTCCAAGCCAACTGGGATATATGCCTGGAAAGAATATTAGCAATTTGGCTCTGGAAGAATACATAAGGAGTACAGGCAAGGAAATATCGAGGAGGAGCGGGCGGCGTCTCCCATGGAGGCCACACAGGGTGGCTGTACTTCACAGGGATGTTCACAGTCTAGAGTTGGTTTGGCCTGTTATCATTTACAGGTCTGGAAACTCGGAATTGCAAAGAGAATTCACTCAAAGTGATTTGAAGAAATTTTTTTCCTCACTGAGTAAGCCAAACCATTGGATTTGTGATGGGCACAGCATGGTACGAGGTGCTGGGCACGTGTCCGAGGACCACTTGGAGATCTCTTGTTAGTTATGTGCTGTTTAGTCTCATGAGGGAGATTCTGGATGGGAGAGAGGGACAAGAAAGAAAACACTGGAGTCAGCCTCAGGAACAGTGAAAAGATTCACTAAAAAAAAGGAGTGAGGGGCACCTGGGTGGCTCTGTTGGTTGAGCACCTGACTCTTGGTTTCAGCTCAGGTTACCATCTCATGGTTCGTGAGTTCGAGCCTCGAATCAGGCTCTGCATTGACAGTGTGGAGCCTGCTTGGGATTCTCGCTCTCCTTTTCTCTGTCTCTGCTCCTCCCTTGCTCCAGTGCATGTGTGTGTGCATGTGCTCTCTCTCTTTCTCAAAGTAAATAAACAAACAAACTCCACACCAATTAGCTGGAATCTAGCCAAGATGTGAGTACACGGAAACTGTCTTTGAGCAGGACAACTGAAGATCAATCTTGAACACTCGAGAGTCTAGCTGGGGGAGACTGTGTCCAGGTAACGTCAGTGTTTTTCCATCTATGTCTGGTCAGATGCACGTCAGTTGTCTCATTTGAGCTTCTCAGTTATGAAGAGGAATCCCACACAGTCTTTAAAGGGCCTTACAGTCTAGTAGAGGAAATGTCCTAACATGAACTCTAGCGTCAGGACACACAAAGAATGTGTTCGGGGGCTGGAGGAGGGAAAAACTGCATTCAAAGACTCAGTGGAAGAGGAGATACTTGAGCTGGGTGAAAAAGCCCAATAGCCAAGTCCACCAGGGACAAACCAGGTCTGGCTTATTAACCTGCTGCAAAGAGAGAATTCTAGAAACTTCTGCATCGTGTCTCATGACAAGAGTAGAAAAGGAATTTTGTAAGGTTTGGGGTTTGCACTAAAGAATTCTCAGGCAGGGAGAGGGGAAGTGAGGGCCAGCTCCAGATTGTTGTTGCCCCGAAGTGTGGACCACTTAGTAACTGGGTCTCCGATATTTTTGTTCATGAGGTGGGGCCACAGAGCAGGCTATGGAGGTTACTGGTAAGCAGGAAGAGGCTGTCAAAACACTTTGCAGCCGAGTGGTGACCTTGGGAGAAATATTTTCGTTATGACTGCACTGCCTCATCACTGCCTATTAAGAGACATTGAATGTACCAGTGGCCAGTGGCCAGATCATTTATGAAAATAGGCCCATGGCCTGTAGCAGGCTGCCCAAACCCATCCGTCCTCTGCAGAGGCCCACCCAGGAAGCCAGCTGCTCAAAGTCAGACTTGGAGCGATTCACACTGCTGGCTCTGGTGACAACCAAGAAAGCCACACAATACCCTGTGGACAGTCCAACTAAGCCAGATGGCCAGGACTCAGTCAATAACTGACATCTTACCTCATTTTTGTTCCTGGGTCCAAATCAGAACCAACCAGAGAAAACCAAACACATAGGATACCCCACTTCTGTGGAGCTCACCTCTGGCTCCCTCAGGCCCACAGCCCCCCATCAGGGCACCCCTGAGTCCCCCTTTACCACCACGAAGCTCTCCCCCACCCTGCCTGCCTCCGGGCCTCTGTCAAACCAGGTGATGGAGTGACTCCCTCACTATCGTAGGCTCTTAACAAATAGCCTTTGCTCATCCTCATTTGGTGGGTCCTCATTATTTCCCTGGGTCCAAAGAGCTCTGGGTTTGGTGAGCACATGGTGTTGCTGGTGGAGTGGTGACCTGGGGAGGCATTGAACCCCCGTGTGCCAGTCCCTCTACCTGCTCCAGGCATGTCTTCCATCTGGCTCCTTACCTGTAGCTTTTGTCATATCCTTTTCTAATAAGCTGGTAAACAGTCCGTAACCTCTTTTTCTGAGTTCTATGAGCCGCTCTAGCAAGTTATTGCATCCGAGGGAGGGGCATGGGAACCCCGATTCAGAGCCAATTGGTTTAGAAGCACAGGTACCACTTTGGACTCATGGTTGGCATCTTAATTGGGGGGGTCTTATGGGAGGGAGCCCTCCCCCGCAGCCGTCCCGAGTGGATGGTGCCAGAGTGAGTTACAGGGTGGGACACCCAGCCGATGTCACAGAATTGCTGGGTGTAGGGAAAGCTCTTGCGCGTCTAGTGTTAGCCGTGTTATGTGCTGCACGGCCCGATGAGAAGTATATAGAAAGGTACGTTGGTGGAAGAACACCCGACCTCGTGCTGGGGTGGGAGCCACGCGCTGCACTGTTCAGGTCTGCAGCTGTAGCTACTAAATGCCGCAGAAGGAAGACTGAAGATTTTTTCCCCCCAGCTCTGCTCTATGTGCCTGGAGTACCTACGTGTGAGGGTTCTAGGGACCAGCTAGTTAGTTGGTATCTGTCTCAAGTAGGGTCCAAAGTATCGGCCAGACACTAAAGAGAACTCCGAAGAATAAGAGAATAGTAGATAGAAGGCGGAGCTGCTATTCTGAGGGCTGAGATAAAGCCCCCGGGGGCGGAGGAAGAGACCCCTTCACCCCCAGGGCTGAGATCCAACTTGCTTGGAGAGGGCCCAGGTGAGCTACAGCTCACCAAATGGCGGAGAAGCCCTGGCGGGACGCCCTGCCAGTCCCTCCGGAATGCCGGGAAAGCTGTTCACCCTGCGCTGGCTCGCGGATATACCGCAGGAGTTGGAGGAGTGCGCTGGCAGCCTGCACCGCGGAATCAGGTGCCCACGGAACCCGGAGCTGGGAGAAGTCGTCCTCGGTGCAGGGAGCTGGGCGCGGGGGAGGCCTCTTGTTCTGCAGCTGCCAAGGGAGCTAGCTCCCTGGAGCCCGGTAGCAAAGCCCCTACCTCGGGCATCGCCTCTCAGGGGGCTCTTCCCTGACACACCTCTACCCTGGCCCACCTGGTCAGAGGGCCCAGCTCCACCCCGCAGGGCATGAAATGAGAGTGAATGCGGAGCTGGAGCTAACACTGACAACTGGCGCAGGATGCGACAACATCAGTGGAGATAAGTAATGGTGTGTTTGGTGTCAGTTTACATTCTAGCTGTGGTGCAAAGTTCTTAAAACATTAAATTAAAAAAAAATTATTTTCATTTTTGAAAGAGGGTGTGAGCTGGGGAGAGACAGAGAGGATCCAAAACGGGCTCTACGCTGACAGCAGAAAGCCAGCAGAAAGCCAGATGCCGGGCCAGAACCAATGAGATACGAGCTGTGAGATCATGACCTGAGCCTAAGTTGGACGCTTAACCCACCGAGCCACCCAGGAACCCCTGCGCTCCAAGGCTCTTGATGGCAGCTTCGCTTAGAGGCAAAATAATGGCCTGTTGCTGGCTCCTACTTGCAGCGTGGTGGGGAAACCATCAGACTCTCCAAACTTGTCTGTAAAAGGCGGCAGTTACCCTGGTGATCCTGAAGGTCACCGTCTGTCACTGACTATTATTAAGGTGACTGTTCTGAGAGGGCCCAGGCATCTCCACCTGCATCTCCACCCTTCTGAGAGCTTGTCTGAGCAACACAGGCACTGGGGCAGAGGAAGTCGTAGACAGGGTCAAGGCTGAAGCCAACGGAATTAAGGCACAGATTGAGAAAGACAAAGGAAGTGGCTTCGCCCCGCTGGTCCCGCCCAGCCCTTTCGCTGGCCCCGCCCCCAGCCCCCATCTCCCTTCCCGCCAGCCACGCCTTCGTATCCCCGTTGGCCCCGCCCACCCATCCTGCAGGTCCAGTATCTTACCAGCGCTGCCCCCTTCCCCTTCCTGTACTCACCTTCCTGCCGGCCTCGCCCCTTCCTGCCAGCCACGCCCTCCCTCGCCGCTAGCCCCGCCCACCCGCCGGCTCACCCTCATCTCACGTGGCCCGCCCCAGCCTTCCTGCCAGCCACGCCCGCCCTTACCGCTAGCTCCACCCCTCCTCTCGGGCTCCACCTCTTCCCTCCGGCCCCGCCCCCACCTCACAGGCCCACCCTTCCTTTCCTGCCAGCCCCGCCTCCTTCCCTTCCCAACTTTCCTGCCTCGCCCCTTCCCAAAGGCCCCGCCCTCACCTTTCTGCAAACCACGCCCCTTCTAGCTAGCTTCGCCTTACCCCGCCTGTCCCGCCCCCACCTCACAAGCCATGCCCTCCCTCTCCTGCTAACTTCGCCCCCTCCCCTTCTGGTCCCCACTTTCCTACCTGCTCCGCACTTTCCAGACAGCCCCGCTCCTCCCACTAGGTCAGCCTCTTCTCCCTACCTGGCCTCTACCTTAGTGCCCGCCCCTCACTCACCGTCCTGATAGCCCGCCCCTTCCCTCAGGCCCCACCCCTTCCCTCCAGCCCCGCCCCCGCTTGTGACTAGCCCCTCTTCCTTCCCCGGCCCCGCCCCCCGTTTCCAGTCGGTTTGAGCGCGTTCTTCCCCGGCGCGAGGCAGGTCGGGAAGTTGGCTGCCCTAAAGATGGCGGCAGAATCGAAAAGTTGGAACCGGGCCTGCGACCCTGAGGGGCGAAGGCCGGGCTGGGGGCGGGGCAGGTGCGCTCCCGCCCTCCCTGAAGGGCGTGGGCGGGATAGGGGAGTGATAGGCGCGCTCCCGCGGTCGCGAAGGGGTGGGGCGCGTCGGGCGCGTCCCCGGTGGCCCCGAGGGGTGGGGGCGGGACGCGGGGCGGGGCGCGGGGCGGGGCCTCGCCTCGGCCCGGAAGTGCGGGGTGCGGGGTGCGGGGCGCGGACGTCCCCTGGCGGCCGCGGCCGGAAACTGCGGCCGCGCGGGCGGGAGGCGCAGGAGCGGCGGCGGTGGCGGCGGCCGCGGGGCCAGGCGAGCATGTAGCGGCCACGGGCGACGCGGGGCTCCCGGGGCGGGCCGGGCCGCGGGGGCCGCTCGCGGCGACATGGACGAGGAGGGCAAGAAGGGCAAGAAGGTGAGCGTGCTCGGGCGCGCGCCCCCCGGGGGCCGGGCGGGGGGCGGGCTGGACCCCGGAGCCGGGCGGAGGGGCTAGCGCCGGGGCTGGGCAGGGAGAGTCCCTCGGGGCCGCGCTTCGGCCGGCCGGCGCGGGGCGCGAGGAAGTCTGATTGGAAGTCGGGCGTGGAGAGGTCGGGGGGCGCGGGCGGTCGCGGGGAGCGTGGCCGGCGGGCCGGGCGGGAGCTGGAGCGCCGCGCGGTCGGGCCCGGGACAGGGCCGCGGGGGCCGGTGCGCGCGGACGGGGGCGGGCGGCGACCTCGCGGACAATGCGGTTAGGTGGTCCTCGGTCCGGGCCGCGCGGCGGGTAGGAAGGGGCCACGCCTTTCCTCCCCTTCCGGCCAGTGACCCCCCCCCCCCCGAAAGCCGGGCTCTCTGCACATGGCCATCCCCGCGGGTCAGCGACCGGGGGCTGCCGGAGAGCCGATCCTAAGTTTTATGGGGCGGGAGTCTTGGGGACGGTGGTGGTCGGCCAGCCCAGAACACGGGCTCCCAGCGAACTGCGGGTCGAGGCAAAGGCAGCCCATTCGCCGGGTGAGGTTTGCTCTGATTCTAGCCGAGCGATTTCAGTGACGCTACATTTGGCACTTGCATTTCGGCCATAGTTCAGGAGGCGCCTTACTTAGTTCATGCAGTTTTAAAAGTGTGGCTTTAATTATAGGCTGGAGTCGTTGGTACACTCAACATTTTAAGGAGACATAACTAAGCGGGATAAGCTGGAAAATGGGTCTCAGTGATAGGGTATTTGTCACGTGCAGAATTTCACCAGTGTCCACTTACCTGCGGGAATTTAACACAGCCCTTGGTGGGTCCTCCGATCTCCGCAGCGGGAGCTGGCCACGGCCTGCTGTGCCCTTCCATGACTGGTCTGCAGCACCTTGCTTTACGAGGTGCCCATTTTAAAAAGGCTGTATTCGAGGTCCAGTCTCTGGGTGGTCTTCAGGGGGCCGTGGGGGGCTTCTCCCGACTTTCTCTCTGGGTGGTTGAGTTCTGTTGTGACTGTGAGTCTGGTTTTATAGTTACCTACAGAGATGGGTTGAGTCTGGAAAACAGTCCAAGAAAGTGATTCAGCCTGCAAGTGCCAGACTTCTGCCCACCATAGGGGGGAAAAGCTCCAGAAGAAAGCCAGTCGACTCCATCCTCTGTGTTACAGGCAGGCAGCAGGTGGGTCGGGACGCACCCAGGAGATGGCCTGTCCCCAGTGGTCTTGGCTGCCAGTGTAGCTGCGTCCCAGCACAGCACCAGTCTTGGCCTTGGCGCATCTTCCACACTCAGGCCAGATGGTGCTGGTTAGGAGGGTCAGTCCCTTCCAACGGATGCTCACCTTCCTGTGATGGGGAAGCATGGGATAGACTGATTCCTTTCTAGAGACTTCTACCAGGTTTGGTAGAAAGTGTAGAATATTCAGCAGTATTGAGAGGGGATGGGGAATCAGTGAGGCATTCCTGAGTTTTTGAAATAGAAGTGAAAAGCCAGCAAAACTCAGGAAGTTTAGAGTTGGGGTGTGTGTTGAGATTTAGGGATAGAGGGTAAAGATGAATTTCATTGTCTCTTACAGAAGATAATCTCTTGTTACATAGTTGCCTAAGCCAGGCTTCTTTGTTTCTCTGTATTCTGCCTCTGCCCTGCTCTTTTTCCATCCAGGCCATCACTTAGTACACTTTCTCTCTTGCTCTCTGCCAGGTATTCTGCTCTGCTCCTCCATACAGTGTGAGGTCACCTCCAGCTCATGAAACTTGGTGCTTATATTGTTCTCGTTGGGGTAAATTTACCAGATTAATCTATTTTAAAACTGGCACACAAATTCAGGTTAAAATAGCATAAGTAACGATCTGATCGTTTTATGAAGGTACAATTTGGACATTTAAATTTTCTCTTCAGGGGCACCTGGGTGGCTCAGTTGGCTAAGCGTCGGAATTCAGCTCAGGTCATGATCTCACGGTTCGTGAGTTCAAGCCCTGCGTCAGGCTCTGTGCTGACAGCTCAAAGCCTGGAGCCTGCTTTGGATTCTGTGTCTCCCTCTCTCTCTGCCCCTCCCCTGCTCAGGCTCTCTCTATCTCTGTCTCATAAATAAATAAAATATTATAAAAAAAATAAATGTTAAAAAATTAAAATAACACATCTTCAAATTAGTTCCGTCAGAAAATGCAGATTTAACATTTATTTTTTATTTTTATTTTATTTTTTTTAAAAGGTAAGCCGTAGGCCCATCATGGGGCTTGAACTCCTGATTCTGAGATCAAGAGTTGCATGCTCTACTGACTGAGCCAGCCAGGCGCCCCCAGATTTAACCTTTAAAAAAGTGGATTGGTAGGCTTTTTCAGGTCTTCAGATCGTTGTCCTGGTGTTTTGTCACGCAGTTATTCAGGCTTGTTCTAATGTGGCCTATTTATTTCCTCAGAATGGGAGTCTGTGAGCTGCCAGGGAATAAATAGAACAGAGTGGGTTTCATACAAAGTGGCCTCAGGTACAGCCCTGTCTTTTCTTTCTTGGTTTTTTTTTTTTTTTTTAATTTTTAAAATGTTTATATTTTGGAGAGAGAGAGAGAGAAAGAGAGACAGAGAATGTGAAGCAGGATCTAGGCTCTGAGCTGTCAGCACAGAGCGTGATATGGGGCTCGAACCCATGAACCACAAGATCATGACCTGAGCTGAAATCAAGAGTCGGACGCTTAACTGACTGAGCCACCCAGGCGCCCTTGGACCAGTGCTTTATACTTTCATCTCTCCAGCTGTCAGAGAGCCTTTTCCATGGGCATGTGTGTGTGTGTGTGTGTGTGTAAATATTTGTATACCTGAAATGAAAATGGAAAGAAATGGTACTTAATCTAAGCAGTACGCTCTGATTTTTACATTCTGTTCTTTTCCCTCCACATTAAAAAGCTGCCAGTCATGCCCTGTCGTAGCTGTGACGTGGGTTAGCCAAGGGCACTGGGGTGTATGCCCTGTTTCCTCTTTCCTCTTGGGGGGTGTGGATAGTGATTCTTGGGTGACCATGTGGCGCCCTGAGTGAGGAGTCAGGAAGAGCAGTGCACGACGTGCCTATAGAGACTGTAGGTCAGGTGGCCAGTAGGTGAGTCCGGAGAGACCAGCAACAGTGAGGCTCCTTCCTCCCCAAGTTGGAGAGGGTTATGTAGGTTACAGCACGGAGCCCGATGCGGGGCTCGAACTCACGGCCGTGGGATCAGGCCCTGAGCTGAGGTCAAGAGTCAGACACTCACCCGCTGAGATAGTATCCTGTATTTATTCATTTTCACCGTAAGGAACATGGAGTCCCTGCCACCTTCAGTCAGATCCCGTAACCCACTGGCCACCGTGCTTCCTGGTCTAGAGGCGCCAGGACCTTGCAGGGCTCGGCTGGTACTGCTCTGAGCATCATTCGGGAGGAAGGTCGCATGGAGAACATCTTTCACAGCGGTACCATGATGGAGGTGGCTCTGACACGAGAGTGGCTGTCAGCCCTCTGCCCTTGAGGTCAGAGACGAGTGCCTTCTGCCCCAGTGTGCTTGGTCACTACGATGGCCACTGGGCTCCCGTTTCTTTATTTCTGTTGGCAGCCCCATCCTGGCCGCCCCGCTCTGTGGTGGGCGGCAAGCTAAAGGTTTAACACATGGGATCTTCCCGTCTATCCCAGTGGCCATGACTGGCTTTGTGCGGTGAGGAGAGGGGCTGAGGCTGCTGTATCTTGGTGGGGGCGCCACTGCTCGCATGGCATTGGAGAAGGACAGGGGCCGGGGCCACTGCATTGGGAGAGACGCAGTGGCCAGTAGCTCATCCCACGTGGAGACTGGTTTGTGACACTCAGAAGTGGGGGATGTGCAGGGACAGCCAGGGCCCAATGGGGGTGGGGGGGTTGGTTTGGGTCCTGGGGGCAGCGGAAGCCCCTGGAGGTTTTCATACCCCTTTGGAGGGGCTCCTGGGGGGCTCGGTTGGTTGGGCGTCCAACTTCGGCTCAGGTCATGATCTCACGGTTTGTGGGTTCGAGCCCCATGTCGGGCTCTGTGCTTAGAGCTCAGAGCCTGGAGCCTGTTTCAGATTCCATATCACCCTTTCTGTCTTACCCTCCCCTGCTCACATTGTCTCTCTCTCTCTCTCTCAGAAATAAATAAAACATTTAAAAAAATTAATAAAAAAAAAAGAACTGTTTGTTGGCACTTGACCGCGTGTCAGGACAGGGCGCTGGGGGACCCATGAGCTCTGTGGCCACCGAGCTGGAGGTGCCTCTCAGAGGGCAGCTGACAGTGAACTTGGAAGGAAGGAGCTCTGACGAGAGAGACATCAGGCACAGGAGTGGAGAAAATCTCATCCTGGAACTCCTGTGCCCTGAGTGCAAACAGCATCAGTGCTTCTCTTCATTCAGCCTGCTCCCCAGCTGTGATAGCCTGAACTGTTTCCCCCAAATCCACATGGGGGAGCCTGGCCCCCAGCCCCTTCCGGAACAGGTGTGTATGTGCAGACAGGTCTTTGAGGAGGTGATGGAGATAAAACGAGGTCACTGGCATCCTTATAGGAAGAGGCAACCGGGACACAGACCGCACAGAAGAACGACCGCGTGAGGACACGGGATGACACGCCGTCTGCATGCCCTTCAGAGGCCTCAGGAGGGGTCAAGCCACCTGGTCTGATGCTTTGTCAAGGCCACTTGAGACATCAGACATCAGGGTGATGTGGCCAGAGTCTGTGCTCGGACCCTGTTGGGGGAAGGTGGTCTCAATCTGCCCAGAAGTTCTGATTGTCCCCACTGATCCCTCAGACACAGATGAGCCACTCAGTGGCAGGATGACACATTGCACACTCAGACTGCGTAGCCCATGACGGGCTCAGTGCCTGGGAGCCTGCAGTGGGGGGCAGGGGCGGGGGAGGGCTGAACGTGTCTGTCCTGCCCCGCAGTCTACACTGGCACTTGTTGGGGCTCTTTGTCATCCCTCAGTCCAGGAACAACAGCTCGGTTTTAACTGTTACATGGGGAGCTCAGCTTTGGATTTGTCAATGTACAAATAAAAAGGAAGATTTCCCGGGAGCCCTGAGCCAGCCCCGAGCCAGTGTCAGAAATGTTACACTGTTTCTTCCTAAGCTGCTGTAAAAGTAGCAGTTTCTGGCAGGCTGCACAGGAATTCAGGCACCTGACTGTGGGCGATGGACCCACGCGGTGGAAATCCTCCCCTTCACAAGGTGCAGCAGGAAGTTGGAACTGGGGCTTTTGTCTGAGGCTTAGGGTGCCGGGTGTCCTGTAACCTGGGAGGTGGGAAGAACAGTGGACCTCTGAAAGAGTGGCCCTCGTGGGCGGGCATGGGCGGGGTACACTGCTTGACCTGCTGTCCCTTGTGACTCGGAGAAGGGGACTTCTGTCTTTGAGTCTTTACTCTCCACTCTATGGTTACAGCTGCACGTGGTGTTTTACTGCAAATCCAGTGTGTTTCCTGGGTGTCATTACAGTCACTCTGTGGTCAGGAGTGGTTCAGAATCCCACGCTGTTGACCTGGTGGGGATGCGGTTTACTAATTTCAGACCTTGGACAGACCTACGTGCAGGTCTGTCATCCTGTATGTCACACATCAGGAAACATCCCAGGTCTAAGTGCCAGGAGACACGTCACCGTCCATGGCTCTCACCAGTTCACGCTCAACGAGGGAGCAGTAGCCAGAACTGATCTGCCCTTGTATGCACTGATGTCAGACCCATTTCTGGCCCCTTTATGAGGCTCCTTTCCCCCAGTATTGAATCTTCAGCCCCCTCCATGGAATAAGGGTCTACTGTCCACCCCCCAGCATTTTATTATAAACGTTTTTGCATACACCTTAGTTGAAAGATTTTATAGCACATATCTGTCCACCTGCCACCTAGATTGTATCATGAATACTCAACTGTATTTGTCTTATCCCATACATACCCCTCTGCTTCTCTCTGGACCCGCCCATCAACTCACTTTGTCCTCCTGATGCGCCTTAGGGTACATCACAGACGTCATTTCACTTTGATCTGAGTACAGCGGCGTGCATGTCATTAACTAGAGTTCAATATCATTTACAGTTTTCTTCCCCCGTGCAATCTACATACAGCGAAGTGCATGCATCTTAAAGCACATTAGCTAAATGTTGGCGGTTGTGCATACATACAACCCAAACCCCTGCCAAGAAATAGACCGTTTCCAATCTTGCAGAAAGGTCCCTCGTGCTTCTTACAAGTCCCTCCCCAAGGCAAGTGCCATGCCGACCTTGTCCACTTGGGATGAATTCCGTCAGGATCAGCTTCTGTCCTGGAGGCTCACACACATGGATTCACTCAGTACACAGTCCTGTGCACTCAGACCCCTTTACTCCGCATCACAGCCCTGAGGCTCACCCGTGATGTCAAGTGGTGCTCTGTCATCCGCAGAGACCATGGCATGTTGATCCATTCATCTGCTGCCGGCCCTTCCGGTTCCTTCCAGCTTCGGGTTCTCAGGAGAAGCTGTGAACGTTTGTGAACAACTCATTGCATGGACGTATCTTGTCATTTCTTAGCGGCAAATACCAAATGCTGACAGTGCCAAGTAAACGGTAGCCACGTATTTAACTTAATGAGACACCGCCCCGCTGTTCACCAGTAATTTGTCACCTAATTCTGGCAGTTACCGAGGGAGTGGGTGATCTCCCCACTCAGATCTCCAGTGATTGTTCTGGGTTTATTTCCTGCGGGTACATTAATTTAGGCTTCAAGTCTTTTGTTCTAAGTACGTACATGTTCAGGATCATTACGTCTCTCAGAAATGACTCTTTTTCATTGTGAAATGACCACTTTTACTTCTAGTAATATTTCTCATTTTGAAATCTACTTTGCCTGACGTTAATATAGGCACAACAGCTTGCTCTTTTTGTGTGCATTTCTGAAAATATCTTTATCGTCTAGGTAATTAGAAGACTGCTAGATTCTCGTATCTGCTTCTGCATTCTTTCTGTTGCTGTGTGTGATTTTGGTTGAAGTGTATGAAGAAAATCTGGCCTCACACAGATATGTAGCTGGAAAAGGGAGAAGTATTTTAATAGCTTTTTCAGATAATGGTGGGTTCTTTTTTTTTTTTTTTTTACATTTTTTCCATTCTTTAAAAAGAATCATTGCTTTATTAGTTTGTTTTTGAGTGGGCTCCATGCCCAGCGTTGGGCTCGAACTCAAGCCCCTGGGATCAAGAGTCACGTGCTCTACTGAGTGAGCCAGTCAGGTGCCCCAGTGGTCAATAATTCTTTTATTTTCTTTTTCTTTTTAAAATTTTATTTATTTATTTATTTTAATGTTTTATTTATTTCTGAGAGAGAGAGAGAGCATGAGCAGGGGAGGGTCAGAGAGAGAGGGAAACACAGAATCTGAAACAGGCTCCATACTCTGGGCTAGCTGTCAGCACAGAGCCCGACGTGGGGCTTGAACCCACAAACCATGAGATCATGACCTGAGCTGAAGTCAGACGCTTAACTGACTGAACCACTCAGGCGCCCCTATTTTCTTTTTAATGTTTATTTATTTTTGAGAGACAGCAAGTGGGAGAGAGGCAGAGAAGGCGAGGGGGAGAGAGAATTCCAAGCGGCCTCCACATTGTCAGTGCAGGGCCCGATGCTGGGTTCAGACTCACAAAGTGTGAGATCATGACTTGAGCTGAAATCAATAGTCAGATACATAACTGATTGAGCCACCCAGGTGCCCTGGATTATCCTTGATACTATACCAAAACTCGACGAATGGTGGTCTCCTAATGGTTAGTCACAATGCAGAATTTGAAAGCACCATCAATAAACTTTTCATGTTCTGTGCTGTTGGACCACGCCAGCTTCCTTCCACTGCACATGGGCATACTCTGTCCTTCAGCATGTCTACAGCTTTGTTGTTAAACTGCATCTGTTATAATCCACGTATTGCTTATGTGATTGTTACACCCTTTTAACCTAGTCTGACAATTTGTGCCTTTTAATTTTGCATTCAAATTTAATACAATTATCAATAGCCCTTTTGCTGTTTCTCTTCTGTGCTTTGATTCTTTCCAATCTTTCCAATCTTCTTTCCAATCTTGTTTGGGGTCGAGTATTTTTAGGGTTCTGTTGTGTTGCTAACCACTCTTTAGTTGTACCTCCTGTGGGGGCTGTGGGACCTCGCACAAGCGACCACAAATCACTGTCATGCTCCCCCCCCCCCCCCCGCTTTCTTTTAACATAGGCTTCATGCCCAGCATGGAGCCCAACACAGGACTCGAACTCATGATCCTGAGGTTTAGACCTGAGCTGAGATTAGGAGTTGGACACTAAACTGAGCCACCCAGTTGCCCCTGATGTCTCTAAGGTTTTATTGTGGTAAAAACCCCATCACCTACCATTTACCATCTTAACTATTTGTTTACTAAAAATTAAAAAAAAATCACAAACTTTTATTTAGTTTTGAGAGAGAGATGACATGACAGCAGGGGAGGGGCAGAGAGAGAGGGAGACAAAGAATCCGAAGCAAGTTCCAGGCTCTGAGCTGTCAGCCCCGATGTGGGGCTTGAACTCACAAACTGTGAGGTCATGACCTGAGCCGAAGTTGGATGCTCAGCTGACTGAGCCACCCAGGCGTGTCATTAACCATTTTTAAAAATGTTTCTTTACTTTAGAGAGAGAGAGAGTACGAGTAGCAGAGGGGCAGAGAGAGAAGGAGACAGAGAATCCTTAGCCAACTCCATGTTGACAGCTCAAAGCCTGATGTGGGGCTCAAACCCAAGAACTGTGAGATCATGACCTGAGCCAAAGTCAGACACTCAACCGACTGAGCCACCCAGGCATTCCCACCATCGTAACCATTTTTAAGTGTGCAGTTTGGTCACATTAAGTGTGTTCACGCTGTTGCGTGGCTCGTGGCTTTTGACCAGCCCCAGTATACTTTGAGCTCTTGCTTACATTTGCTATGAGACATTCTGGGCTAATCTGCTGCCTTCCTGCCCTAGCCCAGAACCAGACATTTGTCCGGGGGCCTGGTTGTTTTCAGTGGAAGTGGTTTCTAGAAACCAACATCCGGTCAGTGGATGTGCTCACTGCTCTGGGGGTGTTACTTCTACGAGGGGACTAGGAATCTCTCGGGGACTATTTTTTCCTGACAGTATATTTTTGGAGATCTTTCATTATGCACGTTACTCTTTAGGGCTCCGTGGCATTTTCTCTTGGATTAATACAATTCATAGTTCAACCATAGCTTATTTATAAAATTTAACGTCGTTTTGCTCTAAGAAAAAAATACAGAGATTGGCTGTTTACACACCTTTCATGGGTGTGTATGTGTATCCGTGGATTAGTTCCCCAAAATGCAATTGTTAGGAAGGCTTACGCACATTTGTAATTTTAGTCAATGCCGATAAGTTGTTCCTCACAGCAGCACTGGTTTTAATTAAGAGCAGTTTATGAGAATGCGTGTATTCAAATAGCTTTGCTCACTTAACACGGTATCACAGTGTTGAATACTTGTCAAGCTGGTAGGTGAAAAGGGTATATGCTAATAATTTGGGGGTTTATTTTCCAACATGAACTTAAATGTTTTCTTACTAAAAACTACATTTATAACTGAGAAAAAGTAGCAAAATATATTTAAGAAAAGAATGGAAAAAAGCTATCTGCTAGAAACAACTATTCTATTAGAGCTTTGCTGGTGGCTTTCTTACATGTGCATTCTTTTCTGTGTTCGCACATAGTTTTATTTCGTTGGTTTCATTCATTGCAAACACTGGTTTAGCGCCAACTGGATGTAGGGTTTTCTGGGGAACTGTACCTGCCTTACTAGAACTCCCTCACCATCTGCGGGGGCAGCTTTTAGTGCCATGAGATAGTGCTGTCAGAAGGAGCACAGGGCGGTGGGTCAGCATGTGCACTCTGCAAAGTGAGTGGATTCTCTGAAGAGCCCTTCCCCCCTCCCCTTGCTATCCTCATTCTGTCATGTGGTCCTGTTGCTGGAGATGGGGGGCCCACCCTGCCTGCCCCCGCTGGGCTGCTCCTTGGTGAGAAGCACAGATTTCTGTAGCTACATCTGGCCTGTGTAGGGACCAGCAGGAGGTGGAGCACACCTGCGAGGAGTTACTTGTCCTGAAAGGAGGTGGAGGAGTCAGGGTGACTGGTTCCCGGTATCCCTTGAAGATTCTGTTGTGTTTTAATACCTGCTAAAAAGAGACATCTGTGGACCCTGTTTCTGGGGTGACCCTTCTGCATCTGTATGAAGTGTTCTCGTAAGTTTATTCCCAGAGTGGACGTTTTGCCGTATTAGCAGAGGGAGGAAATCCGGCCACAGCCCACCTTGTCTGCGGTATTTTATCACCTGGCACACACAGAGAAGACATTCCATGTCCATGCATCTCCCGGACCGTCCTGCTTGGGAACCCTCGTTTTCACAGCTCTTCCCGTGTGTCTGGATCCTACGTGTTCAATGAGAAATTTGTGCTTGGCTCCCTGGTGCTGTGGCATTTTGGAAGGGGCATGGTTTGACCTTTCCATGGATATCCTGGATGCCTGGCGTACCTCGTCCCCGGTGCCTGCCTTCAGCAGTGGGACATGGTGGTCTGAACCCCCTCTCGCTCCCTCCATTGTTGGTGCTTGGCCACAGGAGGAGGTGGCACCTCTGATTGGTCCCTGCTGCTTACGGGGGTTTCCTGTTTGCCATCTTCACCTGTTCTCTGGCTCCTTTGATCCTCAGTCCTCCTCTTCCTACACACCTCACCCTCATTGGCGAGCATCCTAACCTCTTTAATGTGGGTCCTTTTCTCTGTGTTCTTGTAAAACGTGTGTTGTTTTCATGCTTAAAAAAAAACTCTATTTTGAGAGAATTTCAAACTTAAGAAGAGTGGCCGGAGCGGCATGGGAGCCCCTGTGTGCCCTCAGCAGAGTCACTGTGTTGGCGGCGTCCACGGCAGAAGCAGGGTGGCTGTGTTCTGCCCACCACCTGCCCTTGGCAGCTGCCCAGTGTCTCCTGGCCACTCATCACTGTGGGGTCAGGGTAAGGCCCCGGCGCAGATGCTCCTCTCCGGGTGCTTGCATGGGCTGCATGGATGGACAGTCCTGTCGTCCTTCGGGGAGGAGCCGCCCCCTGTTGGCTATGGCCAGGCATCGTGCTGTGGGCGGGTCATGGTCCCTAATGCGAACACCTACAGTTTTCCAGGGGCCGTGTGCCTCAGGGGCGAGGCGGGTCCAGGCAGGTGGACACAGCTGTGCTGAGCCGGTGGTGTGAGTGAGGCAGCAAACTCACATCTACTGCGCCCAGGCCCTGCTGTGTGCTGCTGTCTGTTTGCAGAAGTGGCCAGGTTTGCCCTTTAACGAAGGTGCCCTTTCCCTCTCCTGGTGGCATTCTTGGGTGGGTTTTACCTTGTGGGAAAGCAGTTGGGGAGAACCCTGCAGAATTGGGGTGAACCGTCATTGCTTTCTATCCTGAGGGCACCCCTTTCCCTCCTCCCATTCCCTCTGAGGTGCTCCTCTCTCTTCCCATTCTCTCTGAGGGTGCTCCTCCCCTTCCTCCCATTCACTTCGAGGGTGCTCCTCCTTCATTCTGTTCCCTCCGAGGGTGCTCCTCTCTCTCCTCCCGTCCCCTCTGAGGATGCTCCTCCTCCATTCCATTTCCTCCGAGGATGCTCCTCCCCCTCCTCCCGTTCCCTCCGAGGGTGCTTCTTTCCCTCTTCCCATTTCCTCTGAGGGTGCTCCTCGCTCTCATCCTGTTCATTCCGAGGATTCTCCGCCCCCTCCTCCCATTCCCTTTGAGGGTGCTCCTCTTCCTCCTCATTTCCCCTGAGGGTGCTCCTCTCCCTCCTCCCATTTCCCTTTCCCTCCTCCCGCTCCCCCCAAGGGTGCTCCTCACCCTCCTCCCATTCCATCTGAGGGTGCCCCTCGCCCTCCTCCCGTTCCCCCCCAAGGGTGCTCCTCTCCCTCCTCCCATTCCATCTGAGGGCGCTCCTCTCCCTCCTGTTCCCCTTTCCCCCAAGGGCACTCCTTTCTTTTATCTCTATACCTCCATATGTGCTCCTCCTCCTCATCCCATTTATTCTGTGAGTGTTTCTTTCTCTCATCCCATTCCCTCTGTTGGTTGTCTGTGTTTTTGGCCTGGACTCGGGCAGCACTTCCTGCCTGGCCGCAGAGAAAGTTCTTTGGTCAGGAGTTTGGATGGCCTTAGGTGCCGGGGAGTGCTGAGCTCTAGGCCAGGCCTGTTGTCAGAGCTCCTGAGGCTGTAGGGCTGGTCCCCGCACTGGGAGAGGAATTGGTGGGGGTATGGAGGGCAGAGGGCTGTGCACTTCCGGCCACACTGGGAGGGAGCTGTGGAACGCCCAGAGGTGGATGAAGCCTCCTGCGTCTCCCAGGAGGTTGTGCCACGTTCTGTTCTTGGTGGCCATGGGGCCCGCCTGTGCAGGGCTGTCTGCGGTCCTGTCCAGATACCTCAGGGATGACCTGGGGAAGCGGAGCCGTGGCCTGCACCCTTTTCATGACCTGCCTTTAGACAGAAGTGCGGAAACGAGTGGTACCCTTGCAGGGGGCTCTCTCTGGAGGCCATCCGTGAGTCAGGACGCCCCCCAGGATGAGGCTGGCAGTGTGTGGCCAGTGGAGAGTTCAGATGGTGAGGGGCCCTTGTCCCCTTGGCCACTGCCGCCGGGCTGCTGCTCGTCTCCTCATCAGGGCGCCACACTTTCAGGCCTGGTTACCTCACTGGGCAGCATGGGGGCGGCAGCCTGCTCTCTGGGGGCTCCGTGCACTGTGGCTTCTGGCTGACCTGGGCTCCATCCTGCATCTTGGCCCCTCTAGGGGTGATGGCTTCGCCCTGCAGGGGTTGACACCCTGAGCCTTCTCTTCTGTTACTGGGGCTGATGAGACAACAAGCCCAAGTGCCAGCACCAGTGCTCATGTCAGCACGGGCACCCGATCCCATCCCACTACCCGCTCTGCTCACTGGCCCGTCCGTGGGTGTGGGCGCGTGCTCTCGGCTTAGAGCAGACCTGGCTGGAATGTCTATGAGACAGACTCCTGAAACAGACCAGCGGTGGAGGAAAGGGGGACCCATCTTGTATTTGGATGGGATGGTGGCCTCGTGACTGTGTCCAGCCGCCCCAGGTTGCTTTACACCAGGACCTGAGTGAAGATGCCACCCGGCTCTGAGAACTTGACATCACACTCCTGATTTATGAGCAGGAGCAGAGCAGGAGCAGGTGACAGCAGCCAGAAACCTCTGAAAAGGAGGACAGTGAGGGAGGGAGCCGAGAGCAGGCGTGCCATGAGGGGCCATGGGCCGGGGGGCCTTGTGTGCAGGGCCGTGGTGGGGGAAGGGGGGTGAGTGTGCAGGCCATGGGGGCTCCAAGTGTGCGAGGCCACGGGCAGGGGGCAAGTGAGGGGCTGTGAGGAGCCAGGTGAGTGGGATGTGTGAGGGGCACCGGGCCACATAGTGTGCAGGGCGCAGACTCTGCACAGAGAAGGGTGAAATGTGTGAGTGGTTCATACTCTATGCGGATGATCAGCAGATGGTCCAGAGACTGGAGCAAGGAACAAGCTAAGTACTTCGGCCATGACATACACATAAGCAGAGTAAGAAGACATATAAATAGAGAAAACAATACCTGCAGCTTCTAAACCAGAAGGTAAACATCTCATAAATAACACAAGAAGACAGAACAACCAAGGCCTGGGGCTGAGAGGAAAAACAGGCAAGATGGGAACAGATGCAGGAATGAGTGAAGACGCAAGTCAGACTCTCCAGAAGAGGAGAGTGCAGATTAGGAGCACTTTGGGCCACCTGTCCCACCCCCCCAAGGTCCACAGAAATCCCTGAGCTGACAGCACAGTGGCCGTGCATCCTTACCTGGAGCGTTGACTGAGCCAGCATCCCACTTCTGAAGACCACCCAGGGACACACTGGCAGGAGTGGGGAGCAGTCTGTGCCCTGGGCCGTGCATCATGGCCACGCTCCATGTGTAGGTGCGTGTTCCCCAAACTGTGCTGTGCCTACCTGCTGGCTGTCAGGGCAGTGTGACCCGTGAGCCCCGTGCGAGCCCTGTGACCGCAGAGCCCTGTGAGCAGGCTCTAGGATGTGTGCGTGCATGTATCCACTCCAGTGGTTTTTATCTCTTCTATTTATTTTCTAATGTTTATTTATTTTTGTGAGAGAGAGAGAGAGTGAGGGAGCACGCGAGAGGGAGGAGCAGAGAGAGAGGGAGACACAGGCTCTGAAGCAGGCTCCAGGCTCTGAGCTGTCAGCACAGAGCCCCATGTGGGGCTCGAACTCACTAACTATGAGATCATGACCTGAGCCAAAGTCGATTAACCCACTGAGCCACCCACTCTGATGGTTCTTAAATGGTTACCTGGAGGCAAGGGGAGTGTGACCACTTAGCACGAGCCTCACGACTGCAGCCATCTAATGTTCTGTAGTAGTACAAATTGAATAAACGCTTCTTAAAATGTCACTTGAAAATGAAAAGCAAAATATGTATCAAAAATGACATAGGGGTGCCCGGGTGGCTCAGTAGGTTAAGTGTCCGACTCTTAGCTTCGGCTCAGGTCATGATCTCACGGTTTGTGCAATGGAGCCTCATGTGCTCTGGGCTGGCAGTGCAGAGCCTGCTTGGGATGCTCTCTCTCCGTTTCTCTGTCTCTCTCTCCCCCTCTCTTTCTGCCCCTCCTTCTTTTTCGGCCCTCCCCTTTCTCTCAAAATAAATAAATAAACTTAAAAAAAAAGTTGTAAACCTAAACCATGGACATTTGACAGACGCCCCCAGTGGGCTATGCACCGAGGATGAAAACTACAAAAAAGCCCTAAACAAGTTGTTTTTGGTGATTGTATTATTGGTAATACCTGGTGTCATTTTGCACCTGCTGCGTGTGTTTGAGGATGAGGTGCCGGTGTGCTTGCGTTAGCATCATTACCTGCAGACTCTCGGCGTGGGGGCCGGGGCACAGCCTGCCCAGGAAGCTGACCCATAACCCTGTGATCCCACATCTGGATAGGACATGTCACTCTGAACGCCTAAGGTTCTTTAAACACAGAAAACTTGTCTCCTTACTCTCTGTCACCAGGTCCCCCAGAACAAGGCCCGCAAACACCTCAGTGCTTTCCTGCAGGGGCAGTAGCACTCCCGGCAGCTGTTCCCCAGTCTGAGCTGTCCCCTGAGCAGCTCTCCTCTGAGCTCTCCCCCGAGCCGTCCCCTGAGCCATCCCCTGCCACTGGCCAGAGGGTGGGCTGTATGAGTGTCCGTAAGGCGATGGCCGTGGACTGTTCTGTTACGTTGGGCGACGGTGAAGGATCAGCTGTGGTTGCAGTGGCTGCTGTGGCCAGAGAGAAGGGAGGACGCCCTGAGCAAACACTCACCTGCCTCCTTAGGTGTGTGCTTGGCTCCTTTCATCTGGGGTGGGGGTGGGACGCCTGGTGCTCTGTGGCCTCTGTGGTGAGCTGCAAAGCACTGGGACCACTGGCCAGACATGGTGTCCACCTTCCTCCTCTCACATGTCCTCCTCCCCCCACCTCCCATTCCTCCCCTTCCCCCCACCTCTCCCTCCCCGTTCCCTCCTCTCTTGCTTCTCTCCTTCTTCTTTTCAACGTTTTGTCCATTTTGTCAGTTACTTAGCAAAGAAGTTCCTCAGGGTCACATTGTGTTTGGTACTCGCTTCAGTTCTTGACCCGGGGGAGGATATTTCACTTTGACTTCCTAATCGTGCGTGTGTGAGGTCCCCTACAGGCTGGATGGTGGGGCGGTCCTCCTGTGGTCGGAGCTGCAGATGCAGGGGCTCTGTGGGCGGTGCACGAGGCGCTGGGGTGGGCACCTCACGGACGTGAGTGGCATTCGTGCGGGGGCTGCTGGCCGACCAGGTGATCAGGGACCGAGATCATTCTCGTGAGACGTGAAAGACCCAAATGTAAAGTTAAGGAAGGTCCTATTTGATTCGTGTTGAATTAGAACTCTCAGATTGAACCCACGATCCCCATTTTTAAAAGCGGCGTCTCACAGGTGTAGAAACACCTGGAGGCGGTGATGGTCCACTAGCCGTGAGCCTGCCCGGTGCCTCAGGTGGGCTGAGTTCCATGCTGGGTTGTGTGGTCAGACTGTGGCAAAGTGTAATTCTGCCACAGGGTCTGTGCTTCTGGAGAGGCGTCAGGCTGGGCCCCGCGTAGACCCCCAGGCTGCGGCACCCAGTATCAGGACTGGGTCGAATCGTAGTACATTTCACGCTGGGGCCGGGGGGGTGTGTTTTGACCAACTTTGGTTTTCTAGAGTTTTTTGTAAATTGCTTTTCTTTTTTTCTTTGAAAAGAGGCAAGGTTTTATTGTCAGTGTAGACCTTCTGGGGTCTTACGCATACAAATCACATACCAAGAGTCCTCCTTCACGTTGTTTCTGGGCCTCCTCACTCTGTTCTAACGTGGACCCAGGGCTGTGCTGGCTCTGCTCGCGACTCTTCGTGCGATTGAGGTCATCGCGTTCCTGGGTTACTTGCCCTGTTCCCTGGAATCCATGTGTTTTTCTTTTGCTGGTAGGACATTGGCTGGTATGTCTCTCAGAGGGACTTCTTGGGTGTAAACACCGCCAGCCTAGTTCTGTCTGAATCTGATGGATAGTTTGACTCTGTATGAACTTCTGGGTTCTGAATAATTGCTCTGCAGAACTTGATGGGGATGCTTCTGAGCTCGTTCAGGGACGGGAAGCCCTTCCATGTTTCCTGGTCAGAAAGCTTTGTACCCTGTTGGAGCCCTGTAGTTTTATGAGGCTGGGTCTGCATGTCTGGGCTCCGTCTGTCCCAGATGGCCTTCGTACAAAGCCTTTTCAATTTGCAGAGCCAGTGCCTCATTGCTATTGTTGGGATTTGAGTCACTTCCAGTCTGCCCGCCCTCGACCCCTCCCAGATCTCCATGCCCACCCTTGACCCCATGCCTGCCCTTAACTCTCCCAGGCTGCCATGCCTGCCCTTGTCCCCTCCCAGATCCATGCCCACCCTTGACCCCATGCCTACTCTTGACCCCTCCCAGGTGGCGATGGCCGCCCTTGTCCCCTCCCAGGTCACCCACAGACTTTATGGGTCTGGCTTCCATGGCCTGTAGTGTATGTTATCTTATTTTTCTTGTTTTGCTTTGTGTTCTAGGACAGGGTGAGCAAACTTTTCACATAAAATGGGCCTGGTAGTACATATGTTCGGTTTTGTGGCCCAAGAAGGAAAATCAGGAACACTGGGAGGAATTCTGTAAGTGGAAAGGAAACAAATTTCCACAACATTTTCACGGATGAAGTTCAAAGTACCATGATGGTTGAGTAGTGTTTTTGTGCCGTGGCCCTACAAGAATGGAGTTGTTTTGGGGGCTGGTGTGTTGTTTAGTTGGGGTTTAGCGTTAGCACCATGGGCATACTGACTGGACAGTCCACTTGTGGGTGGTCTCCCTGGTGGATGGTTTCACCTGCGCCTTCCCAGATGCCTGCAGGGGCCGTGTGTCTGTCCCGTCTCTGCGGCCTCTTCCGGGAGCTCACTGGCCTCTCTCGCCCAGCAGGCAATCATGGCATGTGCGGGAGCAGGCCGCCCAGGGCTTCCTGGAGTTGTGTGCAGGCCGGGGGTTGGCCCACATCTGTCCTTGGCGGCTGGTTGGGGGCCAGGGCCACGCAGTCCCACTTTGTGGGGGCAGCTTTGAGGAAGGAGGAAAAGTCTTGATTTCAGGCAGCGTGCTGCCCCGAGTCCCTAAGGAGATAAAGGGACAGTCCAGTCAGGACTGGGCTTCCTTCCAGCCAGTCTGTCCTGGCAGCCTCCCCATCCTACAGTACCTTCTCCGTCCAGGGTACATGGGTGGTAACTGGGGCACAGAGTGATTGCCTTGGAGCCTCGGTCTTCTCAGAATCAGGAAGTACTGACCTTTGCCACAGGCTAAGTGGAACCATGGGAAATGGCCACTTTTATGGGCAAAAGGCTGTTGAAAGTCAGCATTTGGATTGGGTTCATCCTAATAACAAACCTGTTATAATTGTTGAGTTTGTTGATCTGTGAGCACACGTGGTCACTCTGCCTCACCAGATGCTTAGTTGCTCACCTTCCCTGTTGGCAGTCTGTTCTGGAATGTTCTGTGTCAGGGCCTGTACCCTTAGCTCAGGAGCTTCTGCTTTGCCACATGAATGGCTTTGACCCCGAAGACGTTGAAGGGAACTTGCTCAGAGACACACTCTTCAGGGTCATAGTGGGAGCCCCAGCTCAGGAGTGAAGGGTCAGGGAGGGCGAGGGTCAGGAGGTGCCCCCCGAAGGGTTGAGGGGGATAGCCCTGCGGGGCTCTGGATTTGCCCACCCACTCTTGCTCATGTTGGTGCGAGATTGCATTCATATGGCTCAGCCGACCCCGCAGCTGTGGCTGGAAGTGCGGGAGGCAGGGGGGCGCCCTTGCGTCCTGCTGGACGTGGTGAGGGTGCAGCTCCGCTCAGCGTCCTTCTGTGCCTGCTGCTGTCTTTGGGCTTTGCCGGCAGTTTGAGGTGCCACCTCCTCTCTCGCTGTTGATGGACCTGAGCCCCTTCAGCGGGGTTTGCAGAAGGAAGCTGTGGTCTCGTCTTCCCGTTCACTCGCCTGTGTCTTCCGGGGGGAGGGCCAACATCGAGCGTGTTTTCATCACGGTCAGGAGTGAGCAGAGGAGAGGGGGAGCCAGAGCCCCCTGAAACCCCTCCTCAGACACACTTGCCTGCCCGTGTCCCATGGAGAACGAGGTAGGTGTCGGCCCTGCGGGGCAGCCGGTAAGGATGATGGCCCCCGACCCCTGCTTCGGGGAGGGGGGAGGAGGGCTCCTGCCGGCTTCCGGGTCTGTGAAGTGGTGGCTGGCCGCTGATGGGGAGCGATGAGGAGGGGCCATCGTCTTAACTCAAGGGGCGGGAGGCCTCCGGTGTCCCGTGTGTGGGGACAGTGGTCGGCTGGGACCCAGGAAAGGGCGAAGAAAAAGCAAATGCACACTGGCATGGCCAGAAGCTTGCACACTACGGCCACGGGCGGCCTGCGTGCCTGCAGCCATGGGGAGCCTTGCCGTGGGGCGTCCTGCCATGGGGACCCAGGCCCAGGGGAGGCCTGAGGGCACCGGCCGGGTCCTGTTGGCAGGAACTTACTACCGAAGGTGGTTTAGGAAGCTTACCTTTTGGGGTGCCTGGCTGGCTCATTCAGAAGAGCGGGTGACCCTTGGTGTCAGGGTCGAGTTCAAGCCCCACGCTGGGGCTTAAAAATACAATCTTAAAAAAAAAAAGACAAGCAGTGCTGTAGCACAGGTGTGCAACAAAGGTGCTCTGGTAAGGTGGGCTCTCCGCCGGGAGACACCGCGGCCACACTGGGTGCCTGCTCGGTCCCCGACTTCAGGTGTTGTTTCAAGATGGAAAAGATCTAACAATATGGTAAGGGTCTCGGGATCGTTACCCAGCCAGTCCGGAAAGTTCCACACAGTCACAGAAGGCTTAGGCCCAGGAGGCCCCCAGGCTGCGCCCAGTGCTGGCTCCGTTCCTGTGGGGGAATCGTCCTTGGCTTGTGCTCCTCCTGGGGCTGCGCTGGTCCTTTTGGCTTTCAGGGCCAGGGCGGTGAGAGCACTTAGGTGGTGAGCGTGAGCATGGGCGTCCCGGCAGGACACGTGAGTGGAGAATGAGGACGTGGTGGCCAAAACTGCTTTCAGAACTTGACGTCTTGATCTGGAGAATATTCCACGGAGCTAGAGGGTCTGATCGTGTGTGGGAGCCCTGCTCCTGTGTGCCAGAACATTCTGGATTTTCTCTGTGTGTGTTTGTGTGTGTGTGTTTGGAGAGTGAGCAGAGGAGGGGCAGAAAGAGAGGGAGAGAATCCCAAATAGGTTCCATGCTGTCAGCCCAGAGCCCGACGCAGGGTTTGAACTCGTGAACCACAAGATCATGACCTGAGCTAAAATCAAGAGTCAGACGCTTAATCGACTGAGCCACCCAGAGGCCCCTCTCCATGTGTTTTTTTAACCAGAACTTGACTTTATGTTTTCATGTTTATCATTTATTTTTTAATTTTTTTAAATGTTTTATTTATTTCTGAGAGAGAGAGAGAGAGAGAGACAACGTGAACAGGGGAGGAGCAGAGAGAGAGGGAGACACAGAATCTGAAGTAGGCTCCAGGCTCTGAGCTGTCAGCACAGAGCCCGAGGCAAGACTTGAGGCCATGAACCATGAGATCATGACCTGAGCTGAAGCTGGACGCTTAACTGACTGAGCCACCCAGGCGCCGCATACATTTTCATGTTTAAAAGCAACATCAGTTCCAAAACCCTGAGTGCTCTCCTGGTAGTGGTGTGTCTGGAGAAGCAGAGGGGCCCCGCGGTCCCTGTGGGAGCCGCCGCCAGTGCTGCGGTGATGTGGGTGAGGTGGTGGCAAGAAGGGGCAGGTTTGCTACGATCTGTGTCTTCGCACAGTGATTTCAGTGTTCCACTTTCTCGACAGGCTAGTCCGCCAGTTATGGTTACCGGAGACGTTAACCAAAAAAAAGCATGTGGTGCCCGGGGCACCAAGGCTCAGAGCTGAGGCCGGGAAAGCTGTGCTGTCCCCATATGTTCCCAGGGCTCGCGGCCAAGGGCTGGTATAGGGCTGTTGCGGGCCTGCGCCTGGTGGCTGGGGTGAGCCTCTGAACGCAGAGCAGTCGGCTCTCAAGCACATGGTTGAGGCACCAGGCCAGTGATTTTCATTATGGAGATAATGCCTGGTTACCTGCTCCAGGCTGATTCCCCTGCCTGACTCCGCACTTTTGACATAGGAATTGTGTCATTTACTCGCGGGGCCTCCCCCTTGCCTGGCTGGCGTGGGCACCGAGCCATCACCGGCCAGCACTTCCTGTTCCCTCGGCGCTGGAGTCCTGTGCGGGGTTCTAGGAGGTACAGCTAGAGGCAGACGGCATGGGGCTCAGTGGAGGGGTGGTGGCCCCTGGGCAGTAGGAAGTGGGCTGGCTGGTTTCCTCCATGTGCTGGGGCCAGACAGATGCTGTTTATTGGCCCGCAGAGGGTCTGTCCGGAGAGCGGGCTGCAGGGTGAGGCCCTGGGGTCCCTCACAGCACACACTGCAACTTTCTGACCTGTGTCTCCACTTGAAAATAGTACTGCAGGTTGCATGTGATCAGTGCACCTGGTGATTCGGCCTGGGCTTCGTGGCGAAAGGCTGACCTTGGCAAACCTCTCCTCTGAGGTCAGTTCCCGTTGTCCCCAGGTGCTGCAGTTGGTCGTGACCCAGGAGCGTGCGTTCTTTGGGGCTGCCAGATGCGGATGGTGTGGGGGCAGACATCTGCGTCTGTGAAGGTTGTAGGTTTTGAGAAGGCCAATGTTTTTGTGTGCTGCCTCAGTTTCCTTGCAGCCCTGTGGCAGTGTGCACCTGTCACAGGGCCCAGGAGGCGCTCTGTGTTCAGAAGCCAGTGATCAGGAAGGGCCCTGATGACAGGGATATGGGCCAGAGAGGGAGCCACAGTCCAGCGTGGCCTGCCTGGGGTGGGGCTGGTGGGACATGGCGTTCACTCTCCTGAAGTTCCTGGGTTATTTTTAACTTGAAGTTTACTGTCCGTGTCAGGCCGATTGGGGGTGACCATTTCCTACCGTTCCTCGCATGAGCTGCCCACAGTGCCTACCTGCTCCGATGCTCCCAGGCTTTCACCTAGAGCACCCCCCTCTTGGCCACTCCCCAAAGTTGTGTGGGGCTGAAATCCCCCCAGGGACCGGCAGGCATCCCTTCTCCGTTTGTCCATGTGCCTGTGATGGCCACGTTATGGTGACTCTGGACATCCTGTCTCAGCCGAATCACGAGCAGCTACAGGCAGGAACTGTTCTCATCCTTACGTAAGATACTTAGTGAGATGGAAGGTTAGAAATATAGAGAGTAGAGAGACAAGTATGTGAATCTCCACGTGGACATCATCCAGCTCCCGGGGTAACCCTGTGGCCTCCTTCCTTATTCCACTCACCCCTGACAAGAGCACTAAGGAGCCCCATGGAGGGGGCATGGGGAGTGGGAGCAGGGGAGTGCTCCAGGGGTAGGAGGAGGTGCTCCAGGGCAGGGGAAAGGGTGCTCAGGGCAGGAGGTTGTGCTCTAGGGTGGGAGGGATACTCCAGGGCAGGGAGGTGGTATCCAGGACAGGGAGGGAGGTGGTGCTCCAGGGCAGGGGGGGTGAGGTCACGTAGCAGAATGTGCTGGTGGGTGCAGGGTATGCTGAGAGACACCGAGGCCTCCCCTGCCTTTGCTGGCGGGGGGGGGGGGGGGGGGCAGTCACTGCACCTCTTCATCTCTGCCGGGGAGGCTGACGCACTAGTGAGGAGCTTCACAGCTTCAGAGCTCATGACGATGACTTGTGTTGGATTCGGCCTATGGCTGCATCCTGTGCACCGAGGACATAGAGGCAAGAGCTTGTGAGGAATGTTCCATGGCGCTGGCATCTAGTCGTTTCTGTAAGTGTGGTCCAGGAGGGGCCTGTGGTCCTGGCTGCATTTGGGCGCCAGGCTGTGTAGGCTGGCGGGCTGCCTTCTCGGGCTGATGGGACGCTGCTTCCCAGAGAGGCTGTGCACTGGCTTTCTCTGGTGTGCGTTCCTTCGGGCTGGACACAGTGTGCCTCGGTGTCCATCTGTGACACGACTGTGTGTGAACCTCTGTGCCCTGGGGGGCGAGGGGCTCTCTTGCAGAGTCACAAGGAAGGGACCCAGGCCTATTCTTGGGGCTCCCAGGTCAGGCTGACTTGTTGGCCCTGCTCCCCCCATTCATGCTCTGTGGGGTGACTTTGGTTGTAGGACTGGGCCACAGGGGAGACCCCGATTTGGCATGTGGGTTTCCCTGTGCTGGTCGGCACCTGGGGCCAGTGAGGCCCGGGACCAAGGAAGGGAATGTAGAGCACATGCATCAAGAAGAGGCGGCCAGGCACTGATGCTTGGGGCCCTGGGGTGAAGTGACCCAGTGGTACCAGGGGGTTGGGTAGCTCTACACTCCTGTCTTCCGGGGGGTCCTCTCCCCCTTCCCGCCTCTTCTTTGCCAGGAGGTCGCCTGGACATGGCCCCTTGTCCTTCAGGGTGTCTGTGAGTGTGTGAGGGACGGGGCTCCATGCATCCGTGATGTGTGATGCGTCATGCGTCCATGATGTGTGAGGGACTGCCCCCCACCCTGGTGTGTGTTCCAGGCCTGCGAGGGGACTGTGCTGGTGGCTTCAGCTTGTTAGCCGTGGGAGCAGTGCAAAGCCTTCGTGAGTAACAAACTCCTATTCTTGCCATTTTTGCCTGCAGCCCGGGATTGTGTCGCCGTTTAAGCGAGTATTCCTTAAGGGTGAAAAGAGTAGAGATAAGAAAGCCCACGAGAAGGTGACAGAGAGGCGCCCTCTGCACACGGTGGCGCTGTCCCTGCCTGAGCGCGTGGAGCCTGACAGACTGCTGAGCGACTACATTGAGAAGGAGGTGAAGGTAAGTCCGGCCGTAGGACGTGCCTCTGCCCAGTGCTCACGCCGCGCTCCTCCACCCGTGGTCCCACCTGCGCTGCCTGTGGCGACTGTGCCCACGCTTCAGCTTCCTGCCTTCAGCCCCATTTCCAGCTCTTTCCACAGGAGCAGCTGCCTCCTTTCCCTCAAGGGTGGGTGTGCATGCGTGTGTGTTCTGAGTGTTGTGGTCATGGCCTGAATCCTGTCAAATCTCGTGCTCACTGGCGTGGACATGAACCAGGGAGAGGGGCCGTGCCCTCGAGGTCAGGGAGGTGGAGAGGGGGCTCTACCAGGGTCGTGGCCCCCATGCTTGTAGAGGGAGTGCAGTGCACCTAGTTACCCTGCTGTCACTGCCCTGAAGGGATACTCAGTGGTCCAGCCTGACCCCTGGGTCGAGAAGGGCTTGGGGCAGTGTCCCTGGAGGGGGTTCCTCTCTCACCAGGCCATCAGGTGACCAGAGATGTGGGTGGCATCCCTGGCAGAGACGTGGGACTGGGTAGGCTCAGACGTGGGGATGCCTGGCACGGAGGAGGGTTGCGGCGACCCAGAGTGAGGACCGGGGGTCAAGCCAGCCTGCGTATGGAGCGGAGGTTGTGTCCCCGCGGCCTGCTGACCCAGGTTACTGCCCCGCCACCCATGTGAAAGGCTTCTGTCAGGGGCACTGAAGTTCATGCGCATTTAAGGAAAGGTGGCCTCAAGATGGAGCCCACAACAGGCACAAGTGAACATGGATGTGACAGCAGCCGTGCAGAACATGGGAAAGCAGAATGTTCTGGAAGAGATAAAAGAAGATACTGTGAATTGTGAGGTGACAGGATCCACTTTTAAATAAAGGGCTGGAGACAAGAGCCTTTGGAACAAAACATATGTCAGTGTGCATCCTGTGAATGAGAATCAGGAGAGGCACTGAGAAATAATAGGAAGATGAAGAGAGAGGAGCTTTGTCAACGAGAAACAGAAAGGGAGCAAAAGGAGATGATAAGTTGATCCAGAGGCCCAGCAGGTGTGGTGGAGGAGAGGCAGCCTCCAGACCATGATGCAGGACCTGTCACAGCTGCCAGTGTGACTTCGAGGGATGCAGGGGCCTCGCTGGCAGGCACACAGCATGAGGGTGGAGATGTGGACCTGGAGGCTGGGTTCCAGCCCAGGAAGGAAGCCAGGCTGCAGCGAGAGTGTGAGGACCGGCCGAGGCAGCACCAGGAGAAGGGACAGGCTGGTTTATGTGTTTGGTGTGGGGGGAGCTGGGGAAGAACCCGGAAGAGTGGGAGCTGCCTGTGGAGGGCACAGAGGTGCTGGGGAAGGTGGCCTGCGTTAAACTAACCCACGAAGAGGAAAGGTTGGGGATTTCTGCTGCAGGAAGGTGAGCTGCACACACCTGTCCCTCTTACCACCCACAACTGAAGTCCTGAGCATCCTATGTGCAGCAGCCATAAGAAGGCTCTGCAAGGTGGACAGAGGGCAGAGCGGCAGGGGCTTGTGGGTCAACAGGAGGCCCCCAGTGTCTCTCTCTCCTCATGTATCCGGGCTTGGAGCTGAAGAGGCTTGCTTCACAGGTGCCGACACACCCCAACAGAAGCTGCTTCCTCTGGGCCAAAGGCCAGGAAGGCAATGGTGTAAGGGGACATATGATGTTTAAGAACAAACACGATGGGAAAGCCTGAGGCCTGGGTTCTGTCCCCGATGCCAGCCAAGGCTGAGTGGGGGCCAGCACCCTTCCCAGGGGCAGCAACTTTCTCCCTGGATGAACCCAGGGGAGCCAGAGAACCTGCCATGCCCAGTGGAAAGAGGAGCACCCTCTATGGCTGCACTTCCCAGCATGGGCGTGGTCAAAGTCCTGGAGGGAGGGGCCGAGGAGCGCACCTCCCAGTGAGGGCATGGGCGGAGTCCCAGAGGGAGGGGCTGAGAAGCTGTTCAGGGCAGAAGACCTACATAGAGATTTGAGAAGCTGAGCAGAGCACAAGCCATCACACAGACACGTGACCAGGAAACTTCTGAAGAGCAGGGATGGAGAGGACCGTGTTATCCACAGGGAGAACTGGGGTGGAGGAGGCAGTGAGAGGCAGGGACAGCAGCTACAGTCCTGGTCCCGGGGTCAAGAGTGGAAAAGACAATGGCTACAGGTAGATTGGCTCCTCGAGCCCCCACCACATGCAGCAGGAAGATGGGGCAGTTTGAATTGCGCTGCAGCAACTGACCTCACTCGGCATCCCATCTGGAACCTTCCATCCAGGCCTCCATCCCTGGAGGGTTCTCTCCAACGTTTAGAGAATCGACAGTGGTTCCACACGGTGTGTCTCCTAGAAAGAAAGAAGGGGTGAACTCCCTTTGTGAAGGGACACGGGGCTAGCTCTCAGTTTCCGAGGGAACCACAGCCTGAGCGCTGTACCTGCACACGAGACATTGCTCGGAACGGGCAGGGCCAGGTGACACAACCCTGTTCCCGGGCCACACGCCAGGGCTGACTTGGCTCCCTCGCGGGACGGTGCCTTATGGGGCCGCAGAGCCTGCCGCTGTGACGGGGACTGCTGTGCCCTGGCCTGTTCCTGGATATGTGAGCCGAGCTGGGGCACTGGGCTTTCATCAGTTGTGCACCAGTGATCGCAAGGCAGTTGGATGAGCTGAGGGGAGCCCCGCATATCTGTACTGGGGTCCTGTGGCTCTGTGGTAAGACGATGACCATGCTCGGGAATGGGATGTTTGCCCAATGAGCAGCTGCCAGCCCGTGCCGCGCGAGGCTCATCTCTCACAGAGAAGTCTGTCCGGTTCACTTGTGCAGGCCACCACATACCACACACCAGCGGTTTCCCAGGGGCTGGGCACGAGGTGGAGCCCAGTGTCCCTGTAGGTCCTGGAGGGCAACACGCATCTCTGCGTTTGCCAGCGGCAGTGACTTGTTCCTGCTTTGGAACCTTGGCCAGGGATGGCTGCGGGATGAATTTCAGGGGCTTTCGCGTGGCCATTTGCACGCCAGCAGATCCTGGTGCTCCCATGGCACAAGGGATGTGGGTCTGGACCGCGAGGATGTGCCGTGTGTGCAACCGGGCCTGGCCCCTGCGCATTGTCCCAGATCTGCCTTTCCAGAGCTGCGAAGGGTTTCCCGGTGCCCCCGGTTCCCCAGCATGCGGCGTGTCTGCTTGTGCTGAGGGTGCCTTCTCCAGGGTCGCACCTCTCCTCCAGCCCCCTTCTGGCCCGGAGGCTGGGTAACATCCCCATGTGGTCCTTGTCCTTGTCTGTGTGCTGTGCGTGTGGTGAGGCAGGCAATGCCCGGGCTTCATAGCCCCCGCTGCTCAGGCCACCGTCTGGCTCTGCTCCCCAGGTCCTGTTGTCCCCTGTCTCATCACCTGCACCTTCACGGAGCCCCTCATGGTGTCACTGCCTCTGTTCCAGCGCATCCTCCAGCATGGGGCATCTGCCTAGCCTTCCCAAGGAGTGGGGGGAGCAGCAGCGGGGGTGTCCTTCTTACACTGGGGGCCCCATCCCTCACAGCCGCGGCATAACATCCCCTGCATTCAGTGTGGGCCTCACTCTAGCTGAGCTGTCAACAGCTGGACCAGCAGCGCCCGTGCTGAGGGGAGAGCCCCGCAGACCAGCCGCCCTGTCGGCGCTCAGTTCCCAGTTGTGTCCTGTTGAGATCTGACCCAGGCCAGACCCCGAGGAGGGTGAAGGGTCATGAAACATGCCCCTCCCATTTGCAGTCTAAGTGTCGTTGCCAGGCAAGGGGTGTGTGTGCACGTGTGTGTGTGTGTGTGTGTGTGTGTGTGTGTGTGTGTGTGTGTCGGGGGTCATATGTCTGCTGACAAGTGGGAACGGGCCACTTCTGCAGGCCCCGGTGTTGAGAAGACATTTAGGTCCCCACATACGCCGCCCTGTGTCCCCATCCCTGTTTTCCCTGCACTCCTGCCAGGCTTCACCTGCTGTGGGATCTCGCTGATCGAGGCCACCGATGGGTGGACGTCATCAGGAGGCCAGCCTGGGGTCAGTGGAAAAACAGACTTCCGCTGTGTGTCATCGGCAGGGATGTTTGGAAGCACTCTCTGTGTTTGGAGATGGGGTATGCACTCGCCAGCACGCTACCGCGGTCCCTATCAGCGTGGCGGGAAGGCAGTGGGGTCTGTGGTGCCTGAGATGGCCCCTCGCTGGTGCCAGGGCCACTGAGCACATGTGAAGGAAGGCTGGTCAGGTAGCTCCTCGGTCTGTTATGCTGCATCACCTTGACCCCTCTGTGATGGCGCCCTGGGCGTGGGCCAGCTGCTCAGCCTGCGGTGGGAAAGGCATGGTGAGAGATGGGCCTCAGGCACCCTGTGTCCCATCTGGGATTGTGATGAGGACGCGACCTGCGATCTTCCTATACTGGCTGTGCTGTTTTATCAAGACATGCTTGATGATGAAGAAGATGTCGAATGAATGAGAACTCACCCGTGAAGAACGTGGAATCCTCTTTGGAGATCCGCTGTCCTGAGTCTGAAGTTTGAGGCGCTAAGAGGAAGGGAGGGGACAGGTGGCATTGTACCCCTGGCCACAGGGAGGCAGGGCAGTCCCTGTGCTGTCTTGGACATGCAGAACCGGGGCATGTTTGCTTCAGCAAAGCACCGAAGCTGGGAGTGATAGTTAATACCGAGTATTGCGTTGATTGTGATTTAAGACCTTTCTAGCAAATGAAGTGACTGAGTAAAGCTACTGAAGTCATTTTTCATTGTGGTAAAATATACACGACAAAATTTATCACATTAGCCACATTCGTGCACTTCGATGACATGAAGGACACTCACATTTATGTGCCGTCCCCACCACCATCTGTGTCCGGAACATTCTCATCTCCCCGAACTAAAGCTCTGTCCCCATGAGACCCCAGGCCCCCAGCTCCTGGCACCCCCTACTCTGCTCTGGGACCTCGACCTGTGGACTCACACGGTGTGTGTCCCTGTGTCTGGCTCATTCTCCCCAGCGTCCCGTCCCCCAGTTGTGGCTGTGGGGGTGTGAGTGTCAGAGTTTCTTCTCATGGCTGGATGCTCTCCGGCGTGTATACACACATCTTACTTGCCCTTCATCTGGCAGGGCAGTGGGTGGTTTCCACCTCCTCTGACTGTTGTGAATAGTGCTGCTGTGAACTTGGGGAGGAGTATCTGTTCAAGTGTCTGCGTTGGCCCCTTTGTGTTAAAACGCACGTAACGAGTTCTCCCAGCTCAGCCGTCTATAAGTACATGGTTCAGAGGATTGAGTGCGTCCACGCTGCTCCTCAGCCGCCACCACTGCCGCCCGGCTCCGGCACTGTCCCCTTGTAAACCCGAAGCTCTCCCCCTGCCCCTGGCCCCTGGGAGCCCCCATTGTACCTTCCATCTCCGTGGTTCTGACCTCTCCAAGCGCCTCGCCTAAGTGGCATCCCACGGTGTTTGTCTTTTTGTGACTGGCTTATGTCACCCGGCGTAATGTCCTCATGGTATGTCCATAATCTACCTTATGGCAGGGTTTCCTTCCTTTTTTCTTCTTTTAAATTTTATGTTTTTGAGAGAGAGAGAGAACTAGCAGGGGAGGGACAGAAAGAGAGGGGGACAGAGAATCTCAAGCAGGCTTTGCACTGTCAGCACAGAGTCTGACACGGGGCTCGAACTCACAAAACTGTGAGATCATGACCGAGCCAAAAACAAAAGTCGGATGCTAACTGACTAAGCCCCCAGGTCCCCCAGGGTACCCTTCCTTTTTAAGGCTAAGTCACATTCCATTGCGCAGATGGACCCCCGTTTGATCGATCAGCTGTGCATCCATGGACAGACCCCGCGTTGCTTCTATCCTATGGCTTTTGTGAGGAGTGCTGCTGTGAACATGGGTGTGCACATGTCTCTCTGTCATGAGCGTAGGTGTGCACGTGTCACTTTGAGGTCCTGCTTTCCAGTCTTGTGGGTGTAGACCCAGAAGTGGAATACGGCGATTCGATTTTTCATTTCTCAAGGAGCCAACACACGGTTTTCCCCAGCGGCTGTGTCATTTCCCCTTCCCGCCAACAGTGCACGGGTCTCCGGTTTCCACATGTCCTCGCCAGCATGGCCTTTGCTGTCTGGATGGGAGCCATCCAAATGGGCGTGTGCACTGGTGTCTGGCTGTGGCTTTGGTTCACATTTCCATGCTCAACGGTGCTCTTATGTGTGCGTTGTCCTTCTGTACATTTTCTTTGGAAAAATATCTGTTTAAGTCCTTTGTTTTTTAATTGAGCTGTTTAGTTTTTGGTTGCTGAGTTGTAGGAGTTCTTTATAGATAGACTCTGAGTATTTGATGGAGACTAATTGCTCTGTTTTCTTTTATTTCCCGTGCTTTTGGTGTCATATCCGAGAAATCATTACCAAATCCAGCACCATGAAGCTTTTTCTCTGTTTTCTTCTAAGACTTACTGCTTTGGGTCTTGCATTTAGGTGTTTTATCCATTTGAATTAATTTTTGCGTGTGGTGTGAGGTAAGGATCTGACTTCATTCTTCTCTGTGTGGGACTCTAGTGCCATTTGTTGAAATGACTGTGCTTTCTCCATTGATGGCCTTTGCCGCCTTGTCGAAGATCAGCTGACTGCAGATGTGAGTGTTCATTTCTGGACTCTGTTCTGTTCCCTCAGTCCGTGAGTCTGTCCTTACGCCCGTACCACATCGTTTGGTTATTGTAGCATTATAGTGGATTTTGAAATCAGGAAGCATGAGAATAGAAGAAATTTAATACTGATAATGTAGATAAGCATGTGTGTTTGACTTCTGTGCGTAAATAAGGAGCAGATGGAGAGGCATTGGCTAACTGCAGATCTGTGAAAATATTCTAGAATCTTCATTGATTAGAAGTGAAGTGTGAGCCCGTGATTACACGTGCTCTTTCAGAGGGAGAGTCCCAGCCCTAGAGAGAGTGGGAACCAGCATACATTTTAGTTTTATTCCCTCTCCTCCACCCTCAACTTAGAGAAGATGAAATAGAAAACTAAAAAAAATTTTTTAATGTTTACTTTTTGAGAGAGAGAGAGAGAGAGAGAGAGACTGAGTGCCAGTGGGACAGGGCAGAGAGAGAGAGGGAGACACAATCCAAAGCAGGCTCTGGTCTCTGAGCTGTCAGCACAGAGCCCGACGTGGGGCTTGAACCCACCAACTGAGATCATGAACTGAGCCGAAGTTGGACACTTAACCTACTGAGCCGCCCAGGCGCCCCTAGAACTTTTTAGCACGAGCATGTGTCTCCCTGCAGAGCTGCAGCACCCGTGGACAGCTGTGGAAAGCAGCGTTTCTGAAGTTTAGTCTGCTTGACTTGTGCTGCTATGTCCGGTGTGCACTTCTGCCGTGTTCCTCCTCTGTATGAGCAGTGATCACCTGGCACAGCACAGGGGGACCAACTTGGGCCACCATGTTTCCCTTGCTTGCACTCGGTCATCTTCAGAGTGACCTGCCTGCTTGGTTCCCCAGTCGGAGAGGGCTCAGCAAATAAACACAGTTTGATTTCTTTCCCAATATGTACCTTCTGTTTCCTTTTCTTGTCTCTTTGCATTAGCTAGGACTTCGATACAGTGTTGGAAAGCAGTGGTGAGAAGTGACATCTTGTCTTATTCCTGATGTTAAGTGATGTTCAAGCATGTCACCATTAATGATGGTGGTAGCTGTAGGTTTTTTGTGCACACTCTGTATCAATTTGAGGAGATTTCTTTCTGTTCCTCCTTTGATGAGTGTTTTTTGTCATGAATGGGTATTAGATGTTGCCAAATGCTTTTTCTGCAACTATTGATATGATCGTATGATTTTCTGTTTTAGTCTGTTGATGTGTGATGGATTACATTGGTTTATTTCTCAATTTTTAATCAGCCTTGCCTACCTTGGATAAATGCCACTTAGTCATTGTAATTATTTTTATACCTTGTTGGATTCCATTTGCTAATATTTCATTGCAGATTTTTGCATTTCTGTTTATGAGAAATACTGATGTGTAGTTTTTCCTTTCTTGTAGGATCTTTGATTTTGATACTAGGGTAATGCCACCACATAGAATGGGTTAGGAAATGTTTCCTCTGGTTTTATTTTCCAGAAGAGATTATAGAGAATTGTATAATTTCTCCCTTCAGTGTGTGGTACGTACGATTCACACATGAACCTGTCTGGGCCTGATGCTTTCTGTTTTGGGAGGTTTTAAACTGTTGATTCAATTTCTGTAACAGATCTATTATGCCTGTTCAGATTATCCATTTCTTTTTCTGTGAATTTTGATAGTTGGGTCTTGCAAAGAATTTCATTATGATTTGAGAACATACTGCGTACGGTTTCCAGTATTTTACATTTGTTAAGGTGTATTTTATGGCCCGGAATGTGCTGTCCCTTGGTGAATGTTCACGTGAGCCTGAGAAGAATGCGCTCTCCAGCTGTTGGTTGAAGTCGTCTGTAGATACAGTTGTATCCTGTTGATCGAGGGTGTTGAGTTCACCTGCGTCCTTGCTGATTTTTCTGCCCGCTGAAGAAAAATCTGAGTCTTTCCGCTTCTGATAGGAGTGTTGAAGTCTCCAGTTGTAACCATTAAATCCCTCCAATTCTGTTTGTCGGAGACAGTTTTTATTTCCCCTTTGCTTCAAGGAGAGGCTCCCCAGATACAGAAGTGCAGGTTGATGGGATTCTTCAAACACTTCAGTGTTCCTTTCCTCTCCTGCTTGCCTGGTTTCTGAAGAAAAGTCTGATGCCATTCTTACCCCTGTTCCTCCGTAGAGATGGGGCTTTTTTCATGTGGCTTCCTTCAAGTTCTTCTCTTTGTCTTTTTATTTTTTACAGTGTAAACGTGAAATGCCTCGGTGTAGGGTTTTCCATTTTTCTCTTTTCCCTCTTTCTTCTGCTTTGGTGTTCTTTGGGCTTTCCGAGTCTGTGGTTTAGTGTGGGTCGTTATGGTTTCAGGTATTTCTTATTATTTCTTCTTCCTTCTCTTCTTTTCTTGGTGGTCCCGTGACACATATGGTGCGCCTCCTGTCATTTTCTTGCCGTGTTTCAATATCCTGTTCTGTCTTCATGCTTTTTCTGTGCTTTCTGGTTGACCTGTCTCCACACTCACTGATGCATCCCTTGACCGTGTCCAGCCTACAGATACATCCATCAAAGCCACTCTTCAGTCTTCATTCTGTCATGGTGATTTTGATCATTGGTGTTTCCCATTGATCCATGTTTAGGATTTCCATCTTTCTGTTTATGTCACCCATGATGCATGATGTCTGCTTTTTCTCTCAGAGTCCTTAGTGTATTGATCACGCTGCTTAGAGCTTTGGGTCTAATAGTTCCTGGGAACAGCCCTGTCATAATCTGCATCCGGTTCTGACGCTCACCCTGTCCGTCCAAACAGTGTTTTTGCGTCTTAACGTGCCCTGTAACTTTTTGTTGAAAGCTGGACAAGATGTATCAGGTAAAAGGAACAGAGTTAAACAGGTCTTGCATGTGAGGTTGTGCGTTGATCTGGCTGGAGGCCGATGTGTGGGGGCGGGGTCCACTCTCATGGTTAGTCTGCCTCTGTCCCCCATGAGCCTATGCCCCCTGGCTGCCAAGGGCACACCTGCCCCTCACTTTGCTTCCCCTTCTGGAGAGAAGGCTGGGGGCCAGAGTCAGGGGTTTCTGTCCCTGGTGGTGCAGGTGCTGGGAAACGAGTTCTCCTTGTGGGAGGGCCCTTGTGACAAAGAACAGAATGCTCTGCTCACAGTGTGGGATGGCAGGACGTGTGGGAGCGTCTTCTCCACCAGTGGTTTCCCCGGGAACTCAGAGCTTACCAGGCGGCGGGCCTGGTGTCAGCAGACAGGGGCCGGGCTGTGCCCTCGGCACACCCTTGGCTGATCTTCCCTTCCTCGCTTTCTCTCAGTACTTAGGTCAATTAACGTCCATACCAGGATACCTGAATCCCTCCAGTAGGACCGAGATCCTGCATTTCATAGACAATGCAAAGGTAACCCCATCCTCCCGACCCTAATCTCTAACCCTGCCTCTGCTCCAGCCCTTCACTCTGACGTCTGACGCTCCCACCCTGATACCAGCCCTTGGTCCTCTGACAGTGGGCCTTCATGGCCCCGTCCTGTCATGTAATGGGTGCGCTTGGCCCTTGGCCATAAAGACTGTTCCTGTCTGAACATGACCTTAATTCTTCCTTGTGGTCTCGGGCTGTTTCCAGAACTCCTGTTTCACAGATGTGTAAAGCACGTGCCATAGGCCGAACCAAGGTGGCTCCAGGCATGGCTCTGCTGGAGGGCGAATGCCAGCCTTCGCACAGGCGGGGCTCCCGGGCACGGCCGGGCCTGCGCCTCTGATGTTCTGGTCCCTTCCAGAGAGCCCACCAGCTCCCCGGACACCTGACCCAGGAACATGACGCTGTGATCAGCCTGTCTGCCTACAACGTCAAGCTGGCCTGGCGGGACGGGGAAGACACCATCCTCAGGGTCCCCATCCACGACATCGCCGCTGTGTCCTATGTGCGGGACGACGCCTCGCACCTGGTGGTCCTGAAGACAGGTATGGACCTGGGAGGCGGGGCCGGTGGATCCTCATTGGGAATAGCTGCCGTGGCCTGGTCCCTGGGAGCCGGTCTGAGAACCTGCTGGAGCCCTGCAGGCAGCAACTCCAGTGTCGGGTCAGCCACGCCGGGCCACTGCACCCAGGAACTGGCCCTCTGGCCTCTGAGGTCAGCCTCGGCCAGAGGAGGTCAGGGACCCGGGGAGGGGTGGGGGCAGGAGGAATAGGTGAGCCGGCCCCTCTCACTGTGGGGCCCGCGGGTGTCTGGTGTGGCCCCCCTGGGACGCCAGAGTGTCCTCTAGGTGTGTGGGTGCGGTGCAGCCGCAAAGCGCACCTCAGCTCGGCCCCCTCCCCGCCAACCTTTGGGCCCTGCCTTTGGCTATGGCTTCACAAAGCTGGGTGCGAAGGTGACACCAGACTGTCCATGAGGCCTTCTGTGTGTGTCCTTGGAGGAGAGTTGGGAGGACCCTAAAACCAGGCCCCCCCGACCTGCACCTGGTCCACCACTCCCCTGGGGTTGGAGCTCTCCCGACGGGCCCCCCATCAGGTGCCATGGCCGCTGCCTGGTCCCCAGTCCCTGGGACACAAGGAGAGAAATTACAGCTTTGCTTGAGCTCCTCTCGTTGCTCAGGGCCGGGTGCGGCCCTCAAGCCATTCATTTCTAGCAGGCCTGGGGGCAGGGCCTGGGGGGGGGCCAGGGGGATCCACCCGGAGCACACGTAGGGCAGTGTGGGTGGAACGTTTTTCTGCCAGAGGATGGCAGTTCGTGGGGCATCTGAGAGACTCTCTCAAGAGGCCGGGCCCAGGGGAGGCTTCTTACACATGCCCCTGAGCTGCCCTGGGAGTGACAGCCCCTCTGCTTGTGTGGCTGTGGCTTAGCACCCCTGCGTACGCCACACATCACACATGTTCACACCACACACACACCACACACTCACACCACACAGTTCGTACCACAGATGCTTGCACACATACCACACACATTCACACCACATGTTCACATCACATGTCACACCACACAGTTCATAGCACATGCACATATACCACACACATTCAGCTATACACGTTCACACCACATGTTCACACCACACGCACACCACACGTTTACACCACACACTCCATACCACACAGTTCATACCACACATGCTTGCATACATACTGCACACGTTCCACCACATGTGTTCACACCACATGCACACATACCACACACTCGCACCACACACACACCACACTACATATACTCCCACACACAGCAGACATGTTCACGTGACACATACACACCTACTCACTGTACCACACCCACACCACACACATTCACACTACACACACACCAAACATGCCACACACACCACACCTCACACACATGCAACTCACACCCCTGTTCTGACCCACTGCACATCTGAGGGAGGTCCCCTCTGGTCTGCTTATCCTTCCCGTCGCTGAGCATCTAATGTTTAACAATGGGCATTATTTCAGGTTGAAGGTCATGATGCTTCCCATATGCAACCATTTTAATTTACAAAATTGGCAGTTTGGTATGTCTCAGACAGTAGAAGGCACAGGCCTTGGGCCTCCTCTTTATGTACCTCTCCATGTAGGCCGTGAGGAGGCCCCTGTTCTCCTGCCTCACAGATGGGCCGCCGGAGCGTGGAGGCCGAGGGACTGGAGGAGGGCCTGCCGGGGAAGTGGTGGGGCCGGCTGGCCCAGGAAGCAGCACTGGGGGTGCTCCCACCACTGCTGCCCAGTGCCGCCGTGGCCGCCCGTTGCCCTGCCTGGGGGCAGACGGTCCTGCGGGAGGCCTGGGGTCTGGCAGCCTGAGGAACCGAAAGCAGTGGGAAGACGGGCCTCCGGCAACGTTGAACCTGCTGGGTGGAGAGCTGGGCTCCCTGGTGTCCCGAGTTGCGGGACATGTATCCGCGTTAATTGTTCAAGCCAGTTGCTAGGAAACAGGGAACAGATTTTTCTAGAGGGAGAGAGTGAGCTCCATAGGAGCCGCTTTGCAAAATGGGATGAACACTTGAGAGCGTTCGAGTTGAAGGAAGAGAACGCATCCACGTGTCCCCGGCCTCCTCACCGTTCAGCGGCCAGCCCTGCAGCGAAGGCCTGAGACTGGGACCCTGTGCTGGGCCGCCATGTAGGAGGTCGTGAGCAGAGTGGCCGCAGCACACTGGCGTGGGCAGCTGACATTCGTGAAGTGTGGTGCCCCTGTGTGCCTCTTCAGGTCCAGGCTGTGCTGGTGTGGAGGGCGCGCTTGGGGGTCAGGCCTGGCCGTGGGGGCTTCCATGCGGCAGCTAGACATCCAGGCTTGCTGAGCTGGAGCGGCCTGCACAGTCTTGTGGGGGGTGTTCGGTGGATGGACGGGGACAGGCAGCAGCTACAGGGACAGCCAGTGGCCAGTGGGGACGCTGTTGGGGGCCAGACGTCGGCTTGTCAGAGACCGCACATGCTCACTGGGTGTGGCTCTGGGGCTGCACATGCTGTTTCCTTGGGAACGGCCACGGAGCTACTTAGACTGTCCTCGTAGCCACAGAAGTGACAGGAAGCAAGGGAAACTAGCGTTCATGTGTATCATGCAGCCATTTGTGTCCCAGATGTGCTGGCGCATCACCAGTACGACCATCATTAAGACATCGCGTGTTCTTCGTTATTCCCGAGACCCTGTGTGTCGTTCCCAATCTCTGCATGGCGCAGGATGGACTTGTCACACCTCACGTGCTCAGTGCCTGTGGCTGATGGGGGCCCACGCAGCCCTGGAGTCTAGCTGTGGCCTTTGTGGGGCTCGGCCCGTGTGGGGTGCTGCCCGCCCTTCAGGGCCCCAGTCTCTGCGGGCACAGCTGTCTTGACTGTGGCTTCCCCTGCGTGGTTCCTGTCTCCCAGCGACGTGTGGGCTTTGGGTGTCCTCTGTGGTTGCCCCCAGACACCCCAGCATTGGGGCACTGGAGGCTCCGCCTCCCACTCCTGCTCCCAGGGGCCGCTGAGCTGACAGCCCAGTGCTCCCACAGGGCAGGGGCCTCCCCCCTGCACGGCCCCAGGGCACCTTTGGGAGGTCCTGTGTGGAGTGTTAGAAATGTGGGCTGGGGCCATGGGACCCCTCCTGGCCTCTGCTCCTCTCTTGCCCTTGGGCCTGGCCCTTCAGCCCCCACACCTCAGTTTCCCCGTTTCCTGTCAGAATTGTGCTCATGCCCATGGCTCAGTGACACTGTGAATGGAACCCCGGGAATACCTTCTTCTGTGTGGGTCGGAGCAGCCAGATATCGGCAGTTCCACATCTCAGCCTAGGATTTTTGCACCATCTGTAGCAGTGATGCCAGAAGGCCCCATAGGGTGTCGGCCTCAGTGAGCAGCCACCAAGGGTGAAGGCGTGGCTAACGTGTTCCCCGCCTTGTTTAGAGGTGGGGGAAGGGCACACATGGGGCAAGCCTGTCCCTTACCTGCGCCAGGTGGGGGCTGCCCACAGCCTGCTGTTGAGCTCCCACACCTGCCCTAACCTGCCGCCATGCTGACTTCTCAGCCCAGGACCCTGGCATCTCCCCCAGCCAGAGTCTGTGTGCAGAAAGTTCCAGAGGCCTCCCCGCAGCCTCCCTGTCAGAGAGTGGAGTAGGGCCTGTGGAGGCGTGCTGCCTGGTAATCCTGGCGACGGAGAGCAAGGTGAGTAGAGGATGGGCCCTGGGACTCAGGCCCACCCACACCAGGTCCCTGCTCCTCCCAGCGCTGGCCCAGACCCCACCCATAACCCAACTCAGGGCCCCCCATCCCAGACCCCGTCCACACCCTACCCAGGCCCCTCCACATCCCTGATCCAGACCCCACCCACAACCCCTACCCAGAGCCTGACCCCACCCACACCCCACTCAGGCTCCTCCCAGATGCCCGCCCCTCCACCCAGACCCTGCCCCAGGCTCCTCACACACCCCGAGCAGGCTCCACCCACATCCTGACCTAGACTCTTCCTACAGTGCAACCCAGGCCCCGCCCACACCCTGATCCAGGCTCCTCCCAACACCTGTAGTCCAGGCTCCTCCCACATGCCAGCCCAGGCCCCTCCCACAGCCTGCCCCGGCTCTGCATAGGCTCCTGCTAGCTGTGCTGAGTCTGGTGTCTTCAGGCTATGCTCCTTTTTCCTTCCAGGGGCCTCACCCCTTTTTCTCCAACGCTGATGGGGGTGGTGGTCACCCGTACCCCAGGCTGTGCCCTGAGAGTGGCGAGTGCGGGCTTGGGGCTCCCCAGCTGCCTCAGGGCTGGCAGCCTCCGGGAGCTTCCTGGTAGCCTTTGTTTTCGTTTATGTCTGTAAGACTGTGGGGGGGACCCCCGCCCTGCGGGAGCCTCTGATCAGTGCCCCTCCTTGGCTCTGCCCACCTTCCAGCCAGGCAGCTCTCCTCATGGGGCTGTGTCCCTGGCCTGTCCCCACTGCAAGCCCCTCCAGACACCGCCCCATGTCTGGGGGCAGAGCCGCCCATGACGGGACCCACATGCGTGTGAAGCCGTGTGCTCTCCTGAGCTTAGGGCAGCAGAGGGCCGGGAGTTGGGGGGCCAGGGTGGTGGGAAGATGGGGGCTGGCGGCTGATGCACCTACTGCCTTGAGCCCAGAGAGCCTTCTAGACTTCTGGACGTGAACTGGTCCCCTTGGGGCCCGGCTGGGTGGTGGGAGGCCCAGGGCCCTGGGTCCCAGTGTCTGTCTGGCACCTGAAGTGCTGGGCAAGCCGCCAGGGAGGGTCCAGCTTTGTTCTGCACGGCAGGTTGCCGCCGAGGAGCTGTGCTCCCTGCTCGGGCAGGTCTTCCAGATCGTGTACACAGAGTCCACCATCGACTTCCTGGACCGAGCCATATTCGACGGGGCCTCCACACCCACCCACCACCTGTCTCTCCACAGCGGTATGTGGGCCCCAGCGGACAGAGGTGCTGTGGGTGTTGACCCGCGGCCTGAGTCAAGGCAGATGGGTTCCCTCGCCTTGGCTAGCCTGGTGGCTTCCTGCGTGGCTGGGGGCCAGGCAACGCTGTCTCCGCCAGTCGCCTCACTTAGCTCCGAACAGAGGGTCAGGAGGGGCTTGGAGCACTGGGGGCTGGAGGGTATGTGTGGGGAGGAACCCCCAGACCTTGCTGCTCTTGGGGTGAGGGCTTCCAGGACCCAGGCTGCCTGGGTGGTGGGCATGTGGAAGCCACCCCCTCTGGTATCTGGGGAACACTTTCGGGTGCACTAGAGCGGGGACGGGCTTCACTCACACATGGCTGGCTCACTTAGGTCCATGTTCTGCACACCAGGAGTGTGCACTTGGTTCCCACCGCCAGGAATGCCCCTTGCTTGTCCCACCCACCCCTCTCAGAGCTCACCAGCTACACAGAGTGGTGTCTGTGTCCTTCATGGTCAGCATCACCCAGACCTGAGGTCATCTGTCCGATGTTTCCCCAGGAGCTGTTGTCCGCTGGGCTCTGCTGATGTGAGAGTCTCAGGCGCTTGGGGGCCGCCTCTGTCCTCGGGGAGTAGCTGTCCCCGCATGGAGCTCCCCGCGTCCAGGCCAGGGTTCAGATCTGCCTCTAGATTGTGGCTCCTGCCCCCCTCGGCAGCTGTGAGATGTGGGGCAGGTCCTCTGACCTCTGGGATTCAGTTTCTCATCCAAAGGAGGCAACACAGCCCCTGGGACGCTGCTGGCGCCCCCAAGTAGCCTTTTCCTTATCCTTGGCCACTGAGCGCCCCCCACCCCCCGCCTCCCCCTTGGTATGTCCTCTGAGACCAGAGCGATGCTGCTCAGGCCCAGATCTGCAGCAGGTGGTATGGCTCACATCTTCTGCCTGGGGCTGGGCTGCTGAACCCCATGCCTCCTGCCCATGTAACCGTGGGCAGAAGCTGCTTCTGACTTTTGCGATCCCCACAGACGACTCTTCCAGCAAGGTGGACGTGAAAGAGCCATACGAGACGGAGGTTGGCACGTTGTGAGTAGCCTGCCTGTTGCCCCTCGACCCTGTCAGCCTCCCCAACTGCCACGCTGGGCGCCCCCTGGCCGTCACCCGGCATCCGCAGTGGAGCCAAGTGCCCATGGCCCCTGTCCTTTCAGCTCCTTCCCTGAGTGCGCGCATGCAGGCGGCGTCTCGCCCTTGTCCTTCTGTATGCAGACGGCGCCCCACGCCAAGACAGTCAGTGAGAGCGAGCTGAGCGCCACTGCCACCGAGCTGCTGCAGGACTACATGCTCACGGTGCGCCCGGCCCAGCCTCTGCCATGGCTGCTCCCCAAGGGGACGGGGGTGGGGAGGTGTGTGGGCTGGGGGAGCAGGGACAGGTGACTCTGCTCATGATCTTACAAGCTTCTCTGTGTGTGCACGTGCCCTGGTGGCACAGCTGGCCCCGGCTCCATGTGGACACACTCCCTTGGGGCACGTTTGTGGTCAGAGGAGGGTTGCTTGGTGGGCTCCTCATGGATCTCAGTCAGGATTCCCCCTCCTGTAGGATGACAGCGGCTACGGGGGGAGAGGATAGTGGCTGCTGTGGGGGGGACTGAGGGGGAGGGAAGAGGACAGCAGCTGTGGGGGGGAGACTGCAGGGGTGGGGAGAGGACAGTGGGTGTTGGGGGGAGGACTGTGGGGGCAGGGAGAGGACAGTGGGTGCTGTGGGGGAGGACTGGGGGGACGGGGGAAAGAACAGTGGTTGTGGGAGTGGGGAGAGGACAGCGGCTGCAGGGTGGTGGGGAGAAGATAACTACTGTGTGGGGGGAGGACAGCAGCTATGGGGACGGAGTGAGGACAGCGGCTGCGGGGGGGAGAAGACAGCAGCTGGGGGGTTTGCGGCGGTGCTGTTCACCCCTTCCCTACCCCCCCCCCCGCCACAGCTGCGCACCAAGCTCTCCTCGCAGGAGATCCAGCAGTTCGCTGCACTGCTGCACGAGTACCGGGATGGGGCCTCAGTGCACGAGTTCTGCATCAACCTGCGCCAGCTCTACGGGGACAGCCGCAAGTTCCTGCTGCTTGGTGAGTCCCTTGGGTGCGGCCGTGTCTGCCCGGAGGGCTCTTCCCAGTGACCAGCAGGACCTGCCTGCGGGAGGCAGACTGAGAGGAAGCTGGGAGCTGTGTGCGGCTAGAGGGATGGCAGGGGTGTGGGTGTGTGTGTGGTGGATGGCTTCCTAAAGGAGGTGGCACTTGAGTGGGTTTTGACGGGTGATTAGGAGTTCTCTGGGTGGAGAAGCAAAGACACCACTACTGGCTCTGAGCTCAGCACCTTAGGTCAGTGCGGTGGGCAGGTGGGATGTGGTCCTGTGTGCCTACCCACGCCCTCTGCGGGGTGATGGGCGCCTGTGTCTTCAGATTGCTGACCTTGAAGAAGGCAGCTAATGATGGTGGCTGCCGAAGGCTCCCGGGCTCTGTCCCCCCAGCACCCCGCCCCCCCGCTGTCTTGGAGGGAGTGGTTTGCCCTTGTTAAAAATGCCACCTGCTGCATATAGGTTGAGCTCTCGCCGACCCCCAGCCTTCCCACCAGAGTCAATTACCCAGTCCCCCGCCCATTCCTTTGTGCCTGGTTCTCATGTAGAAGAGTGGGTGGTACCCCTGGCGGTCAGGCCCCCTCTGTTCTTCGCTGGGAGGCAAGTGAGCGCCCTCCAGCCAGGACTGAGGCAGGGACTAGGGGCCACCTGCTGCAGAGCCAAGATGCCTAGCCCCGCCCCATGGTGCCCGTTGGGGGCAGGGCTGGATGCAGGGTGGGAGCATCAGGCACACCTTGTGTCCTCAGGTCTGCGGCCCTTCATCCCGGAGAAGGACAGCCAGCACTTTGAGAACTTCCTGGAGACCATTGGGGTGAAGGATGGCCGGGGCATCATCACCGATAGCTTCGGCAGGTACCGGCGGGCGCTGAGCTCCGCCTCCACCTCCACCTGCACCGGAAATAGGGCCACGGGCAGCTCAGATGACCAGTCCGCGCCCTCAGAAGGGGACGAATGGGACCGCATGATCTCGGACATCAGCAACGACATTGAGGCTCTGGGCTGCAGCATGGACCGGGACTCCGCCTGACCCTCTACTGTGAAGGACGTGCCCCGGGGCGCTGGTGCATGGGCCTGCCCCCGGAGGGGTCCTGGGGGGGCCCTTTGGTTTTGCACACGACATTTCTGTCGAAACTCTGAGAACTTTGAAGAAGTTTACCGCGATGTGAATGATTCACCTGTGGTCCTGGTGTGCTTGCGATGTAGCGGTCAGGGGGCCCGGGTGTGACCCCCTCCCCCGAGTCCCTAGTTCCTCGGTCTCTCTGCCACCACAGGTGGGCCCCACCACAAACCCGTCCCCCTTTCCGTGCCCTGAGAGCCCGGGGTCCTGCTCTTGGTCTTCCTTGCTGGTCCCCCTTCTGGGCCCGTGCACATAGGAGCCAGTGGGGGTGACTCTGGGGCTGAGGTCTGGAGCCTGCCGCCACGGGTGGCTGACACAGAGAGCCCCTCCTCACCTGGAAGGTGTCTCGGCCCCGGGAGCCCCCTGGCAGCACATGCAGGAGGCCTCAGGCCGAGCGGGGCTGGTGCTGGGGCTGCAGGGAGGGAGGACGGTCCTTGGCTCATAGGGAGGGGGTCAGGGTGGAAGGAGGGATCTCAGACTTGGCCGTGGCCTGGGATGTCCAGGAGCTGGTGGTGGGCCCAGGCAGGCAGAGCTAAGGGGCCGTGCAGTAGAGTTCTAGATGTGTGTGCAAATCAATCTGTTCTGGAAGCTTCTGGAACAGCTGAAGACATCCAGTCAGGACTGGCCTCTCCCCAGCCCACCATGGGTCTACGGAGCCATAGCAGGGGGTGAGGGGAGGGGGCCACAGGATGGGATGTCTAAGTGTCCTGTGTGGACGGCAGGAACGGTTCCCTCCCCTCCGAGGGCCCGCTCCCACGTGGCCCCACTCAGTGGGCATTCTTGGACTTCAGAGAAAACATGGGGAGGATGCATGGCCCTCCAGGGCTGGGTACAGTGAGGGGCCGAGGACTCTGGGGACCAGCCACTGTCCCATCAAGCACCTTTCCACAGCTTGAGCCACAAGCTTTGGGCCACAGCCAGGTGACCACCTACATTCTCTGGGCAGGATTGGCACCCTGGATGTGGATGGGCCCTCCCCCGTCTCCCGGGGACCCCCACCCTTCAGAGACACTTAGGGACAGAGCCCCACCTTCTGTGGACACAGGACCGCCATTCTCTGGGAGATATGGGACAGACCCCATCTTCTGGGTCACGTGGGAACAAAGCCCTGACCTCTGGGAACATGGGGAGAGGACACCTACCCTCTAGGGGCACAGAAAGACCACCACCCTTTAAGAACACAGGGGACAGACCCCCATTCTCTAGGTCACGGGATGAGGACCCCCACCCTCTTGGACATGTAGGCCCAGATCTCTGCACTCTTGGGACATGAGGGGAGGACCCCCACCTTCTGGGGACATGTGGGGACAGAGCCCTGCCCTCTGGGGACAGGGGGAGGCCACCACCTCTGGGACATGAGAGGGTGGGACCACCACCTTTAGGAACATGGGATAGATCTCCACCCTGTGGGACACGGGAGGGGACCCCTCCTCCTCAGGCTCTGCATGGGTGCAGGAAGTATGTCCACCCCTTCCCAAGGCCCACTGGGCCGCGGCCTGCCTGGGGCGTCGGAGCAAGAGCAGAGGCACTGAGGAGACACCCATTTATTGAGCAGCACAGCTGGGGGGCGGGGGGCGGAGCCATGGCGGGCAGGCAGCAGCGGCTACATGGTGAGCTCCTGCAGGAAATGTGGAAAGAAGGGCAGGCTAGAGAAGGGCCGGCAGGGCCAGTGGCAGGGGTCTGGGAGGGGGCCGGCCACTCACCATGATGGCGTTGACGATGTCGCTCTGGTTGTCCCTCAGGGCCCGCACGGCCCTGGCCCTTGACACATTGGCCTGTGCCATCACCAGCTCGATATCCCGGAGCTCCAGCCCAGCTTCGTCCACCTGGCAAGAGGGGGAGCAGGCAGGTTCTGGGGCTGCCTCCACCCTGGGAGAAGCCCCGAGACACCCCCTCCTGGCCCCCCTGCGGCCCTGGGCCTCACCTCCTCCTCCTCTTCTTCCTCTTCCTCTTCCTCACACTCGGGCCTCACCAGTGGCCCAGGCGTGGACTCGGGGACCAGGGCGGAAGGCTCTGTGGGCACTTTGAACTTCTCGGCGGCGGCCCTGTGCACTTGCTGTGACAGGTCCTCGATCTGCAGCAGGGCACACAGCTGTCAGGCAGGCCCCTGCCCCCACCCCCCGCCCCCACCCTCGGCTGGCCAGACCTTGGCCTCCCCGAAGACCACGTAGGTGTCCGAGGCTGGGCTCTTGAAGACATCGGGCTTGGCGATGACAAAGAGGATATTCTTGGACTTCTGGATGGTGATCCTAGTGACACCTTGGATTTGCCGCAGGCCCAGCTTGGACATCGCCTGGGGGCACAACCGGCTCAACCCTGGGCCTTGGCCAGGGGGTCCCAGGCTGGGGTGGGGAGGGGGAGGCGCAGAGGAAGGCAGCACGCTGATGGGGGGAAGGAGGCTCTGCAGCTGACTCAGGGGGACCCTCTAGGCTTTGGGCCCACCCTGCTCCGGGTGTACATGGGTCCCCGGCTATGTACTGGTGTCCGGGACTGCATTTACCCGATGGTTCCTCCAGAGCCGTTTGTCACCCATTGGGTCTGATGGGTCCCCTTATGCGACAGACCCCTCCCAGTGGAGCACCCCAGCCCACCCCCCTGCACCCACCTTTCGGGCCTTCTTCTCACTGCGACTCTGCTTGGCTTTGGTGACGGTCTCCTCACTGCCACCACCTGCTGAGGCCTGGGGATGACAGGGTCTGAGCCCCTGAGGGGATGGTGGGGAGGGGTGCCCTCCCAGGGCTGCACCCTCCCCCCTGCCTGGGCACCTGAGCTGGGCACTGCGCGCCCCGTGCTCCCGACAGGTCCTGCTCCTCTGGTTCTGCTGATGACTCCCCGTGGCTGTCGGAGTGCTGGGCCGATCCCTGGCCAGATCCCGGGGCCCTGGGTGGCGAGTCTGGGGAGGGGTGTGTGTGAAGATGGCCTCTGCCTTCTGACTCGATACCCTGCCCCCCTGCCCCCCCTCCACCCAGGACTGTGCTCTGCCGTCCCCCTCCCCGCCACACCCCCACTCACCTTCCTCCAGGCTGTCCTGGTCATCCTGCTGCTCGGCAGCTGAGGCCGGGAGCCCTCGAGGGCCAGGAGGCACTTGGCAGGGGGCCGAGATCCGCCAGGCCTGGTCTTTGGCATGGGTGTCCCCCGTGGGGGCCGTTTTGGGGCTGAGGAGGAGGGAGTGGGGCAGGAGGCCCGCACAATGCGCAGCCCCCGGAGGCTTTGCGGTTCCTGAGAAGGCAGCTGCTGCCCGCTGGGCTCCTGCTTGTGGTGGCTGGAGACCTGGAGAGCCCAGGGACTCCTTGCTCTCCACCAAGTCTTCCCCGGAGCCCTGGCAAGGGCAGGGGGTAGGGGGTGCCTCTGTGGGGACACGGGGAGCAGAGGGCTCAGGGCCTGGGAGCCTGTCCAGGGGCACGCTGGGCAGGCCTTTGGCAGGGCTCTTCGGGGACTGTGCTGGGGACGAGCTGGGGGCTCTTGGTGCCGCCTGTGCCCACGCCCCACTGCCTGGGCTCAGCACAGGCTCCTGATGCAGAGAGGGTGCTGGTGAGTGGGGGGCAGGCTCTTTGGGGCAGCCCCTGCCCAGTCTGGGCACAGACCTCAGTGGGGACTCTGAGCAGGAGCTGGGCCCCGCCTCCGAGGCCACAGCAATGGGAAACCCAAGCCCTGGGTTTGCGCTTGCCTCCGCTGGGCTCTGGGGTGACACTTGGCCCACCTCGGGGCGAGCAACAGGATGTGCCCTCCTAGCCCCCTGGGGTGCTGGCTCAAGGCCTCCAGCCTGCCGATTCTCACTCCTCGGGGCCTCCTTTGGGGCCAAACAGGGCCCACCTGCATCGGCAGCGTGCACACGAGGCCTGGGATGGGCTCCCTGCTTGGGTGCTGCTTCCTCTCCAGCAGAGGCAGGCGTGGGTGGGGCCGTGGCCTCCGCGGCAGGCTCAGGGCATTCTAGGGCCTCTCTGGCAGGTTCTTGGGGTGCTAGGGCACCCATAGCAGGCTCTGGGTATTCTGGGGCCTCTGTGGTAGGCTCAGGACATTCCAGGGCCTCCATGCCAGGCTCAGAATGTTCCAGAACCTCTGTGGTAGGCTCGGGATGTTCCAGGGTCTCCGTGGCAGCCTTAGGATGTTCTGGAGTCTCTGTGGCAGGCTCTAGGTATTCCAGGGCCTCCGTGGCAGACCCAGCATGTTCTGGGGTCTCCATGGCAGGCTCAAGGGCCTCCGTGGCAGGCTTAGGAAGTTCTGGAGCCTCTGTGGCAGGCCCAGCATGTTCTGGGGCCTCTGTGGCAGGCTCTGAGTGTTCTGGAGCCTCCGAGTGTTCCGGAGTCTCTGTAGCAGGCTTAGGAAGTTCTAGAGCCTCCGTGGCAGGCCCAGCATGTTCTGGGGCCTCTGTGGCAGGCTCTGAGTGTTCTGGAGCCTCCGAGTGTTCCGGAGTCTCTGTAGCAGGCTTAGGAAGTTCTAGAGCCTCCGTGGCAGGCCCAGCATGTTCTGGGGCCTCTGTGGCAGGCTCTGAGTGTTCTGGAGCCTCCGAGTGTTCCGGAGTCTCTGTAGCAGGCTTAGGAAGTTCTAGAGCCTCCGTGGCAGGCCCAGCATGTTCTGGGGCCTCTGTGGCAGGCTCTGAGTGTTCTGGAGCCTCCGAGTGTTCCGGAGTCTCTGTAGCAGGCTTAGGAAGTTCTAGAGCCTCCGTGGCAGGCCCAGCATGTTCTGGGGCCTCTGTGGCAGGCTCTGAGTGTTCTGGAGCCTCCGAGTGTTCCGGAGTCTCTGTAGCAGGCTTAGGAAGTTCTAGAGCCTCCGTGGCAGGCCCAGCATGTTCTGGGGCCTCTGTGGCAGGCTCTGAGTGTTCTGGAGCCTCTGTAGCAGGCTTAGGAAGTTCTAGAGCCTCCGTGGCAGGCCCAGCATGTTCTGGGGCCTCTGTGGCAGGCTCTGAGTGTTCTGGAGCCTCTGTAGCAGGCTTAGGAAATTCTAGAGCCTCCGTGGCAGGCCCAGCATGTTCTGGGGCCTCTGTGGCAGGCTCTGAGTGTTCTGGAGCCTCCATAGCAGGCTTAGGAAGTTCTAGAGCCTCCGTGGCAGGCCCAACATGTTCTGGGGCTTCTGTGGCAGGCTCAGAGTGTTCTGGAGTCTCCGTAGCAGGCTTAGGAAGTTCTAGAGCCTCGGTGGCAGGCTCAGGATGTTCCATGGTCTCAGTGGGAGGCTCACGATGTTCCAGAGTCTCAGTGGCAGCCTCAGGGCATTCTGTGGTCTCCACGGCCAGCTCTGGGGGGTGGTATTCTGGAGCCTCCATGACAGGCTCAGGATGTTCTGGGGTCTCTGTGGCAGGCTCAGAATGTTCCCGAACCTCTGTGACAGAATGTTCCAGAACTGTTGTGACAGGTTCTGAGTGTTCTGGGTCCCTCATGGCAGGCTCAGGATGTGCTGGGGTCTCAGTGGCAGGCTCAGAATGTTCTAGAACCTCTGTGACAGGCTCAGAGTGTTCTGGGGCCCCCATGGCAGGCTCAGGATGTTCCAGAACCTCTGGGACAGGCTCAGAGTGTTCTGGGGCCCCCATGGCAGGCTCAGAATGTTCGGGAACCTCTGTGACAGGCTCAGGGTGTTCTGGGGCTTCTGTGGCAGGCTCAGAATGTTCCAGAACCTCCGTGACAGGCTCAGGGTGTTCTGGGGCCTCCGTGGCAAGCTCAGAATGTTTCAGAACCTCTGTGACAGGCTCAGGGTGTTCTGGGGCTTCTGTGGCAGGCTCGGAATGTTCTGGAACCTCTGTGACAGGCTCAGGGTGTTCTGGGGCCTCCGTGGCAGGCTCAGGATGTTCCAAGTTCTCAGTGACAAGCCCAGGGTGTTCTGGTGTCTCCGAGACAGGCTCACGGTGTTCTGGGGTCTCCATGGCAGGCTCAGGGTATTCTGTGGCCTCTGTGGTAGTCTTGGGGTGCTCCAGGTCCTCCATGGCAACCTTGGGGCATTCTGGGGCCTCCATGGCAGGCTGTGGAAGGTCTGTGGCTTGTATGACAGATTCAGGGCATTCTGGGACCTTCATAGCAGGCTGTGGGGGGTCTGCGGCCTCCGTTTCAGACTTGGAGGTACCTGCAGTTCCGCCTGAGGCCCAGAGTGTCCCAGTGTCTACAGCCGGCTCCACTGGGCTGCCGTCTGGCTGGGCTTGGTTCCAGGCCGGAGGCTCCAGGCCTCCAGTGCAGTTAGTGTCCCTCTTCTCAGGTGCTGGCCTCGGTTCCAAGGTCACTTGTCCTTCCTGCTGGGTTGTGGTGGCCACAGGCTTTATCCCCAGGGTGCAGCCTGCATCTGCAAGCAGGGTCTGAAGGCTGGCTGTAGGGGCACACCCCTGGCTCGAGGGGAGGCCTGTGTTCTGCGGGGGCTGGGGTGGGGCCACAGAGTCAGGGTCCTCGGGTAAGGTGCCATCGATTTCTCCCGGCTGGGACATGGGGCTGGCCGCATTGGCAGACCCCCAGCCTGAGGGGAAGCCTGTGTCCTGCAGGGGCCGGGATGAGGCCACAGAATCAGGGTCCTGGCCTGCTTCCTGCTTCAGGGTCTGTGGAGAGTCTGGGCTTGGCATGAGGCCCCCCTCTTCCAGGATAGTGCAAGGGGCCAGGCCTACGGTGGTGCTGTCCTCTAACGGCAGGGGCCGAGGCATGACCGCGACAGGCACTGGACCCAGCATGGAGCCCAGCTCCTCCCCCCAGGCCTGAGAGGTCATCCCGGTGAGGCCTGGGGCTTCCTGCAGGGCGGGAGGGGCCGAAGCAGCGGCGGCAGCAGGCTGCCCGCCTGAAACAGGGGCCACCCTTCTCTCCCAGGCACCCAGTTCCTGGCCGGCCTCTCCCTCGGAGACCCCAGGAGCGGACCCCCCAGGGCTATCATGCAGCAGCGTGGCAGGCTGCGCATGGGGCTCCCCGCTGTACAGCCTCTCATCATCTGCCCCCGTGTAGGAGGCGGAGTCGGGGTCGGATGAGGCTGCTGAGGTGTCGTCCCGGAAGGCAAAGGCCTCGTCCATGCCCTCAGTGATGGAGAGGTCAGACAGCGACTGCAGGGAGGAGGCGAACGTACTGTCATCCTCTCCCTCCCCGGCTGGGTCCCCTGCAGAGTCCTGGGCATCATCCTCCTCTTCCTCCTCCACCTCCTCCTCCTCCTCCTCCTCAGGGTCCCTCGGCGTCACCTCCACAGCCTCCACCTGAAACAGGAGGCTGCCCCGGAAGGGCAGGAGGGAGGCGGGGATCATGGGGTCATTGGCCAGGAAGTCTAGCTCAAAGAAGTGGCCATCCCGGCCCCAGGAAGAGCTGCTGTCCGCCGAGATGCTGGACTCCGGGGACGGGGGCCCGGGGGGCCCGGTGGGGGGCAGCTCCTGCTCATCTGCCACAGAGCCCGGTGGGGAAAAGCCCCAGCCCGAAGGGACATCCAGCCCTTCGGCCGGGGCCAGCAGGCTCAGGGAACAGGACGGGGACGAGGCCCAACTGTCCCCATCCGCCGTGATGTAAGAGCCCGAGGGCGAGGGCGGCGGCGAGTCCCCCAGCTCGGCCTGGGTGTCCCGGGCGTCCCTGCGGGGCCCCAGGCTGAGGAGCGGGGCACAGGCGGTCTCGGTGGGGGTGGAGGGAGGTGTGAAGTAGGAGTCGGGGTCTGGGGGAGGGCAAGGCACAGGAGGGTCACCCTGAGAACACAACTCGGGGGGTGGGTTCAGGCTGGGGTGCCCACCTTCCCAGTCCCTGAGCTCTGGCAGGGCTGCCCTGGGCGGCGGGAGCGCCCAGCGGGTCTCCTCGCCCATTACGATTCGGGGCTCCAGGGTGGCTGGAGGGGGACCTCCGGTGGGCCGGGCCTCAGGGGGCCCAGGGCTGGGGCCACCTTCTGCGGGGACTGCCCAGGCCAAGGGGGTGCTGCGCAGCCCTGCATCCCAGCTGGCTCCCTCCGGTGGGGGCCGGGCGCCCGGCTTGCTGGGCAGAAACTCGAGGGCCAGGCCGCCAGGTCCGGGGATCAGGGCACAGTGCTCCAGCCGGTCCCCTCTAGGAGTGGCGGCCGCAGCCACATCACAGGACGACTCTGTGGGAAGAGAAGGGTGTGAGGAGGTCGGAGGGTATGGAGGGCAGGGCCGGCAGGAGAGTGACCTGGGGCTGCAGCATCTGGTGCAGGGCGTGGGGTGTGGCACGGCGAGGTGGGGGGGCAGGGGGATGGCCCTGCACACGGATGGGCGCCGGCTTCCCTCTGAGGCTCCGCAAAGGTGAGGCTGGTACCCCTCCCCTCAGGTGCCTGCTGGCTGGCCCCCAGTCCTCAGTCTGCAACCTTTGGCGACCGCCAGCGACAGAGGCCCCGCACTCCACTGCTCTGGGACACTGCAGGCCTCCGGGCTCCTGTAACGCGGGGGTTGGGCCTCTCTTCCTCATCTCTCTCCTCGCTGCCTCCTCCTGAGGCCAGCCTGCCCCACCCGCACCCACTCCCAGAGCTGACAGGGGAAGCAGACTGCTTTGTGCATGTCCTCAGGCTGGGATGAGAGGTGGGGGCAGCGCTGCCATGGGGATGGGCCAGGGAAGGGGGAAGCTGTGAGGGACGGGCCCTGGGGGCTGCAGGGTCGCAGGCCAGCAGGGACTCTCCATGCTGGCAGTGGCTCCTTGGGGCTGGAAGGGCTCCACCCTCCCCCCACACCCCCACCAGAAGCACGTGAGTGGGCCCCCTGGGGTGTTACGGGGGTTGCCTCTAGGGGTTCCTGCCCTACCACACTCACCCATGATCACCCCACAAGCACTTCTGTGCCCCGGCTTTCTGTCTGCAAAGTGGAGTTCCCGCCAGGATTAGAGGGGAAAGCTTTCACGAAGGGGCAGGCCCCATCCCAGACTACCCGCAGGCCTGCAGCCCTGGCTGAGCGCAGGGCCATTGGGCCATACCACTGGGATTCTGAGAAGCGGGTGGCCGGGTCCCCTGCAGTGTGACAAACACCCAGCACCTGGAGATGGGTGTGGTGGGCGGGGTTGGGTGGAGACTGGCTCTTGGCACTGAGCCCAGAGTGGTGCCCTTGCTGACCTGCCGCACTGGGGCAGGGAGAGGGCAGAGCTGGGCCAAGGGGGCAGTGGAAGGGAAGCCAAAGGTCAAAGGTTTTGTAACCATCAAGGTCATCAAGTGGTCTGAGCAGAGCCAGCCTGAGACCCTGGGTCTGGGGAGTCCTAGCCTCCACCTGCTTTACTGGACCCTCGAGGGAGGCCGGGCTGCTGGGCCTAGCACTGGCCACATTCCTGGGTGACTTACATCCATAGCAAGGTGCCCTTGGCTCTCCAGGAGCCACACATGGCTGACCTCCTGCTGGCCACCCTGGCTGGTCCTCCCAGACCCAGGCAGGCCCCCTCAGCCTCCACTGACAGTGCTGACCTGGCCTCTCCAGGAAGGTGGGCCTGCACCCCAGCGCCAGTGCCCCAGACCCTGCTCCCCCAGGACAGCCCGGCGCTTGCGGCGGCCCCTCTGCCTTCCCCAGGTTCAGGCTCCAGTCCTGCTCCGCAGACCCAGGCCCAACCAGTCACTGGCCCTGGGGCAGCCTTCAGGCATCTAAGGGTCAGGGGTCTCTTGGCAGCAGCTGAGACCTGAACCACCCAGGACTGCCTGGCCCAGGGCTCCTGGAAGACAATGGGGTGGCGGCCCAGAGGGCTGGACGGGGGCAGGGAGCCCCAGAGCCAGGGGATGCTCACCGCCTCTCGAGAGGCTTCTGGCTCCTGGAAGACACACCGGTTCCACCTGCCTTTCCCCGCAGTCCTGAGTTGGCGCTTTTGGGCCGTTGGGGGGGTGGGGTGGTCAGAATTCAGGTGCTCGAAAGGGCAGGAAGCCAAAAGGACACGGGAGGGGACGGGGAGGGGGATGGCTGGAGAAGGACGGAGTGGGACGGGAAGGGAGAGGCTGAAGGTGGCTGAGACGCACGCAGGAGCGAGAGCCCGAGACCTCACCTGTGCGCGGCCCGGGCCCGTCCACCTCCGGCAGCAGCAGCTCGGCGCGGGCAGCCTCCCCGGGCATGGCCTGACCGTGCGCCCTTCTCTCGGTGCCGGGTCTGTCCGTGCGTCCGGCCGGCCGAGCCTGCGCGGCCACCGCCCCTCTGCCAGAGGGTGGGGGTCAGCGGATGATGTCAGAGGCGCCCCGCCCGCCCAGCGCCCCGAGTGAGCGAGTGAGCGTGCGCGTGCGCTCCGAGCACTGCGGAGGGCCGTGCAGGGGGGAGGCGGGGGGGGGGAGGGGAGTGCAGCCTCCCCCCTCTCCCGACCAGGCTGCGCCCTCCTTCCATGCCACGCAGCCCCCCCTTTCCCGCACCATCTCCCCCTTTAACCGTAGGAGCCCGACCCCATGGGCCATCACCCCTAAGCCGGGCCTGGCAGAGACAGGGTGGGGACAGTCACCAGAACTCGGGCTGCGGGGGCCTCGGCGCTTTGGGGAAGGTGGCAACGTGGTCCTGGTGCCCGTCCTCCTGCGCCCCGCCCCCGCCCCTTGCCTCTATCGCGGAGGTGAGCTGGGGCCGCAGCTCCAAGCTCATTGGCTGGTCCTCGCAGTCGGTCTCCGTGGCAACCGCCTCCGGGCTCCATGGAAACCAGAGAGCATGGAAACCAGCGGGAGCGCGGGGAAGGCGGCCCCAGGGAAGGGGGAGCGGCAGCCAACCCGGGTTCCCGTCCGGGTCTGCGCGCCCGCAGCTCGGCTCGTGGGCGGAAGAGGAGACACGGCTTCCCTCGCCCTGGCCACACCCCGGGGGCGCAAGTGTTCCCGAGCCTCCCTGAGCTGTGCCATCGCTCGCAACCAGGCCCTCCCGCGCCCGCACCCGCCCAGTGCCAGGCTCCGGCCCGGGGACACAGATGACCATTGTCGCCACCCCAGAACTGGGCGCAGGCAGAGAATCAGAGCGGCCATTGTCGTGGGCAGGGGTGGGGGTAGTGTCCCCCACCCTGTCTGCCGCTGGCGCAATCCCGGACACACCGCGGGGCTGGCTTCCTGCCTGCACAGGGCCCCAGCGGCGCCATGCACACCCTGAGCCCTGCTGCTTGCACCCTGTCGCTTCCTGGCAATGCTGGAAACCCATCCACCAGTCCCCCTGATGGGCGCCCCTTCTCCTCTTCCTCCCCTTTCCCCACACCCTTCATCCTCACCTCCCAGGCTTTCCTAAGGTGCCTTCCAGGGCCCTTCACTCTTCCCCTTGGCAGGCCCCCTCCTGGCTCCCACTGCACTGTCGACTGCCTACCACCTGGACAACAGACTTTCCTGAAACTAAAAGCCCTTCAGCAGTCCTGAGGAGCTTCCAGTAGGCATGGGCTTGTCTCTCTGCTTCTCCAGACTAACCTAGCAAATAATGCAGGAAACACAAGACAACCAAAACAGGGCCTCCTGGGGGGCTCAGTTGGTCAGGTGACCAACTCCTGATCTCCGCTCAGGTCATGATCCCCAGGTTCATGATTTTGAGCCCCCGTCAGGCTCGGCACTGATAGTGCGGACCCTGCTTGGGATTCTCTTTCTCTCTCAAAATAAAAAACATTAAAAAGAGAGAGGGGGGGGGGTGCCTGGGTGGTTCAGTCAGTTAAGCATCTGACTTTGGCTCAGATCATGATCTCACGGTTCGTGGGTTCAAGCCCCACATCGGGCTCTGTGCTTACAGCTCAGAGCCTGGAGCCTACAGTCTGCTTAGGATTCTGTGTGTGTCTCTCTTTCTGCCCCTCCCCTACTCATGTTGTGTCTCTCTCTCAAAAATAAATAAGCATTAAAAAAAAATTAAAACTAAGGAAAAAGAGTATTCAAAGAAATGATAGCTGAAACTTCCCCAATTAGGCAAAGAATAGAAACTTACATCTTCAAGGAGCTGAGCAAATCTCAAAGACAATAGATGCATCTAAGGCAACCCACGTCCAGATGCCTGACCTGTGACATCTGAGCGCTGAGGAGGGAAGGGGCCAAGAGACCCCACGGAGCAGCAAGGAGAACCACCTTGCGCTTCTCCCTCCAGCCAGGGCACCCCCTGCCATGCCCGTATGTCTGCCTTCTCCGTGCTCCTCCGTCTGGAGCTTCAGCATGCTCCCTTATCCTTCATCTTCCCTTTGCTGAGGAACTGCTTTTCCCGGGCACGTACGTGCGGCCAAAGCCAGCACCTTCCTTCTCCAATGACACTTTCTCTCAACACTTGACAAACCTCCTGCCCCCTTGGTGGCTCAGTCGGCTAAGCATCCATCTGAATCTTCGTTTTGACTCTTGATTTCGGCTCACGTTGGTGAGACCGAGCCCTGTGTGGGGCTCTGTGCTGACAGTGTGGAGCCTGCTTGGGATTCTGTTTCCCTCTCGCTCTGCCCCTTCCCGCTTGTGCATGTGCACGCATGTGCGTGCACTCTCTCCCAAAATAATCATTAAGAAAAAGCAAGACAACTACATGTGGTTTATAATAAACTCACTCCAAGTCCAGTGACAGCTGCGCTGGGGAAACCTAACAGACAATTGACACATCATAAGGAGAGTTATCAAACGGGATGACACACAGCCACAAGCAGGGCGGCTGGGTTAATATGCGACTAGGTGCGCTCTGATGCACAGGGGACAGGTGGCGACAGACCAGCGTCCTGTGAGGACGCTTCTCCTACGCTAATGGCTCCACCAGGAAGACACAACAATCCTACTCCCACAGCCACCAGCTCCTGGGACCCCAGTACGCATGCGGCAGAAGCTGGAGGAGCCGCGGGCCGGGAGGCTGGTCTGCAGGAGTGGCTGAGGGCTTGGCTGTCAGGCATCTACGGAATAGCCGCTGGATGTTGGAGGGCCCGCAGGGTGGTCCGCCCAGCAGTGCAGGGTGACCCTGTGTCCAATGTGGGAGCCATTCCCCAAGACAGATCTGACCCCGGACCGTAAGGCAAAAGTCAACATGTCCCAAATAACTGAAATCACAGGGTTTGTACTCAGACCACAAGGGCCTCCCGCAGAAAATCAGCAAGAGGGAAAATCCCCAAACACTGGGAAGAAAACTGCACTTGTAAAGGATCCTGGGTCAGACTACAAGTGCTCCGCACAGGACTGAGGGGCGCCTGGGGGGCTCAGGTGGCTGGCTTCGGCTCAGGTCATGATCTCGCAGTTCGTGGGTTCAAGCCCCCACATCGGGCTCTGAGCTGACAGCTTGGAGCCTGGAACCTGCTTCCAATTCTGTCTTTCTCTTTCTCTCTCTCAAAAAATAAAAACATTAAAAATTGAAATAAAAACACAGAACTGAACTGGATAAAAATAAAAACACGAGACATCAAAGTGTGTGGCCTGTGGCTAAAGCAGCACTGAGAGCCATATTTACAGCCCAACGGAGAAGAGGCGAGGCCTCCAAGTCATTGGAAGCCCCACCTCATGACACTTGGAAAGTAAGAGCAAAATAAAACCACAACAAGCAGAAAGAAGGAAATAATAAAGTCCAGAGCAGAAATCAATGAAATTGGAAACAGGGAAAGAGAAGAGATTAATAAGATACAAAAACCTCTCACGAGGTCAGCAACAGTAAAAAGAGGGAAGACATATATGACCACACAGGAGTGCACTGGGGGCTGGGTGGTTAATTCCAGGTTAGCCTGATGGGGCTGTGGGAAGCCCAGACACCAGGTCAGATATTATTTCTGGGAGTGCCAGAGTGATGCATGAAATCCTGGATGCAAGGGGAAAATTAAAACCTACCAAATTTCAGCAAACAAGATGAAACAGATAATCTGAAAAGTCCTGTAACCATGAAATAAATTTAATGTTTAATTTAAAATCTCACCCAAAGAAACTTTCAGGCCCAGATAATTTCACTGGAGAATTCTACCAAGTATTTAAGTAGAATTAATATCAATTTAAAGCAATCTCTGCCTGGGAAACCTGGGGGGCTCAACTGGTTAAGCGTCTGACTCTTGATTCAGCTCAGGTCATGATCTCATGGTTTGTGGGTTTGAGCTCTACATCGGCCTCTGTGCTGATGGTGCAGAGCCTCCTTGGGATTCTCTGTCTCCCTTTCTCTCTGCCCCATCCCACTGCTCTCTTTCTCTCTCTCAAAAAATAAACTAAAAATTTTTTTAAAAAATGAAGCAATTTCTGCCAGAAAACAGAAGAGGAGGGAATACCTCCTAACTCATTTCCTGAGACAATTTTTTAAATTTATTTTTTTATTTGAGAGAAGGGGGAGAGAGAGAGAGAGAATGAATGAGCTGGGGAGAGGGGCAGAAGGGGAGAGGGACAGAAGGAAGAGAGGGAGAATATTAAGCAGGCTCTATGCCCAGTATGGAGCCCGATATGAGGCTCGGTCTCACAACCCTGGGGTCATGCACTGAGCCCAAATCAAGAGTCAGGCTTAACCGAATGAGCCACCCAGGTGTGCCAGGAAACAAAGTTAAATACTGTTACCAAAGGAAGGCAAGGAGAGCACCAAATACAAACAAAAAAACTACAGAGCAATATAGCCCACGAAGGTAGGCACAAAAATTCTCAATAAAATATTGGCAAATCAAATCCAACAATCACGCACCTATGAGCAGGTGTGCATGGGCGGCTCAGCATGTGAGAAGCAGCCGGTGTAATCCGCCAGGCCTGCAGGCCGGAGAAGGGAACTTATGAGATCGTATCAACCACACAGTCCAACAGCCGTTCTGATTGTAAAAGACTTCTCGGCAAGTTAAAATTAACTCCATAAAAATCATATGCCAAAGTCTTACAGCCAACGCCGTGCTGGGCACCAGAAGACTGAGCGCTGTCTGAGGCTAGATCAGGACAAGGGCCTCCGCTCCTGTCCCTGTTTTCATCACGAGGCTGCAGATCTAGCCCCACAGTGGGCCAGGAAAAGAAGTTAAGGCAGACAGACTTCCAGAATGGAAGCATGAGGGGCTCCACTGGCCAACTTGCCCGCAAAACTGGTGGAAATCATATGACTAACAGTTGAAGCTCCTGGAAGTGGACTGATGCGCAAGTCAAACGGCGTTCAAGACAGTCAGTGCCAAGTTAGCAGGAAAGCAGAGTTCGTGGTATTTGGGCTCCCTTTCACCAAGGCAGAGAATCCAGCTGACGGGGGCTCAGCATTTCCTGTCCTGAACTGATACCTGTTGCTGGGGTGGGAGGGGGGGCTGAGTCCCAGGCAAGTGCCACGGAGGTGGGGCCCATTCCTCCATTTTGCCTCCACTTGTGGGAGGGAGACTCTCCCTCGGGTGTGGCTCACTGCAACGCCTGGCTCCATGGCCTCTCTCGAGGCCATGGTCCCACGCCAGGAGAGGCTGCCATCCCTCCACCGAGGGCTCAGCTCCCACAGCAGGGGTGTCTCTGAGAAGCTTGCTTGGAGCCCCGGCTGATTCTGCCAGGCTGTGAAGAGGATGCCTCCCAGTTCCTTCCCACAGGACTGGGCTTCGCTTGCAACTGAGTATGGGAGCATGTCAACCTGAGCGCCCACAGGACAGTGGAGGTTGTGGTCAAAGGCACTTGGGAGAAGATCCGCGGAGCCAGTGAGCCGCAGCCTGGACAGCAGGCCGGGGTGATTGGGGGCACAGCCGCGCCCTCCCTGAGGAGAAGCAGCAGAGGCTGAGCACTGCGGGGCAAGAGAGCAGGCTTCACCCAAATAGCCTAGCCCGTCAGCAAGCAAACGTGCTAACAGCAGTAACAAGCCCCAGAGAAGGGGGGGGGGGGGCACTGGGCCACAACCTACGGTTGTTACAGTATTTTATTTAAAAGGCCCAATTGCCAACAAAACATTACCAGGCACACAAAGATAGGAAAGTCTGGCCCAAATGCTGGTGAGAAGGCCGGCAACGGAAACTGTCTACAAGAGTGACTGATGCCCTGTGTCACAGAGAAAGACGTCGAGGTGGCCATTAGAAGTATGTTCACAGCTAAAGGAGAGCATGATTAAAGAGGCAAAGGAAGACATGATGATGAGGTCGCAGCAAGTGGAGAATAGCCATCAGGGACAGAGACGATGACATCACTTTAGGGGCAGAGCAGAAAATCTGGGGAAGGAGATGACCTTCAAGGTGCGAGCTGGAGAAGAGGAGAGAAAAATGATCACAGAGATGCAGAAGACATGAACCATGTCAGCACGTGTGTACAGGGAACACCAGGGGGAGAGGAGAGCATTCCAAGAAGGCACAGCTGCAAACGTCCCAAGCTGAAAATGAACACATGTATCATATAAAAAAGCAAAAAGTCAAAGGCAAAATCTTGAAAGCAGCAAAAATCATTAGGACTGACACATTAGTTCAGCAAGATTGGACGATTCAAGATCAGGATATACAAATCTGTGCTGACAGCGTGGAGCCTGCTTGGGATTCTCTCTCTGCCTCCTTCCCCCACCCCCAGTGCTCCCTCTCCCAGTAAATAAACATAAAAAAAAAATCAATTGTTGACCCCAAATAGCCAAAGCAGTCTTGAAAAAGAACAGAACTGGGGGCATCACACTCCCAGAGTTTGAACTCTACTACAAAGCAAATTAGCAATGAAAACAGTATGGTCCTGGCAGGAAACACAGAGCAATGGAACTGAATAAAGGGCCCAGAAATAAACCCACACTTATAGGGTCAATGATTCTATTTTTTTAAGATTTTATTTTCTTTTTTGTTTATATATTTACTTTGAGAGAGCGGGAGAGCTCATGCGAGTGGGGGAGGGGCAGAGGAAGAGGGAGGGAGAGAGAGAATCCCAAGCAGGCTCTGCATTGTGGAGCCCAACGTGGGGCTTGAACTCATGAACTGTGAGACCAAGACCTGAGCTGAAACCAAGAGTCGGAAGCCTAACCAACTGAGCCCCAAAGGTGGCCCAATGAATCTATGGTGAAAAAGGCAAAAATATACAATGGGATAAAGCCAATCTCTTCAACAAATGGTGTTGGGAAGACTGGACAGCTACTTGCCAAAGACTGAAACTGGATCCCTTTCTTACATCAGGCACAAAAATAAACTCAGAATGGATTAGAGACATAAATGTGAGACCTGAAACCTTAAAAACCCTAGAGGCAGTAAATTCTCGGACTGTGACCTCAGCAAGTTTTCTGTACCAGTCTCTTCAGGCAAGGGCAAGGGATTGCATCAGGCTGAAAACGAAGAGAAGCTAGGGAATGGGAGAGCGATCTGCAAATCGTACAACAGATAACAGGGTAACGCCCAAAGTATATAAAGAACTTACACAACTTAATATAAACAACAACCTGATGAAAAAATGGACTGAGGGGGCACCTGGGTGGCATCGGTTAAGCGTCCAACTTTGGCTCAGGTCATGATCTTGTGGCTTGTGAGTTCAAGCCCCACATTGTCTCTGTGCTGACAGCTCAGGACCTGGAACCTGCTTGGGATTCTGTGTCTTCCTCTCTCTCTCCTCCCTGCCTGCTTGTGCTCTCAAAAATAAATAAACATTCGAATGGGCATTTCTCTGAAGACCTGCAGACGGCCACCAGACACATGCACCGGTGCTCCCTACCACTCCCCATCTGGGAAATGCAAGTCAAAACCACGGTAAGACATGACCTCGCCCTTGTCAGAATGGCTGGTATCAAAAAGAAAATGACAAGTGCTGGTGAGGTTGTGGAGAAAAGGGACCCCTCAGACACTGTTGGTGGGAAGGTAGATTGGTGCTACCGCTGTGGAAAACAGTGTGGAGGTACCCGCCCCCCCGCCAAGATTATAAATTACAAACAAATCTAAAAAACGAAATGCACAGAATGGAAACACATTCATAGATAAACCAACTGTTGGTCACCACAGGAGGGAGGGGTTGGGCCAGTATATAGATGAAGGGGATTGAGAGGTGCAAACCTCCCATCATAAAATAAATAGGTCACGAGTACGTAATGTAGAGCATGACAAATACGGTCTATAATATTTTAATAACTTTGGTGACAGATGGCAACCAGACTTATGGGGAGCATTTCATAATGTATACAAATACTGTATGCGAATTATGGTATGTAGTATATGTGAATTATACTTCCATTAGAAAAAATTGATTGTGGGGCCCCTGGCTGGCTCAGTCGGTTGAGTGTCTGACTCTTGATTTCAGATCCCGGAGTTGTGGGATCGGACTCTGTGCTGAGTGTGGAATCTGCTTAAGATTCTCTCTCTCTCTCTGTCCCTCTCCCTTGCTGTCATGCTCCCTCTAAAAAAAAAAATAAAAAAAAAAAAAAAAAAAAAAAAAAAAAAAAAAAAAAAAAAAAAAAAGAAAAAATCAAATGTATTTCTATAAACTTGCAATAAACAATCCAAAATTAAAATAAAATTCCATTCATAATGGCACCAAAAAGAATAAAGTACTTAGGAATCAGTTTAGCAAAAGAAGTTCAAAATTTATACTCTGAAACCTACAACACTGTTGAAATTAAGGAATACCTAAATAAATGGGCCAATGCCCCACGTTCATGGATCAGAAGTCAAGGTAACACTCCCCAAACCGATCTAAGCCTTCCTTGCAATCTCTCCCATAATCCAAACTACTTCTCTGTAATAACTGATAAGATTTTATTTATTTAGAGAGCAAGGAGCATGGGCACAAGGGGGGGACAGGCGGAGAGAGAACCCCAAGCAGGCTCAGCACTGTCAGTGCACAGCTTGATGCACAGCTTGAACTCATGAACCATGGGACCATGACCTGAACCAAAACCCAGAGTTGGACGCTTAACCAACTGGGCCACCCAGGTGCCCCAATAGGCTACTTCTAAAATTTATATGGAATTGCAGGGGACCCAGAATAGCCAAAACAATCTTGAAAATGTACACTAAAGCAGGACTCACACTTTTTAAAATTCCAGCGTAGGTAACATACAATGCTGTGAGTTGCGGGTGTATAGCATAGTCATTCCACACTTCTGCACGTTGCTCAGTGCTCATCAGGGAGTGTAGGGACGCGTCGGGGCTCAGGTGGTTTCAGGTCATGATCTCAGTTTGTGAGTTCAAGCCCTGTGTCAGGCTCTATGCTGACAGCTTGGGGCCTGGAGCCTGCTTCAGATTCTGTGTCTCCTCTCTCTGCCCCCTCCCACTTTCTCAAAAATAAACATCAAAAAAAAGGTGTACTTAACCCCCTCCACCAATTTCCCTTACCCAAGCCTCCCTCACTTCCCCTCAGGTAACCATCTGTTCTCTATCGTTAAGAGTGTATTTTGGTTTGTCTTTTTTCCTTTGTTCATTTATTTCTTAAATGAACGAGCGACATGAAATGGTATTTGTCTTTCTCTGACTTCTCTCACTTAGCATATTACTCTCTAGGTCCATTCATGTGGCTGCAAATGGCAAGATTTCATTGATGGTTGAGTAACATTCCATTGTGTGTGTGTGTGTACATGTACACCTTTATCCATTCATCAGCTGATAGACTCTATTTCCAGTTTGGCTGTTGTAGATAATGCTACTGGAAACATTGGATGCACATATTCCTTTTAACTCACGTTTTTTGTATTTGGGTAAATACCTGGTATTGAAATTGTTAGATTGCAGGGTAGTTCTATTATTAACTTTTTGAGGACTCTCCATACCGTTTCCCAGAATGGCTGCACAAGTTTGCATTCCCACCAGCAGCGCAAGACTGTTCCCTTCCCTGCACCCTCGATAACATTGGTTTCTGTGGTGTGGAGTTTAGCCACGGAAAGGTAAGAGGCAGTATCTCACCCTGGTTTTTATTTGTATTTCACTGATGAAGAGTGATGTTGAGCACATTTTCATGTATGCTGTTAACTGTCTGGATGTCTTCTTTGGAAAAATGTCTGTTCATGTGTTCTGCTCACTTTCAACATATATTTCATTAAACTATTAATTATATAATAAAAATAATATATTTACGTATAAATGTTCTGCTCATTTTCAACATATATATATTTTATATTCTATATATATTTTAATTTTTTTTGTGGGGGGCACCTGGGTGGCTGTTGAGCATTCGACTTGATCTCACCGTTTGATTTGGAGCCCTCCATCAAACTCGCAGTCAGCACGGAGCCTGCTTCAGATCCTGTCACTCCAGCCCCCACCCCTCCTCTGTGCTCTCTGCCTCAAAAATAGTTTATGTGTTGTAAGAAAGAGCAAGTGCACAAGTAGGGGAGGGATACGGAATTCCAAATAGGCCCCATGCTGTTAGCACAGAGCCTGATGCAGGGATTGAACTCACGAACCATGAGATCATGACCTGGGCCAAAATGAATTGGATGTTTAACTACTAAGCCACCCAGGTGGCCTGTTCTGCCTATTTTTTAATGGATTATTTGTTTTGCTTTTGGTGTTGAGTTGAATGAATTCTTTACGTTCTTTGGGTACTAACCCCTTATCAGATACGTCATTTGCAAACCTCTCCTTGCGCTCAGGAGACTGCCTTAATTTAGTTTTGTTTCCTTAGCTGTGCAGAAGCTACTCTGTTGTAGTCCAGGATTCACACTTTCTGATTTCAGAATGTTCTGCAGAGCAACAATCAAGAGACAGTGAGCTACTGAGCCCAGGAGCCCAGACACCCGTGGGCAAGCCGCGTTTTGGCAAAGGTGCCAAGAGCAAGAGGACAGAACGGTCTTGGCCACACCACTGGGACAACTGAAAAGTCCACACGGAACGGAGCTCACGGTGGCAAATATAAATGTTCACTCCCTAAGGAGAAATCTGCAAGGGCAAAGTTAAATCATAAAAGTTCTTTGAAATAGTCAAATTCTTAGAAGAAAACAGGTGTATTTCCACGACCTTGATTCACCAAAGGACTCTTGGACAGGACGCCAAAGGCACAAGCAAAGACGACTGGGCAGACGTTGGCGGAGCAGAAAGCTTGCTGCTCAAGGGCCACCACCGGGCCACCACCGAGAGGGAAGGCGGGACCCGCAGAATGGGGGAGAGCCTTTGCACACCATTTCCGACAGAAGAGGCAGGAAGGTGACTGAGTGGAGTCCTGGACACAGAATGGGGGTGGGGATTTTTCCGGAGATCACAGTCCAGCAGGCACTAGAGATGTGAGACACTCCCAACACCCTCACCCGTGGGGTGACCAGCCACCTGCAGGAACGCGGAAGGACCAGCGCACGGCCCCCTGGATGAGCCAGGGCAGATTGAGCCTGAGGGCTGTGCAGAACCCTCTACAGAAAGCTCTCAAAACAAGCACACAGATGGAAGGCAGGTTGGTGGCCTCCAGCAGAGGGAGATGGGGTGTGGATGGTGGCACGAGGGGTCCTTGCAGAGTCACCGGTCCTGCATGTGGACTCCTATTCCTTTCAGTGTCCTGGTGACCTGTACCAACTCTAGACATCACCACTGAGAGTGGAAGAGGACATGCAGACCACTGTGATTATCTCTCAGTGCAAAGGGAACCCAGTGTCTGCAGTGGACACAGTGGACGGGTCTAGCTCTCATGTCCCCCGCGGGACCTCCCTGAGCCCTCCTGAACTGACCGCATACCCCGACACTAGTCCATGCCTGTCCTTCACTGCGCTATGTCCTGCCCGCTCTGGCGTCTTGCCTGGGCCTGGGGTCACTGGCTTCAAAGTTATCTCGGCTGCCCCTCCCTTCGGCCTGTGCAAATGACACACCATGTACCCCAATGCCTGTGTGGGCTGCAAGGTTTCAGGACAGTGTACTAGCTCTTCCAGAGGGACCACTTTGGAGGTGGCCTTTCTCCCTGCCCCACCCTGAACTGCTGGGGGCAAACGGTAGTGCGTGGCGCTCACCCTCTTCACTGTTCTTCAGGTGAAGTCTTGGCCAAAGGACAGACAGACTGCTAGGCAGGGCAGGGATGGAGGCTTGGGTCGCTTGGGCACAGGATGTCCCCCCTACCCCCTGGCCTGGACGTGATGGCAGCCCTGCCTTGTCAGCCGAATCCACCCGTCTTCTGCCCCAGAGCCAGCGACACCAGTCAGCCTGGGTCCTTGGGGGTCCCCCCACTCACAGACCACGGGCAGGAGGGGAACCCCAGAACACCTGTGGTCAGTACCCACACCAATACCCAAACCCCAAGCTGTGTGCTCAAAACCCTACAGGCCGGAGCCAGGAAGGTCCTTGTGGCCCAAAGGCTGGAATCCCAGGGCCCTGGGGGCAGACTGCATGGTGTGAGCGGCAGGCAGCGATGGTGACAGAACCTGGGACGCCTCCTGGTGTGGATACCGGCAGTTACTGTTTATTGCCCACGAGGGGGTGGGAGCTGCCGGCCAGCCCCCGGGGCACAGTCCAGGCCACGGGCTTCCTCACTTGGCCAGCTCCTCCGCCACAGCTTTCCGCATCTTGTCCTTGAGGTAGGCACCTTTCTGCCACTCTGACTTGAGCTCCAGCCACTCATAGTAGGGGACCTGCAGGGGCGGGGGGCATCTCTGCTCTTCCCTTCTGCTCCACCCCTCACGCCCCCCTGGCCCCCAGGCCCATGAAGCTGCTGAGTGTGGCTGCAGAAGGAGCTGCTGGGGCCGGAACCCCCCACCCTTGCCCGCCCCAGGCCAGGGATCTGAGGATCCGTGGCGCCTCGTGATAACTGCTTTAATTTTTGAAGTCAAAGAAAAAAAAATCACTAACAAACCAGGAACAAACTACCGCAAGAAATAAATGTGACAAAACTCTCACGTGGTCCCCTGGCCCTAGTATAAGACAGTCTGCTGTGGAATGGGGCAGCAGACTTGGGGTGGGCACATGCAGGGCACAGACTTGCTCTAAGAGTCCTGAGCAGATGCCCCAAAGCCGCAGGCGTGAGGAAACCACGAGGCTCCAGGCTTCCCCTTCTCCCGCGTGAAGGGCCCGCCCAACGGAACTCACGTCCACCACCAGGAAGCCAGCGGCCAGCACATGACGTCGGGCCAGGGCGAAGCGCCCCAGCAGCTCTCTGCTCCGGCTGAAGTTGGGGAACTCCCAGCGCAGGAAGGCCAGCCTGGCAGGGGAGGGGCAGAGCGCTAGGCGTCCTCTCAGGGGAGGGAGCTGGGGGAGGGGAGCACCAGAGAAGGGCCAGGGCCCACGGCTGGCCTTGGGCCACCTACCTCTTGGCCCCAGGAGGCAGTGGCTGGGTCCCAGAGGGAGGGGCGAGATGCGGGGCCAAGAAATCTCTCAGGGGCAGGAACTGACCGTCTGTGTCCAGCAGCACCTCGGCATCTAGGTAAGGGCATGGGCGGACACGGAGGGGACTGTCCCTGGGGCTCAGAGACCTTGTCCCAGATGGAAGGAGCCCCATGGCTGCCATGAGGTGAGTGGGGGGAGGGGACTCTTACCCAGAACCCAGCCGTACTGCGTGGCCACCATGAAGCTGCCCCTGCTGTCGCTCCCCAGGAGCCCTTGAAGGGTACCCTGCAGCTCCTTCTGCAGGGGCGTCACCTTCCCATCATGGGCTGGGAGCCGGGGCGCCCAGGCTGAGGCTGGTGGCAGGAGGGGGCCCATGTACTCAGGGTGCTCCAGCTGGGCGGTGGCATTGATGTGCAGTAGCTTCTGGAAAGTGCTCTGGCCCTTTGGGGACCCATCACCTGAAGAAGAATGAGAAGTGAGGGTGAGCTGAAGGCCGATGCCAGGGCGGAGAATGGGGGGTGGCCGGGGGACAGGGACACCCTCATCCCCAAGCTTAGAGGTCTAACTTGGCATTGCCAAAAGCAAAGACAAGAGATCACGTGGATCACACACAGAGAGGCAGAAGGGTAGATGACAGCCAGATGAGCTCCAGGTGCCGTCTCACTGCTCTGAGGTTCCCTCCCCAGCCGGAAGCTCCCAGCTGGTGGGGGGGGGGGGGAAGAGGCGGGCTCTGCATGGCTCAGGAGAGGGGATGCCCTAGTGGGCTCACCTAGGAACTGGGTGTGAAGTTCGGGGTGGAGCACGGCCTGCAGCTCCTCCCCCTGCACCTGCTGTAGGACGCACAGCGACCACACCACATCCACCTGCAGGGTCGGGTTCAGGCTCCTCAGCTCAGACCCCAGCTTCTCGTGAATCTGGATGGAGCGGGGTGCAGAGAGGGGGCTCTGCTCAGTGGCTGCACACCTCCCCATGTCGGCAGTGGTCAGGGCACCGGAATGACTCGGTCACACCGAGGTCAGAACAGCTACGGGGAGCAATCCTGGCTAATGCTCTTGGTCGGGCTTGGAGACCCCCACTGGTAGAAAGTACCAGAAACCCTCCTCACCCAGAACCAATGGACAGCACAACACGAGGCTGGAATTTCCTCCAGCCCCTCCACCATCAAGGACCTGTGGCACAAGATCACAGGTCCCCAGGGACAGGGATGGATTTCTGGCCTCGAGGGGACTTGTGGAAGACACATGCGGGGGCAGCGTCCTGGTAGAGGCCCAGGGTCACACCTGGTGCACACATGGGATGCTTCACACCTGCGTGGGTGTCCTCGGCAGGGTGGCCCACATACCACTCAACCGCTCAGCCCCTCAGGCCTCTAAAGCAGTCTGCCAAGGGCTCGGAGCATCAGCAGGGTGGTAAAGGAGCAGCAGGCTCCCCCGCCCCCCAACCTGGCCCAGCCCTGACTGTGGGTGAGTGACCCAGCCAACATCTTCCAAACCACACACGTGGCCACAGCAGACATGTTGGGATCTCATGTCTTTTGTCCCCAGACAGTCCCTGTGACATAAGGCTCCAGCGACCCTAGCACTCCCAAGGCCCCACGCCAGGTCCCCTCCCACTCTTGCCTTCACATCCAGGGCGGGAAAAGTACACAGACCGTACCAGGCTGAAGAACTTGTCCTCTTGCTCAGGACGGAAGTTCAGGTGTGCGAAGGCCAGAAGCACGTTGCACAGGTGCAGCATGGTGACAGTGTCTGCTCGGTCTAGGACATGCTGGGCCGGCCAGGTGGGGACAGAGTGAATGAGAAGGGCCCTCCCACGGGACCCACAAGCCCTGAACAGGGTGGTGGGCCAGACCTCACCCTGCTGGCTGCCCCCACCCAGAGGCTGATAGAGGCATTACAGAAGCCCCAGGAGGTCCATGCGGCCCCAAGCTGCTGCAGGTAAGTTAAGGGTCTTCCCTCATGGCTTTGGGGTGATAGAAGTTTATAGAGTTCTGAGCAGATTCTGAATCTCACCATCCACACCATGCCCTGCTACAACCACCTGAAGATGGATGGAAACTCCTCTGGAATTCAATGACACAACAGACACCGTCCTCACCCACCATCTCCACTAACCAGAAAGGCTGCTCCTCTCTGAATCAGCCAGGTAGGAACTAGCTCCCTGTGTCCGGGGTGGCCATGCCTCTGAGCAATAAGCAGGAGCCTCTGAGCTCTGGCCTCCTGGGTCTGCCTGGCTCACCTGAGCAAAGGCCTCGAACAGGGGCGGGCTGAGCCACTTGAGCAGGGCGAAGGACTTGGCGCAGCGGGCCACCTCGCCGGATGTGAGGCCAGGAACATGGGACAGCAGGTCGGCAGCCAGGCGCTGTAACACCTGGGTCTGGTGGAAGCCAAGTTTGCCTTCGGGACAGAGCGACGGCGGAGTTCACCCGGTGAGGGCAGGAAGGCTGCCCTGGGGACCACCCGGCCTCCCCAGCCTGGCCTTGAGGATCGGGGGCTTGATGTCCGTGACCGAATTTATCCCTGAGACCTAGCACATAGGATCAGGGCCCATGAGCCACAGTGTTTCTGTGGCAGCCTTTCGGGCCGGCGCCTGCCACAGCCAGGCGGGCACCGAATTTGACACGGCTGCGGCCAACACCTCCTGCCCGCCGCTCCCTGTGGGAAAGGCTCACCATAGGCATAGGCCAGGTCCAGGAGTGTGCCTTTCGTCAGTGAGAAGGGCTTCTGGACCAAGTGGTAAGAGATGGCGCGCAGCAAGGGCACCGACCGCCGGTTCTGAGCCGCCAGCGTCACCAGCACCTTCCGCAGCTCGTCGGGGCCAAAGTGTTCCACCAGCTCCAGGCACTGTCAACCACAGCCCGCACGGTCAGCTCGGCGGCCCAGGCCGGGGTCCCATGTGGCACCGTCCCTGTGGGACAGCGACTGGACCTGAGCTCACTAAACCTGGATCCCGCTGTGCAGGCCCACCAGGTTCCCCGCCAGGGTGCCCCTGGGCCAAGAAGCCCTGTCTGCAGCCACACTTATCCCCGGGGCCCAGGGTGGGGGACCCGGGGCCCATGAGCTGCACGGCTTGCTTTAGCAGCCACCTGGGCCGGCTCCTGCTGCAACAGGAACAGGGGCCGAATTTGACGTGACTGCAGGGCGTGCCGCACGTCATGAGGAAGTGCCCACCCTGCCGTGGTACCTTGTCCTCCAGGCGGTTCATCAGCGGCTCCGAGAGGTGCCCGGCCTTGGCCATCAGGGCCACTGCCGTGCGGCCATCATCAATCTCCGTCCAGCGCCGCTCCAGCTGCAGCAGCAGTTCGGCCAGCAGCTCTGGGGAGCCCCGCTCCTGCATGTGCGTGGCGCTGGACTCGGCCAGGAAGGCCAGGTGCTGGTACTTGAGCCTGCGCAGGCGCCAGCGCACCTCTTGCTCCACCGAGCGCAGCTCCCTGCAGGCTGCTGGCAGCACCAGTGCGTACAGGCTACGGAGCAGTTTCACGAGGGTCCCGTGCCACACAATGCCTATCTGGGGGGATGGGGGATAGGGCAGTCACGGCTAGAACCCTGCCCGGCTGGTCTGCAGCCCACCACCAAGGCAACCTCCCCGTGCCACCTGGTCAGCCGCACAGGGTTACCTGCGAGCAAGGCCCCTGCGTGGGAAGGTCCCCTCGAGGGGTGAACACAGAGATCCGGCCACTGCTCCACGTGCCTGAGGGGCACCCGTCTACACGTGTGCCCAAACCTAAGCAAAACCGCCGAGTCCAGAGGCCAGGGGAAGCGTGTGGGACGGACTCGGAGTTGAGTTTTGTCAACCCGCTGGCCCTGTTACTCGTAACGATGGCAACAGTCAGGTGTTACAGACACACCGGCCCTCATCCCGGAGGCAGAGGTCACATGGATTCCGACAAACCCCGAACCCTGATTTTCTCCCCTAAAGGTGTCCTCAAGTTTCTGAGAACATAGTCTCTTAGGAATGTGAGCGCCAAGGACAGCAAGAGTGACATCCCCGCAGAGCAGGCCCAGGTGCCAGTACCCTGCTGCCCTCCCCCACCTCCACCAGAGGAGATGCCCTTGGCACGTGAAGCTGCGTGAAACAGCACTCGATATGCACGCAGAGAGGGACCCAGTGCCAGAGTCCTGCCCACCCTATGCTCCCCAGCACCACTGAGGGGAGTGGCTGGTCGGCCACCTGCTGCCATGTCAGATGCTGTGAGGCTCCATGCTGTGCTCCACAACGTCCCGAAGCCCCAGACTCCCTACTCTTGGGGGCCCGCCCATTTCTGTTCCCAGTGTGTCACGGCCCGGTGCAGACTATGGGCTCGCAGAGACAGCCTGTGGCAGAGGCCCCCAGGGGACCCAGAAGCCTACAGCACCGGAGCTGACAGCCTGCCCAAAGGGAGTCTCTCCTCAGTCGGCCCGGCGATGGCCTGAGGTCTGTTCACCCCTGCACTGCCCCCGCACTCAGATGAGGGTCTGAATGGCTAGACAACAGCCATGCCCTGCCCGGCTGCCTGGGATCTCTTGTCAGTCACCCCAAATACCCTGCAGCCAGAGGAACGCCCCCTAGGCCAGCTAGACACAGGAGCAGGGCCACACAAGCAGGTGTGCCTGGTGAGGAGACGTGCACCCGAGAAATCAGGCAGACCTAGCACACTTCCTGTGCTTCCGTGTCTCGTGTGCTGCTGGAAGGAAGGCATAGTTCACCTAACAGGGCCGCCCTGATATCAATAGGGAGACAGCAGGCAAGAGTAGTCTGGACTCTAGCAAATGAAAACTTATCAGAAAATGGAGAGAACTAAGCAGTGCAGAACAGTTCCGTCTATACCTGGAAAGCAATCGGCTGCTTTAGACTCCAGCACCTATTTTCTGCATGGTGAGCCCTCAGAGAACATTCTAGAAACCCACCTGGCTGTCGACGAGATGGAGAAGCTGTTGAAAGCGGGCATCCTGCACGAGGGAGGCTCTGTCTTCTGGCTTGTCAGACAGCAGGCGAGAAAGCTGGATGAGCACGAGGGCTGCGTGGTTTTCTTGCAGGCAGCGACTGCCACCGAGCAGCTCCAGGAGCTCCTCTGGCTGGGTGGCCTTCTCGATGACCTGCTCCACCTCCCGGTGCCCTGGGTAGGGGGCGGACGCTTGCTCCTTCTCCACAAGCCCCGACAAGGGGTCTGGGAAGTGGGAACTGGGGCAGGTGGCCGAGAAAGTCAGAGTCCTGGCCGCCATGCTAGCAAGTGGCAGTCGGCCAACCGGAGCCACTGCAGGGGCCAGAAGGGTGGCCTCTCTCAGGAGGCACGTGCATCGCTTCACCAGGCGGGCTGCCATGACGGCCTGGGTGACAGGGAAAGAAGATTCCTAGCAAGCAGGTCCTGGCCCGAAGCCCTGAAGAGGAAAAGGATGAAAAGAGGCACTGCAGGCGTGGCTCCCGAGTCAGAGACCCGAGAACAGGGCAGATGAAACACAGTTGCCGCCGCTCTCTGCTCCCCACACCAGCGGGGACCTGTGCTTCCTGCCTTGCCCCCCAGGGTGTGACACAGAGCGCTTCCCTTCTACTGCAGGATGGAGCCAGATGCCCAAACTCAGGAGCATTACAGCTAGGGCTGGAGCGCGCAATCGCCTATGGGGTGGTTCAACCATTCACATCCCCAGGCTTGGGCCCAGGCTTTTAGGTGGGAATCTCTGAAAGTAGGGATTAGAAAAAGTCCTTTTATTTAAAAGTACCCAGGAGCAAGAATGGAAGACTTCCAGAAGCGCAGAACAAGATGCTTCACATCACACTGCTCCTGGAGAGCTCTGAACCTGTTACCCACATCCTGCAGCCTCACAACTGTGGCTCAGAATGACCTTCTGCCTTTACTTCCCTCATCCCAACAAGCCCTGCACCTTCAGTAGACCCAGAGAGGGCAGCTGCCAGCGCCCCCCCCCCCGCACCCACGAAATCACCCGTCGTCTTTCCACACCCAAGCAAAACGTTACCTCCTCCAGGAGTGTGTCACATATCCCGATATTGTTCAGTCTCGCCCGCCAGGGCGATCAAGCGACCGGGTGTGCCTGCCTGCCAAAGCAGAGAGCGTGTTGGACTATCGGCTTCCCGGAACTTGGTACGCGGCCGGCGCATTATTGCAGCTGTAAAATGCTTATTCTAATTACACAACATAAGAGGTTCAGGGAGAATACCGACCCGCACCCACTGAGCCCCGGCGGCGGCGAAGCCGGAAACAGTCCCGACCGAGGTCACCCTGTGCCCTGGGTAGCGAGCTGCGGTCCAGGGGCCCAAATGGGCTCCACCAGCCCCGAAGCTCGGCCCGCAGATGCAGACACCACACCCGCACCAAGGCGGGGAGGCCCGCTCGCCAAGACGCGAGGGTCTGTGCGCCGCCCAAGGGACACAACACCCGGCTCTGGTGGAGGTGCGCGCATGCGCACAGGCGGGAACGGCCCCTTCCCCCACCTCGCGCTGCCCCCCCCCCCCCCCCCCCCCGCCCTGGCAGCCCAGGACCCTACCCCCCCCCCAACCCCGCGTCCCGGAGCACCCGTCCAGTCTCCTCCACTTGGCCTCGCCTTCCGGCCCTCAGAACCAACGCCCCGCAGCCCCTTCTCCGCCGCCGGGAGACCCAAGTTGCCGCAGCAGCGCGTCCACTGACCTCCATGCGCCCCAGCTCCGTCCTCGGACCACGCCGCGCGGCGCGCTAATCACGTCACTCGGAGCGCCGCGGGAAGCGAGCCTCGCCGCGCTCCGCCCGGCCGGAAGTCACGCCCGCGCCAGTCGGGTGCCATCTTTGCTGAGGGCACGCAGCCAGCTAGAAGTCGCGCTGGCTGTTCTTTTCCGGACAGGTGCCATCTTTGTTGAGGGCGCACAGTAGGGGAAGGGAAGCGGGGAGAAAAGCGTTAGGCAGTTCAGGGGAGGTGAGGGGAGGAGAACGAGGATTCTAGGCGCGGCGGCCGGAGGCTGGGCGTCCTCCAGCCTGCACCCCAGCGTGTGCGGAGGCTGCGGGGTGCACGGCGCCCGGGAGGGCTGAGGTCCTCCGGAAATGCAGGCAGTTTGCCCACATGTTGCCGAATTAAAAAAAAAAAGTCTGGAATCCTGGAATTTTATGTACAGTCTTCTGATTTTTGAAGTGTTGACGTTTAATTTTGAAAGAATTCAAGTGCGGTTAAGCCAAGAACAGGCACCTGCAGTCAGTGTGTGGGCTTGATTTCCCTTCCACGCTTAATCACTTTCCGTGGAATTAGTAATTGTCTTTTTGTTTGTTTGTTTAAGATTCCGCGTGTATATTGATGTGGGAAACAAAGGCAAGAAAAATATAAGACAAGTCCTTGAAACAGGCAGAGTGACCTCCCTCCTTCCCTCCCTTCTTCCCTCCTCCCTTCCCTCTTTCCCTCCTTCCTTTTTTCCTTCCCTCCTCCCTTCCCTTCTTTCTTCCTCTTTTTAAGTTCTCTTTTGTTTTTAATTTCTAAAAGCTGTATCTTTTACTTTTCATGATTTCTGATATTTCACAATGATCCGAGTCCACCCTGAGCACCTGATGGGCCCTCAACCTAAAAGCACTTGTCCTCTGCCCAAATTCATTGTTGTTTATTTGTATCCCCTTTCCTCCATTTTCTCTAATCTCTTTTTCTGAAATGCCCACATTTGAACACTGGTTTTGTGGGCTGATTTCTGATTTTCCCTGATTTTCCATCTTGTCTGTGTCCCTCTCCGTCTCCTCATTATTTATTTGCTTTCTGAGATATTTCCTCCACTTTAGCTTCCGGCTCTTCTGAAAGCTCCTGTCAACACACCTTTCTTTCCTAAGAGGTCCTTTTTGGCTTTTGATGTTCCTTTTTACAGTATTTTTTTTTCATGATTGTGGTATTTTCTCCTACTCCTGTAAGGATTTCAATGATAGGGATCCCCCCCCCCGCCGAGTTTTTCTTCTCCCTGTTTACACGCTGTTGGTTTTTTTCTCTTGCTGTTTTTCTTCATATGGTTTTGGTTTCTATCCTCATATTTAAGGGGGGAGCTCTCATTCTGTTGGTTGAAATGGCAACATGGTGCTGTCGCTTTTGCAGTTTACTAGTTTTTTGTGTGTGTCGTTTTTTTTTTTTTTAACAAAACCTAAACATACTCTTAGTGCAGGCAATGGGTGTTTCTGCCCCCAGATTCATATGTGGAAACCTAAGAGGTGGGGCGTTTTGGAGGTGACTGGGGCCTGAGAGTATAGGCTTCACAAGAGACCCCAGAGCCCCTGGCTGTTCCCAGACGTGAGGACACAGCGACAAGCCTGAGGTACAGGACAGACAGCCCCCCGCCCCCATGCTGCCGCCCTGATCTCAGAGTTCCAGCCTCCAGAAGTGTGAGAAACAGTTTTCTGTTGTTTATAAGCCACAGAGATTATGGTACTTTGTGACTGCAGCCGGAAAGGACACCGTGCAGTCCGGCCACCGTGCTCTTTGATATCCCCCCCAGGGGAGGTGAGAACGTATCCACACAGAACCCCGTGCACCTGTATTTATAGCAGCTCCAGCCATAACTATCGGGACTTGGAAGCAACCGAGCGAGGTGTCCTTCAGGAGGCGGACGGATAAATGCACTGTGGTCCGTCCAGATAATGGGATATTCTTTAGTGGCAAAAAGAAAGGGGCTATCAAGCCATGAAAAGACTTGGAGAAACCTTAAATGCGGGTTACTAAGCGATAGAAGCTGATTTGAAAAGGCTGTGCACTGGATGATTCCGAGTATATGACGTTCTGGAAAAGGCAAAGCTGTGGGGGCAGTAGAGAGGTCAGTGGTTGCCAGGGGTTAGGGCAGGGGGATGAAAAGGTTGAGGACAGAGAGTTTTTAGGGCAATGAAAGTATTCTACTTGATACCGTAATGGACAGGCTATTATATCTTTGTCCAAACCCATAGAATGTACGCCAAGACTGAACTGTAATGTAAACTGTGGACTTTGGTGGTCGTGATGAGTCACCATGAGTTCATGGATCACAGCAAATGCACCTTTGGTGGGGGCTGTTGAGAGTGGGGGAAGAGTGGGTGTGCGGTGGCGGGGGCAAGAGGTAGATTTCACTGTACTTTTCACTCAGTTTTGCCGTGAACCTAAATTGCTCTACAAAATGAAGAATATTAAGAAAAAGCAATAAGGGGCGCCGGGGTGGCTCAGTCGGTTGAGTGTCTGACTTCGGCTCAGGTCATGATCTTACAGTTCGAGGGTTTGAGCCCCGCGACAGGCTCTGAGTGACAGCTCGGAGCCTGCAACCTGCTTCGGATTCCGTCTCCCTGTCTCTCTGCTCCTCCCCTGCTCGCACTGTCTCTCAAAGATAAATAAACATTAAAAAATTAAAAAGTAATGAACAACTATGCCAGCAAGGACGTGGATGAGTCTCAGAACGATGATGGTGAGTGGGGAAGGAGCTCTTGCGACGTGACAGCCAAGGGCAATTGCCCAGTTAAGAGCCGCTCAAATAATCTGAGTAGACGCTTCTCTAGAGGAGATACACGATGTCCAGCGAGCATGTGGAATGTTGCTCAACACCCCTAACCATCAGGCCAATGCGAATTAAAAACCACGATGAGGGGCCCCTTCACACCCACTTAGGATGGCTGCCGTTAAAACAACAGGAAAACCCAGAACATACCAAGCGTTGGTGAGGATGTGGAGAGGCTGGCACATCGAGGCAGTGCTGGTGGCAGCGCATGTGACATGGCGTGGCTGCTTTGCAAAGCAGCTTAGCAGTTTCTTGGAAGAGAATTGCTGTGTAACGCTTAGGCGAATACCCAAGAAAACGGAATCCATGTCAATGCAAAAACTTGTATGCAAATGTTCACAGAAGCGTTATCTATAAAAGCCAAAAAATAGGCACGATCCCGATGCTAACCGATGGCTGCATGAACGAACAAAAGGCGGTATATCCATGGTGGGATATCGTCTGCCCAAGTTAACATGGAAGGACCTCGAAAACATTACGCTCGGAGAAAGAATCCAGATGGACACTCCCTGTGATTCCTTTTGTGTGCCATGTCCAGAGAGGCAAGTCCATAGACCCGGGGGTCGATCAGTGGTTTCCGGCGGGCTGTGGACATGACAGTAGGATGGAGACTGACGAATGGGTCTGGGATTTTTTTGGGGGCTCTGGAAATGTTTTGGGGTTGAGTAGTTGGACGGTTAACTATGGGAAGGTCTGAGGAGCCGCTGAGTTCTACACTGTAAGGAGTGAATATCCGTTATGTGAGTTGTATCTCAGTGAAGCTGGTACCTTAAAAAATAGTGGCGGGCCATTAAGAGGACTTTCTGGCAGTGAACCTTGCCATCAGGCCATATTTAGGGTGCTCACGGTTGACATATTTTTCGTTCTTTCCTCTTGGGCCAGAGCTGCCAACATTTGGGGAGCCTGCTGGGGGAGGGATACCTGGGGAGGGACAGAGAGTCTCAGGCTTGAGGCACATACCTTTCCTCCATCAGTGTTCCTGTCGCTGTTGCTAGTGGGGGTTGTGAGGGAGGATCATCTGTGCGCGACTTCAGTGAGGGGGGCCTCACCTGCAGTGGCTGGGAGCCAGAGATCCCCGCTGAGGGCCCCTGTGCCACATGACAGCCTCTTCCTGTTTTCTGGGGCACAAGTGACGAGATCCCTAGAGGTGCTCTAGGCCCCACACGGATCTAGGGGGCCTCTGACCCCACTCTGGGGGCACGGTGGTTGAGGACAGACCCCTGAAGAGCCCGGCCCCACTCTGCCCAGCACGTGAACCTGTCTTCCACACCCTCTTCATGTATGGAAAACTGAGGCCAGGAAGGGGGGAAGGGACTGCCCAAGGGCACCTGGAGAGTGAGCAACTGAACTCCCCATGCCTCTCCATCCTGGCTGCAGGCTCCCTCCCAACTGGGGAGGGATGGTGAGCCCTCTGCCCTCCCAAACCCCAAATCGGGCCAGCAGCCAGGCCCCCCAAACACACAGACTGACGCACCCCCCTTCCCCTTTGTCTTTCCCTCCTCTTCCATCATCCTTCTTCTTCCTCCATCCCTCTTCCTCCATCATCCCTTCTCCTCCTCCTCCCTCACCCATCCTCCATCACTCCTCCCCGATCATTCCTCCTCCTCCATCCCCCCTTCTCCATCTCCCCTCCTCGATCCCCCCTCCTCCATCCCCCTCCTCTTCCATCCCCCCTCCATCCCCCTCCTCTTCCATCCCCCCTCCATCCCCTCTCCTCTACCCCCTTCCTCCTCCTCCATCTCCCCTCCTCCTCCAGCCCCCTCTTCGTCCATCCCCCTCCTCCTCCATCCCTCCTCCTCCTTCTCCCCCATCATCCCTTCTTCTCCTCCATCCCTCCTCCACCCCTCCTCCTCCATCACTCCTCCTCCTCCGTTTTTCCTTGTCCATTCCTCCACCTCGTCCATGGTCTGCCTTGCCCATCCTTCCGGCATGTCCACCAGGAAGTCCTGCAAAGCCCTCCTGGCGCGGTGTGTTGGTACCGTGTGTGGGCGGGGTCCGGCACCAAGCTATACCCAGGGAGCCCTTCTCACAGCCTCTCCTGGCCTCAGTCCACCCCGGGGTCCTCCTTGGGGGCCTTTAGCACCGAGGAGCTGAGCTGCAGGGGTTGGAGCTGAGTGGCCTGGGCAGGAGATCTGCCTAGGAGGGCCTGGGAGCTCTGGGCTTAGCTGCCGTGAGCACATGGTGGGGGGTGGCGGAGCAGGGATACAGTCCCCCGCACCCCTGGGTCCTCTCTGAGATGGATGTCTGGCCCCTGAAAGCAATCATCTCTAACGTGTCTTGTATTAATAGAAAAGCCTAGGTCTGGTGAGGCCAAAAGATCAGGAGAGGGTTGCCACTGAGAATAGCGTGTTAGTCACAGTTATCAGGGACAGAAAGGGGCAGTCCATGCCTTGCAGGGTCACCCAGGGGAGCACTGGGTTGATCAGGAGGCGGGGGTTGTCACTGTGGGCACAGACCTCTCCTGTGGTTTCTGTGGGGAGCTTCAGGCAAGGGAGGGCAGGGGCCCTTAGGACTGGCTAGTGTGAATAATTGAGCAGGCTCCGCTGTGGGGGGGCTGCTCCCAGCCGTCCCTGGGGGTGAGGAGAGCAGGGATAGTGGCCTGGCGCTGAAGACCCCCAGAGAGGAGGGATTGGGGCACGGGCTCTGCATCGTTTGAGTTGCACTTGAAAAGTGCTCCCCTTACCCCGTGGGAGAGGAGTGCTCCTGAGGAAGATGTGGAGGAGGCAGGGGTGGGGGGTGGGTAAGTTGACTCAGGCATGTCAGTAGTGCCCAGTGCATGCATGGGGGTGCAGATGGTAGGGCACCAAGCTTACAGAAGTTGGATGCAGGGCTAATGCAGGGGTGGAGGGGATTGGTGTTCTGTGCCGAGGAGGAGTCCCCCAGCATGGGGGTGGGGGACTCCCTGCTGCCTGGCTCACTCTGAGCTTGAGGAAGGGTGGGCTGGGTGGTTCCAGCTGCCCAACCTGGGCTCAGGGCGTCCTCCCCCATAACGCTGAGCAGAAACTGCGGTCCTCCGATGGCTTCCTCGTGAAGCTGTCAGGGCACGTCTCTGGCAAGGCCACCCCCTTGGGATGCACTGGGATGCACAGAGCCACGGGAGGCCCTAGAGTGCACGGTCCCGGGTTTGATCCCTTGGTTCGGTTAAGGGCCAGCTCTCTGCTGTGAATAGTGGGGACACTTTGAGACTGTGCTGTTTCTCCAGTGGTTTCCGGGTCATCTGGTGACCCTGGTGACCCTCGGCTAGAGGAATGATCACTTTGGAGTTGGTGATGGTGGGTTTCTAGTTCCATCTCTCCTCCCCGCTGTGTGGACTGGCATTTTCTGTGAAGCAGAGCCTCTCCTGTGTGCCGGCGGTGCTGGGGGTGCCGGGGTTGTTTGGTGGCGGCTGTAGGCTGGCTCCCACTTTCTGACACAAGGTGTCCCCTGCGCAGCCTTGTTCTTTGTTCCCTCAACAATGTCTCCAAGGAATCCTGCTTCCTTTTGCTGGAGAATGGTCCAGAAACAAAATTCAGCTGCTGGTGAAAGCCCTTTTGACTTGGGACCATCTGTTCTGTCTCCCAGGCTCCTGACACATCGTCTGGCATGTGGCAGGTGGCCTCAGTGTGCATGAGCGGGGCCAGGCTGGCAGAAAGCGCTCACCGTGCTGAGGGACTCTAGCCTCTGTCCCCTTCCGGAGCAGCACTTCCAAACCTTGCAGTTCCCTGGCTAATGCAAGTGCCGTGTGTTACTTGCAAGGACTCCTTCCTCACCCCTGAGTCTACGTGGATGCGGTAACTCTGCGATAGGGGTCCTCGGTGGCACAGGACAGGGGCTGGCGACCAGGAGCCAACCGTGTGGTCACAGCCTGGGGACTGAGCAACAACGGCTTCGTCATGATGCCTATTAGTGGGGTTTTGAGAAAACCTCTGGACACCGAGGCTCAGGGAGCTTGTGGGCTGGTGACACGTGGTTGTGCTGGGAGGTGGGGTGCCCCAGCCCAGTGGGGACAAAGCCTCCTGCCTCCCCGCCCCCACCTTCCACGTGGTCTTATTGGTTTTGCCAGTCTGTGTCCTCTATCACAGACTGTGATCCGAAGTGTTGTGCTTTCAGAGTCCTGTGGGTCATTCTTACACTTATGGAAGCTCTGGGGCTCATGGGCCGCCAGGACTGGGAGCTAAGTGAGTCAGGGTGCCGGGCCAGTGTCTGTGGTCGGGCAGCCTGGTGGGAACTGGCTAGGGGCACTTAGTGTCAGAACGGCAAGGGGCTCTGGGGTGCCTGCTGGGCGTCAGGCAGGGTGCGCCTACTTCACCGCAGACCCTAAACTGGCTGCCTGGGAGTGGCATCCACGCAGAAACTCCCTGTAAGTGCGCTTGCCCTCTGGACACCGCTGTGCAGGTTGGGGCCACGCATGGGCAGTGGAGAGAGGCCGTGCAGCCTCTGGGCCTAGCCCTCCCTGCAGGCTGCACTCTGCCCTTGTCCCCACACCAGCAACACCTCTCAAAGGGGCCAGACCCCAGAGGGCCGGGGCCCTGAATGCCGTTGGGCGGCCCGGAGCTCCCAGAGGCCTGTGTACTTTGTCCCCCCCCCCCCCCCCCCCCCCACTGGAGGTGCTGGGACGGACAGACAGATGGACAGAGAGACATGAAGCTGAGTGGGTTTTATTAGCAGCAGGTAGGAAGCATCTTGGACTTTCTGGATCTGAGAGAGAAGGTTCTTGCCGAGCAGACTCAGGCCTTGGGGTCCTGGGGCAGCCCCTCACTGAAGGGGGTCCTCTGCATAGGACACAGAGGCCTCAGAGAGGCAGGGGAGGGGCAGGGAGGGAGGGGCGCTGTGTGCGGTGGGGGGGCAGCGAGCTCCCCACACCCACCCCTCCCCGGCCCTCACCAGGCCCGCAGGCAGGCACTGTGTGGGGGCACTTGTGGCCAGGAAGCAATTTCCCAGCTCCCCATCCATGTCTCCTCCCACATGTGGGAACCAAGCTGCCTCCCAAGGTCAAGTAGCAAAGGCACAGACCCTGCTGGTTGGCCAGCCCAAGTCTAGCCAGCCAAGTCTCTGAGGCCCAGCAGGCCCAGCGGAGGGGGCAGGGCGGGGGCGCTCACCTGCGGCAGGGTCCAGACAGCGCAGGGCGCACAGGCTGAGGCAGCACTTCTTGCTCCCCGCACACTGGCTGTCTGAGGAGCACTCGGTGATCTCCACGCAGGGCTCCACGGCCAGCGGGACCTCCACCCGGGGGCAGTGGCCCGCCTTCTGCAGAGGTGCTGCGGAGACACGGGCCAGCGCTTCAGGCCCCCGGCGGCCGCCCTGCTGCTGGCTCCCGGCAGGGCCCCTGCACCACCGTGCGAACCCCTGATGGCAGCCGCTGCCCTCAGGGAGGGGACCCAAGCGGTGCCTCATGGCCAGGCCAGCAGGTGGCCGGGCTCACTGCCTGGTGGAGTTTAGGGGGCCGTGGGGCAGGTCACTGAGAGGGGGTGTGGATGGTTCCTTCCTCCCCCAGACAGGGCCTGGCGTGGGGCACAGGGGCGGCGTGTTACCCATGACGGGGACCACGCAGGAGCGGCTGCAGGGACTTGTGGCGCAGCACTGGGTGCCTTGGGGACAGTTGTCATCGGTGCTGCAGGAGACGACGCATGAGTCCTCCTCCGAGGAGCTGAGCTCTGGGCACATGGCCTGCCCTGTGCAGGGGACAGGCAGGTGGGTGGGTTGGGGGCTGTTGGACCACTTCTCCGGGGCTCCAAGGATGGGAACCCAGCACCCCAGTGTGCCAGTTCTTGAAAGGAAAAGCATCTGCCGCAGCATGACCTGCCCGGGCCCAGGACAGCAGGTAGGGCTGAGACCCAGGGGGCCAAGAACAGCCCCCCCCACTGTTAGCTGTCCCACGGTTGGGGACAGTGGCCTGGACCCCTGGACCCTCCGGCATTGGGGTCTCCAGGCAGTGCCCTGCCCTGTCCCTCCTCTGCTCTGCTCCTTCGGTCCTGGTGCCATCCTGGTGCGTGTCAGGGATGCACCTGGAAGACAGGGAGGTCGGGAGGGCCCTCCTGGGTGCCTCCCGGGGTGGCTCCTCAGGCCTACCTGGCATGGTGAAGGCTGGGACCAAGGCCACGGCCAGTGCGGCCTCCAGGGCGAGCAGGGCCAGGACCAGGCTGGCAAGACAGCGCATGGTGGTGGGTGGCAGGTAGGTGGTGGATGGAGGCCGGCAGCCCCAGCCTGGCTTTAAAGGCGGCAGTAGGGTGTGGGGGTAGGGGCTGGTGCCCGCCCAGCCGCCCTGGGGCTTCCGCCTTGGACAGCCCCAGGCTGGGCATCCGCTGCGCCAGGGTCACTGTTTAAAACTTAGAGAAGTTCCTGCTGAGGTGGGTGATTCCTCTCCCTGGTGAAAGCACCTGAGTTTACTGCGAACGACCGGCAGGGGGCGGGGCGGGGTGGGGACATGATGCGCGGCCGTCTGGGTTCCCAAAACCGGGTTGCCTTTGGGGGTGTCGCTGAGAGAAGGCATCTTGAACATTCTCATCACAAGAAAAGAAAGGTGACGGAGGTAACTAGAATCGCGGTGATCATTTCCCAGGTTTGTAGCCATCAGCCACCTGCAGTCAATCTCATGTTGTGTGCCAACGGTTTCAACTGAAGGGACAGAACAGAACAATGCAGGGCAGAGGGCGGGAGAAGCAGAGCCCAGCACACATCTTCGTCCAGGGCGGCCCCGCAGGGCCACGGAAGGTGTGCCCTTCCTGCACTCAGAGGAGGGGCCCAGCTGTGGGGGGCAACTGCGGCGGACACTCTGTCTCTCTCTTCATCCCTTCTAGAACTTTCTAGGAGCAGTGTGCTGATTCTGTGCAGGGCAGTCACCGGGAATGGATCTTCCTAGAAGGTGTCAGGGCGAGACTTGTCCTCAGAGGGGGCAGGGGCTTCCTCCATCCTCCTTCCCCTAGGGCCCGGGCAGGGAAGGGGCCCCATGGTGACCGGCTACGGCTGCCTGCTCCAGGCTGCACTCCCTGGCCTGGCTGCCTGGCCATTGGCCTCTACCTTGGTCAGCGCTCCCCTGGGGCCCTCAGCCTGTGCTGCATGCATTTCCAGACGCTTCAGCCCAGAAACTTCCACTCGGGCTCAGGTGCCCTCAGGACCCTCTCCACAGAGTCCTGGGGTCTCAGCCCAGGCTCCGCCCAGGTGGGACCCCTGGGACCCTGGCCGGTGACAGTGACGTGCAGCCTCTCTGTGCTTTTTCAGGCTGACGGTTCATGTTTCCTCAGCAGAGTCTGGGAAGGAGGCGGCCCACAGGCCTGAGGCAGAAGACTGGTCCCAGGGGGAGAGGCGAGTGAGGCCAAGGTCACTCACTGGAGAGCCCTCTGCTGGCCCTTCTGCCCATACTCTGTGCCTCCCCTACACCAAGACTCGGGCTCTGTCTTGTCTGGATGCTGGGTCTGAGGCCAGGGTAAACACACCTGCCCCGGCTCCCCAGAACATGGCCCTCGGCCTGGGGGACCTGTGGTCACAAGTCCCTTCCTCCAGGACTGCTCACAGCTCCTGAGCACCTTCCTACATTGGACCTCTCCTTCCTCTCCCCTCCATTCCCCTTCCCTTCCTCTTCCCCCCTTTCCTCCCCCCTTTCCTCTCGTCCTCTTCCTTCCCCATCCCCTGCCCCATCTGCCCTTCCCCATACCTCCCCCTCTTCTCCCCTCCCTTCCCCATTCTCTCCCCTACTCTTCTCCTCTCCCCTCCCCTCCCCCTTCCTTCCCTTCTCCTCTCTCCTTTTCCCTGCCCTCTCCTTCCCTCCTCTAGTCCTCCCCTCTCCAGCCCCTCCCCTGTTTCTCCCCTCTCCTCCCTCTTCCTCCCTTTTCCTTCCCCTCCCTCTCCCATCCCTCCTCCTCTCCCCCTTCCTCTCACCCCTAGCCCCCTTTCTTCTCTCCCTTCTCCTCCCCTCTTCCCCAGCCAGGCCCTCCCACAACTGCTGCTCCCCCACTGGGGTCCTCTGCTCAGCCTGCTGACCTAGGCTCCCCACCCCCAGCACAGGCAAAGGAGCCCCCCCTCTGGGACCAGCTTCAGGGCTCTCAGGCCTCTGGCACTTCCTGGACACACTGTGACCCATCCTGGCTACTCCTTAGGTGTTCAGTGTCTGTTCCTCCAGAATGAATCCCCTGGGCCAGGGCTCGTTGTCCCTCCCCCTGATCAGTGTGTCCCCAAGGCTGGGCTCCCGTGGATGGTGCGGGGAGGGGCCAGCATCAGGCACTCAACCATCAGGCATCAGGTTGCCAATGCGGTGGCCAGTGACCTCACACCTTGGGTGACCCTCTCACCTGTGGGGTGGAGTCCAAAAGGGGGTATGTCACAAATGTCCCTCCTGACAGGGACGTTTGAGCCCCTGTGCCCGTGTGGGTTCCACCCAGCTCTGCCAGGTTGGGGGGCTATAGCAACTCATGCTTCCTCTTTGCGGCAGTGGGTGGTGGTGCCTCTCAGTCCAGCTGCTGCCCAGAGCATTGGGAGGGGGTCTGCAGGGGGAGTCGGACTCTGCCCTCATTCTCTGAGGACCTTCCCCTGCTCTCCCCAGGCTCTCCTTTGGGTCTGCATGGTTACTGCCTGAGGCCACTGGCCCCAAAGGTGCCACCAAATCTGGAGAGCCTTCTGTGATGCAATTCAGATTATTTAGAAGCCAACCTCCAATATTTCTGATCAGAAAAATAACACACCTTGCAGAAAGCTTGGACAATTCAGAAAAGCACAGAGAAGAAGACAAAGCTTACACATGACCCTGGAGCTCTCTCGTTACTGGCTTGGTTCAACTTTATCTAGTGATTCCCTGTGCAAACATCTCTGTCATCTATCTGTCTATCTATCTATCTATATCTATCTATCTATCTATCTATCTATCTGTAATCTATCATCAATCTACTATCATCTATCAATTATCTGCCTATCATCTATCAATCTATTAATCTATCTATCTATTAACCTATCTATCTGTAATCTATTTATCTATTTATCATCCATCCATCCATCTGTCTATCTATCTGTCTATCATCCATCCCCCCATCTCCTGTCCCCTCATATACTCAGACACCCCCCATCTCAGTCACTGGGGTCATGCTGTGGGTGTGGGTGCAGACACAAACTCGGAGCACTCTTTATACCCTCAAGACTTGCAGAAAGCAGAAGGCACTGTGTGGTCTGTGGTGGTGGAGTGTGACACTTCACCTGCAGGCTGCCACCATTTTAACCATTTCCTCACCTTGGAAGAGAGCCTTTTAAGCACTGTGGCTGGGCCACGCTTCTGCCTGAGCTTGGGGTCTCTGGTGAGGGTGGCCAGGAGGGGTGCACAGCCCATAGGGTTGGTGGGGGCGGGAGCAACAGGTGTTGACTGGAGAAGTGTGGGGGGTAGGTTCACCTTTGCCTTCACAGCCCTGAGGGCAGGTCGAGAAGCCAGCAGTTCCAGGAAGGATGTTGCCTTGAGCTCTGCGGCCCCGGGGCAGGGACGTGGGGTTCCTCGTGGCCTGGGGATGTTTGTTGGCCCCGCCAGCCTAGCCTCAGCCTGTCTTCTTCCAAGATAGACATGCCTTCCTGCTTCCCAACAGCTCCTGAAAGCCAAGTCAGGTGGGGAAACTGAGGCCCAGCTGGGACCGCCTGGAGCATCATGGGCTCAGTGGACAAAGCAGAGGGGTCCCCACTGGTCCTATGGGGTTGGTGGGTGGGGGTCTCCTCCAGTTCTCCAGGTCGAGATCAGGTCAGGGCTGCCACGCCATTCTTTCCACTTGTCCCTCTCTGTGGGGTCTGTCATGGCCCATGAGTGGGGGGTCTTGGGCTCAGTCCACAACCCTTGGGTGGGGGTCCTGTCCCGTCACTGGAGTCACAAACCCGGGGTCAGGGTCGTGCCTCCGTCACCAGGTGTCATGACCCTGGGTCAGGATCCTGTCCTCAGCCTCCTCATCGGGGCTCTCATGACACCAGGGCGTTTCCACAGTGTCACTGAGTCATACCCTTGCTCACAGCGGCTGTACCTCCTGCCTGTTGCTCCTCACTGGAAAGTTCTCTCCTATGCAAAGTCTCTCAAGGCTCTTCCGGTGCTGGTGCTGGTGGAGACTGTGGGCCTGCAGAGCTGGGGGCCCAAGGAGAAGCGGTCGTCCATGTGATATGGGTATGTGTGTATCTGTACACGTGCATATGGGTGTGTATCTGGACGTTGACATGTGCACACGTGTCCCTCTACATGAGCGTGCACATGCTCACACTTATAGGCATACTGCTTACGCCTGTACATACGTACCTGTGGTTATGTGTGGTCCCTTTGCCTTGAGGCTTCCCATGTCCCGTGCACTTTCGCGAATGACCAGTGTGTTATTTCCATCTTCGGCAGCCTCCTAGGAAGGCTCTGGACTCCGCCTCTGGGTTCAGGACCACCAGAGGTGGTCTCTGGGGGGCCCTGGAGTGCAAGGCTGGCCGAGGGCCCTGCTTCTGCAGGAGGTGCTGGCGCGGGTTTAACAGCACCAGGCGGGTCCGGAGTCCACACCAGAGGGCTCCCAGCCTACATGCCCCACATGGGGTCCAGGGACCACCCTGGGAAAGTGACTTCATGTGTGTCAGCCCAGGGCTGCGCTGGGGTCCCCTGTCCCCTGCCTGCGGACTACTGCTTGGCAGCCGGGCGCGGGCATCCAGCTGCGTCCAGCCAGGTTCACCTGCGACCCCGGGCCTGCAGGGTACCTGCAAATGGAGATTTATTTTTAAACTTTTTAATGTTTATCCTTAGAGAGAGAGAGAGAGAGAACATGAGCAGGGGAGGGGCAGAGAGAGAGGGAGACAGAATTCGAAGCAGGTTCCAGGCTCTGAGCTGTCAGCACAAAGCCTGACTCGGGACTCGAACCCACAAATCGTGAGATCATGACCTGAGCCGAAGTTGAACGCTTAACTGACTGAGCCACCCAGGTTCCTTGGTATTTAGTGTTTTTTTCTTTTTAATTTTTTTAAATGTTTTATTTATTTCTGAGAGAGAGAGAGTGTGTGAGCAGGGGAGGGTCAGAGAGAGAGGGAGACACAGAATCCGAAACAAGCTCCAGGTTCTGAACTAGCTGTCAGCACAGAGCCCAATGCGGGGCTCAAACCCACGAACCACGAGATCATGACCTGAGCTGAAGTCGGACGCTTAACTGACTGAGCCACCCAGGTGCCCTGGTATTTAGTGTTAAAAGTATGTGCTGGTCTCTGTATTAGCCATTTCCAAGTGCGGGACCACCCGTGGGAATTAACTGCACCGGTCCTGGCCATTCCCTGTAATCCCCCGTAGGGCATCTGGGTTGGGGCTTTTGCAGTTCCAGAAGCTCATGCAGAGCTGGGTTTAGGGACCCACACATCGTCGTGGGCAGAACTGGACTTCTGCAGGTGTTTCCTGTAGGGAAATATTTCTTTTCTAAACACGAATTCCCAGTGCACTGTCTCCACTTGTGCCTGTGAGAAGTGTGCCCTTGAGGCACGTCGGAAGGGTGGCCCCCTTCTCAACAGCACAGACGGCTCTGCGGCCATCTAAGCTCCCCGGCCCTCAGGATCCCGTGGTGAGCAGAATGTGACTCCCCAGGCTGTGTCTGGGCGGCATGTTCCCACGTGTCCCCCTGAAGGGCAGGCAGAGAGCTGAGTGGACAGGGGTCGGGCTGGGCCCTCTCTCTCGGTGTAGGTCTGGGCCCCGGAGAGGGTATGCCCGGGGCTCCTTCCTGGTTGGGGCGAAGAGAAAAGCTGGCCCGCAAGGCGGGAGGTGGACAGTGGGCTTGGGGTGCCAGGATGCCTGGGGAGCCTCCTGCATGGACCTGGCCACCTGCCCTGCAGCCCGTGTTAACGTGGATGACGCCGATACACCTCTCTCCACAAGTGACAGGATGGCTCAGACAATCAGCGGGGACGTGGACAAACTCAGCACCGGTGTCACTCAGCAGGACCCCTTCAGCGGTGACAGGACCATCCATCTGCCAATGGCAGAGTGCACACACCTGCTGTCTAAGTGCCCGCGGACCAGGGAGAGCTGCATCCTGTCCCTGGTTTCTGGAAGCGCAGGGGTTTAAAGTGGAAATTGGTAGCAGGAAATGAAGAGTTACCAAGTCTTGGTAAGTAAACAACACTCTTCTAAATAGCCTGGAGGGGGGATGGTGGGGGAGAAGGAAGGGCCTTCCTTCCACAGAGAGCCGGATGACAAGGAGGATGCAGCCTGTGGGTGCTGCGACAGCACACGGCTGACCTGAGAAGAGGGGCCGGTCGCAGCTTAGCGACCTCAGTGCCCCCACGCCCCCCCAGGGGCTGGGAGAAGAGTGACGCTAACCCAGCAAGAAAAGGAAGGAAACGAAAAACACAGAAAGATACATGGAGCAACCCCCCCCGCCCCCCGCCCTCATTCTGGTTCTTTGGAAAAGTCAATAACACTGACAAACGTTGGCAAGAGAAGAGGAGGGACAGATGAGCACATGTGTTTGGAAAACCAGGGGCAGGGGCGTGGGAGGGTGGCGAGGGAGTCGGGTGGGTGACCCGCCATCACGGAACCTGGGCGACCCTGAGGACTGCGAGTCTCCCATGAGGAGGGAGTCCAGGAGTCGTGAACGTGTTTCTGGGAAAAGCAGTCTCCAGCCCAGTGGCTTCACTGGTGGCTCCTACCAGACATTTAAGGGGGAGTCAAGACGGGGGCACCCTGGGGCTCAGCCAGTTCTGCATCTGACTCTTGGTTTTGACTCAGGCTATGATCTCATGGTGGTTCGTGGGATGGAGCCCCGCGTCGGGCTCTCTCTCTCCCTCTGCCCCTCTCCCCATCGCGTGCAGACGCTCTCTCCCTCTCTCTAAACTAAATAAAATAAAAACATAAAGTAGATTTAAGACCAGTCATCCGCATCAATTCTAGAAAATGTAGCCGGATGGCCCAGCTCCTTTTATGTGAGCAGCATTACACTGATTTCACCCACATCTGACAGAGAGGGGAGAGCACACACCCCCCTATAAACACCCCTGCACACACCCCTGCACACACCCCCTACACTCACCCCTACACACACCCCTGCACACACCCCTACACACACCCTTGTACATGCACCCCTACACTCACCCCTACATACACCTCTGTACACACACCTCTACACACACCCCTGTACACACACCCCTACACTCACCCCTACACACAGCCCTATACACACAGCTCTATACTCATCCCTACACACACCCCTATACACATACCCCTATGCTCACCCCTACACACACCCCTGTACATGCACCCCTGTGCACACACTCCTACACTCACCCCTACACACACCTCTACACTCACCCCTACACACACCCCTGCACACACACTCCTACACACCCCCTATACACACACCCCTGCACATACCCCTTCACTCACCCCTACATGCACCCCTACATGCACACTGCTACCCACACCTGTACACACATCTCAACACACTCACAGACACACAAACACAGACACACAGACATGCAGACAAACACACCGGCACAGAAGTCTTCAATGAGCAACAAGTGAGTGGAACCCAGTGCTACTGATGAGGTTATGGAGCAGAGTTCCTGAGCGAGTGGCCAAGAAAGAATTCTTGAGACGTTTTTGATGCAGAAAGGTGATTTTATCATCACATGGACACGGGGCGCAGGAGCAGAGAAAGCTGCACTGGGTGTGTGGGGTGGTGGGGTACATGCTGTGAGCTTAGTGGAGGAGGGGGATAAAGTAAGTCTGTGAGGAATTGGAGGCTGGCTGCTGTGAAGATAAGGTTGCTTCAAGTTTTTAAGTCATTAATGCGACTTAAACATTAAGGCACTAGGGGGACCTCATGTTCCTTCAGGAAGGTGGCGCTCTGCATGCCTCAGGTGTCCAGAGTGGGCTGAGAGCCGTAAAGACGTTTCATTTAAGCTGCATTTCTCTTGCCTTTCATTTCCTCATCATTCCCCCACCCCCCCAAACTATTTTGACCCTAAATCTTAAAGTCGCTGAGGATGGAAGGTCTCCTCTTCTGCAGCTTCCTCCTGCTGAGTAGGGGCACAGCGACGTCCCCACCTCTGGGGCAGCATCGGTCAGCTAGTGACGCGGGACTTACAAAAGGCAGAGGCAGTGCAATCCAAAGTGGACCACATGTACACATCTCCTTGAGCAGGAGGGATCGCTCGTCAAAGGGCAGTTATTGTGATGACAGAGTCTCAGCCCTGAGCGGAGAGACCCTGGAAGACGCAACGTAGGACTATCGGCTTGACTGTAAGAATGAGAAGCCCAAAGAAGAGACCTTCGTGGTTGACTGCAGTCCTCCCCCGCGCCCGGAGCTCAGCCAGTCAGTGCGAGAGGGCGAGGTCTTGTACAGCCCCGGTTGGAGGATTCGCATCTTTTAACGGTCCTGAGACATTCTTATGAGAACCTGGGGTGTGTACACAGCATTCTATTTTAACACTCGTACCTCCCTGTGCTGCTGAGAAAACATCGAAAGCCATTCAGTCTTGTAGAACTGTTTTGTGCATTTGTACGACTTCAGTATTGAGTAAGGGGGTGCTGGCTTGTGAATCACTGAGTGCCTTTACGATGTATTTATCACTGGGTTCCACACGCCAGATTATGCTTTCTAACCACACAGGTGGAACAAAGACGGACACTACGTGATCACACCGGTAAAAGGCAGATTGTTTCCATCTTTGTTTTCAATTGGGAGGATTAGCTAATGATGGTTCCTTTTTTTTTTTTAAATGTTTATTTTTGAGAGAGCGAGAGAGAGCATGAACAGGGGAGGAACAGAGAGGGAGACACAGAATCCAAAGCAGGCTCATGGCTCCGAGCTATCAGCACAGAGCCCAACACCGGGCTAGAACTCACGACCCATAAAATCATGACCTGAGCCGAAGTCAGATGCTCAACCACTGAGTCTGCCCCCCTTGGTGCCCCGCAGTGATGGTTTTAGTAATACATCCATGAATCCAGGCAAAACCCAAGGCACAACGAGCTATCCACCCTGGAGGAAGCCAGGGCCATAGATGGTTTCCACGTAGCCAGTGGGTCCCATCTGGAGCTGGCCATCTGGTTCCAGGCCGCCCCATCCAGTCAGTAGAACCAGTCAGCAGCCCACAGTATGAGGGTTTGAGAGCGTGTTTCTCAAGTAGCACACACCCGTGCTATTTGCCCAGGTGTCGCACGTATGATTTCTTTGTTTCAAAAGGCATAAAAATGCCTGTTGGCTAAGTTGGTCAATGGAGGGTGTGAGCTCTAAGGTCGCTTTAACTGGCTGGGCCTTACCAGCCTGTCCTGGGACATCACAATCCCAGACCTGAGCATATCCTTCCAGATGTTAGAAGGGGTAAGGTTTTCTTTTTAAAGTTTAAAGTTTATTATGTATTTTGAGAGAGGGAGAGAGAGAGCGAGCGAGCAGAGAGAGAATCCTAAACAGGCTCTGAACTTTCAGCAGAGTCCCATGTGGGGTTCAAACTCACAAACTGTGAAAACTGAGGTGGTGACTTGAGCTGAAACCAAGAGCCGGCCACCTAACCAACAAGCCACCCAGGCGCCCCCTAGAGGTCAAAGAGAGCAAGGTGTTTTCTTTAACAAGTGCAAAGCTGCTTCCGGGTTTATGTGTGAAGTCTTGTCCAAGTGATGGAGCGGGACCGGATAGAAGGACCAGAAAAACATGAGTGATGAATTGACGTTTATAGTTACAAGTTGAAATCATTGTTTAGTGGCACGTTTTAGTCCCCCCCCATGTCAACATTTTGACAGCCAGAAAGACAAGTGGGGCCAGAGAGCTGAATAAACACAGAGTCTATGGCTTCTGTATCAATAAGAAAATGGATGAGTTTACCTCCCGCGTCCAGGGTAGCTTGGGGCTCAGCCAACCTGATGTCAAAGGGAGCGGGACCAGCCTCAGGGCCCTGTCACATCAGATCCAGGGACTGGAGGGCAGGGGAGGGAGGGAACGGGGGGTGGGTGAGTTCCTGTCTTCCTCTCTCTCTGGAGTGAGGATGTCTCTCTTCCAATGTCCCCCATTTTTACAGATGGAGCATGGTCCTGGAGGAGAGGCTTTATTTGGACATCCTTTGCTCTGAGGTCTGACCTGGGCTCTCCCGTAGTGTGGGGACTTGCCTGATTCTTCATCTGATTCTGATTCCGGCTTTTTCTTTGAGCCTGTTTCTTACTCTGTAATTTAGCTCTCCAGACCTTTTCTAGCTCTAGGACCACATCTCTATTACTCTGGCCGCACCTCGAGGAGGCACTGGGGGTGTGCTGAGGGCCTACAGCCATTTCAGTCCATTTTTGGTGGGCGTCAGGTGCCAACAGACTTATAAAACACGCGTTCAGTGTAGTTTCCCGTCAGGCGAGACAGGGCCCATTTGTGTATTTACATGGCTTCTGTTAAACGGCCCTGAAATAGAGCTGGATTCTCATCAGCCCCTTGAGTAACTTCCTGAATTTTATCAAACTTTATAGGTTTAGAGACTCCTGTTTCCCTTCCTTCTATTAAACGAGCGATCCCATGAGCTCATCTCCTCCTTCCCTGTCCATCCTCTTGGTAATTCCAATGTGGCTCGGTGTTTAGGATGGCAGCCCCCGTCGGATACAGTTCCCGGTCTCCTGTGGACAGTTCATCAGGGAACTCTTGGGCTCCTGCCCCCTTTTCCTCAAGGGTGTGCCAGTGAGTAAATGTAATGTGCATGTCTTACAGGTCAGATCAAATGTAGTATGTACGTGTTGAAAGCCCGCAGAAGATGGGGAAGAGTTTTCAGAACATCGTCCCAATTGTTGTGTGATCTGAGCCACGGAGGACAGGACATGGGCTCTACTTGTGCCCATTTCTCCGTTAGTGACCTCCCTAAGAGGGTGCAGTCCAAATGTGGGGGGTGCTCCTGGGGGGCAGGAAGCCTGGCTCCTGGTGTGTCCAGCTGGGCCGGGAGCAGAGAGCCTGGGGTCTGTAAGGAGGAGAGAGAGTAACAGAACCAGAGGCCTCTTGGTCTGGATTGGCTGGCGTTTCCTGCAGTGCTCAGGTCTGTTAGGAGGAATGTGCCTATCTAGATAGTCATTGTCCAGTATGTCCAGAGGGGTTTTATTAACCTGTTGGTGTTTATTTTATTTAAAAATTTTTTAGCTTTTATTTATTTTTGAGAGACAGAGACAAAGCATGAGCAGGGGAGGACAGAGAGAGAGGGAGACACAGAATCCGAAACAGGCTCCAGGCTCTGAGCCGTAAGCCCAGAGCCCGATGTGAGGCTCGAACTCGTGAACTGTGAGATCCTGACCTGAGCCGAAGTCGGCCGCTTAACTAACTGAGCCACCCAGGCGGCCCTAACCTGGTTGGTGTTTAGACACACTCTGCAGAAGGCCCTTGGGTCTGGATCCTGATTTAGAGCCACAAAGTTCTGGACATAGGGTAACTCGGTCCACTTGCCCTGTTTCTTACAGAAGAGATCTAATGCATAGATTGTATTAAAGTTTAATGTCCTGTTAATGGGCCATTTTTCCTCATCTCCTAAGGAGTGCAGAGGCCGGGCAGTGTTACAAAAGAAGACTGTTTTCTCCTTTCTTAGATCTTGCAATCCGAATTGATTCCAGTGGGTTCAAAGACATCCCAAGGGAGAGTCCTCGGGGGCTGAAGATCCCACGTTCCTGGAAAAGTCGCGAAGGCCAAGAACTTTTACCCAGAGTCCTCCCCATCTCCCGGGTGGCATCCCATGTGGGATATTGTCAGAGGTTCCTGGGGTCGAAGTGTGGTCGGTCCCCTCCCTAAGGAATGTGGTGGGAAAAGACCTCAAGATAAGGGAAGGCCACCTTGCTAGGTACCTACGTGACATTCCTCACAACTCTGTGTCTGTACCTGACATTCTCCTGACCCTGTAACATAAGACCCACTCACACTGTATGTCTACACCTCACCCATATACGCAGACAAAGAAGCAGCAAATGCATAAAAGACTATACCTCACTGCGCCTGGGGCTCAGTTTTTCGGGTGCGAACCTAGTTGAGCCAATGCTGGCACAAATAACGTTGCCTCCTGGGAAGAAAAGTCTCAGTGTCATGACTCTCTGTGTGAGCTGAGGTCCTGTTACAAAAGCGACCCGAGGTGTCCCTCAAATGAAATGGCTATGCTCTCAGATCCGCCACTAACGGCCCTGGAGAAGAGGTGCTAGTGGACCCGCACTTCAGTGTAACATTTTAGACTCCGGATGGGTGCCAGCGTATGGACCGGAAAACCGTGCCTTGTCTTGCCTTGAAGGCTATGCCATGCTTTTTTTTTAACCCATGGAAAACACTAGAAAAGTTTTACAAGAGGACGTTATCCAATTTTGTAACTGCAGTAGTAAGGGACACTGATGAAAAACAGTGAAGACAGAAATCTGTCATGATCTAGGTGACATTCCAACACACAGTCTTTACAGCTGGCTTCCTGGGAAATGGTGCCCAGTGGGTTTTACTTCACTCAGGTACTGGTTTCATGCAGCTCCCAGTGGAGGTACCACGGGCAGAAGTGTCTAGACCAGAGATGTGGGTGGGGCAGTCATGTTAGACCAATGAGGAGGCTGTCCTGGGGACTTAGGTGGCTGTCCTGTGCCCAAGATAGACAACTTTGCAGAAGGACAGGAATAGAGAGAGGACATCCAGTTTCTGGGTCTTATTACCACTCTGGCCAGGATCCTAACTTCCAGCCAAAAGGTAGGCTTTCTCCTCCCTGTGAGGGAGCCATGGGAGAGAGGATTGAATCTGGAGCAATCGACAGGAAAGTGTACCAATAAGACCGTACTCCTTGAAACTCCCCTGGAAAGAAAGTAAAAGGAAAGAGGGACTTACTCACCGAGTAATTCTGCACTGACGCTGAGTCCAGGTGAAAAGACTCGAAGCCCCCCATTCAGGTGCCAGAATGATGAAATTATGAAGCAGGGTTCATGAGCCAAGAGAGGGTTCTTGAGATGTTTTTGATGTACAAAGATGATTTTATTATCTCACGGGCACAGGACTCACAGGGAGAGAGAGGTGCACTGGGTGTGCGGGGTGGTGGGGTACGTGCTGTGAAGTTAATGAAGGGAGGGGGGTAGGGATAAAGTAAGTCTCTGAGGAATTGGAAGTAAGCCTTCCAGGACCCTGAGGGGCTGGTGCTGTGAAGATAAAGTTACTTCTGGTCTTTAATTCAACATAGGCATTAAGGCAGTAGGGGGGCCTTGAGTTCCTCCAGGAAAGTGACCCTCTGCATGTTTCAGGTGGCTGGCAGTATGCTGTGAACTATAAGATTTAACGTTTATTTATTTATTTATTATTATTTTTTAATATTTTTATTTATTTCTAGGAGAGAGAGAGAGAGAGGGAGAGAGAGAGAGACAGCGTGAGCAGGGGAGGGTCAGAGAGAGAGGGAGATACAGACTCTGAAATAGGCTCCAGGCTCTGAGGGGGCAGTCAGCACAGAGCCCAACGCAGGGCTCCAACCCACGAACCGCGAGATCATGACCTAAGCGAAAGTCAGACGCTTAACCGACTAAGCCACCCAGGCGCCCCAACGTTTATTTATTTTTGAGAGAGAGAGGGATGGAGCATGAGCAGGCAAGGGGTAGAGAGAGAGGGAGACACAGAATCCGAAGCAGGCTCCAGGCTCTGAGCTGTCAGCACAGAGCCCGACGCGGGGCTCAAACTTACTAATGGTGAGATCATGACCTGAGCCGAAGTCGGATGCTTAACCGACTGAGCCCCCAGGCACCCCAGATATAATTTAAGCTGCATTTCTCTTGCCTTTGTTTCCCTCCTCACTGCGTACAGAGAATTACACACCATGAGTGAGTGGGGCGTGTTCCAGGGACCCAAGGCTGGTTCAGTATTTGAAAACCAAGCCGTGTAATCGATTGCATTAACAGAGTACGGAAGAAAAATCAGGATAGAAACTCTCGGAAAGTTAAGACTATTAGGGACTTTCCTGGACTTGAGAACATCTACGACACAAATCCCAGAAGGATATTTGGAAGTCATAGACAAGGTCAGTCTAAAATTTTCTATCGGAAGGCACAGGGGCCCAGGTAGTTAAAAGGATTTTGGGAAAGAATATGGAGGGACGAAGCTGTCTACCTGATGGAGGACGTCGGTAGCTGAGGTGGTCAGGATGGTGTGGGATGGACCAAGGGACAGACGCGCGGATGGGGGGACGGAACACAGCATCCGCAGGTAGCCTCGCACGGACACAGCCAACCGCTCCTTTGACAAAAGTGTGAAACCAGTTCTGTGGAAGGAAGGGTGACCTTTCAGCTGATGGTGCTGAGACAAGATTTCCCCCAAAACTTTTGGTACTAATTAGTGAATTCAGTAAAATCTCACGGTATGCAATCAGCATACAGAAATCAGCTGTGTTTCTAGATGCTAACCACTAAACATCTGAGAAATAAATGAAACAATCCCATTTACAATAGCATCAAAAGCAATAAATTGCTAAGGAATACATTTACCCAAGGAGGCAGTTTTACACTGAAAATTTAACACTTTATGGGCGCCTGGGGGGCTCAGTTGGTTAAGCATCCAACTTCGGCTCAGGTCGTGATCTCACAGTTTGTGGGTTCGAGCCCCGCGTCGGGCTCTGTGCTGCTAGCTCAGAGCCTGGAGCCTGCTTTGGATTCTGTGACTCCCTCTCTGTCTGCCCCTCTCCCACTCACGCTCTGTCTCTCTCTGTCTCAATCTCTTAAAAGTAAATAAACATTTAAAAAAAACCCCTGTAACATGTTGATGAAAGAAGTTGAAAAAGACAGAAACAAATAGGAAGACACACTATGTTTATGAGTTGGAAGAATTAGTAGTGTTAACCTGTCCATGCCCCCCAAAGCTGTCTACAGGTCTGCTGCAATCCCCATCAAAATTCAAATGGCCTTGTACACAGAAACAGCAACAAACCACAAAACTACAAAAGAGTTGAGTAGCCAAAACCACCCTGAGAGAGAAGAACATAGCTGGGGGAGTCATACTTCCTGATTTCCACCTATGTCACAGGACTGTAGTGACCTGACCCATGGCCCTGACAGGATAGATGCCTAAACCACGGAACAGAATGGAGAGCTCAGAAGCAAACCTCTGTGTGAAAGGTCGACTGATATTGACAAAGGACCCAAGAACACTTACCAGGAAAAGGACGGCTTCTTCACAAATGGTGCTGGGAAAACCGGACAGCCACGTGTGGAGAGTGAGACTGGACCCTGCCTTAGGCCAGTCACAGAGGGGCGCCTGGGTGGCTCAGTCAGTTGGGGTCTGACTTCTGCTCAGGTCATGATCTGTGGGTTTGAACCCCGTGTCGGGCTCTGTGCTGACGGCTCGGAGTTTGGAGCCTGTTTCGGATTCTGTGTTTCCCTCACTCTCTGTCCCTCTCCTGCTTGTGCTGTCTGTCTCTCTCAAAAAATAAATAAACATTAAAAAAATTCTTTAAAAAAAGATAATAAGAAGTTGACAACGTAATTAAAACAACAACAAAAATGAAGCTTTAACGAAAGACATTAAAGACCTAAAAAAATATATTATGTTTATGGATCAAAAGATTCAATTATCATGGATGTTAACTGCTCTGAAGTCGATTTCCAGAGTCAGCACAACCCCAATGAAAATCCTGAGGTTAATCCTGAGTCTCAGGGGAGAGGAGAGTGCTGACGGTCCTGAAGGGCCCCTGCCCCCGAACTTTGAGGCATCCTGCATCTGGACCTTCCACGAAAGCCTGTGGTGCAGGGGCAGAGGACATGGCACTTGATGGCTGGGGACCCCTCACGCGGCACCGGCCTCCCAGGTCCTCCTGTTCCCAGATGGGGGCTGCCTTCTCGCTGTGTGGACGGTCTCCTTTGCTGTGCAGAAACTTTCCGTTCAGCGCAGATGATTTCTGCTTTGGTGGACGGTGCTTTTGTGCCACAGCCAAGAAATTTCCAGAGCGCCCGCCTAGGAGCTTTTCCCCTATGTTTTCTGCCAGGAGTTTTACAGTCTCAGGTCTCATGTTTAACTTTGTAACCCATATTCAGTGAATTTTTAAAAATTATTTATTTTTGAGAGAGAGAGAGTGAGCACAAGCAGGGGAGGGGCAGAAAGAGAGACACACAGAATCAGAAGTAGGCTCCAGGCTCCAAGCTGTCAGCACAGAGCCCAAAGTGGGGCTCGAACCCATGAACTGTAGATCATGACTTGAGCTGAAGTGGGGTGCTCAACCGACATCCCTAAATTTCTCTTTTAGTACTGCTTTTGTTGCGTCCCATGAGTTCTGGTGTGTTGTGTTTTCATTTTTATTTGTTTTAAGACCTCTTTTCCTCACCTTTTTAATTTCTTCTCTAACGCATTGGTTGTTCAGGGGCGTGAGTGTAATTTCTTCTGATTTGTGAGTGATCCAATTTTCCTCCCATTGTTGATTTCTAGTTTCCTGCCGCTGCAGTCAGAAAAGACAGTTGGTACAGCTCAAATCTTAAACCTGCTGAGACCTGTGTCTTATCTGATACGGGGGGTCTGTCCCAGAGAATGTGTGAGAAGGATGCGTGCTGTGCCGCTGTGGGACGGACGTTCTGTGCGTGTGGGTCAGGTCCATGTGATCTGAAGTATGGTTCAAGTCCAGTGCCATGACGATTGTGGGAACGACAACAAAGGACCAGGCTGTCGCGTGGACTTAGCGGATGGAGCTGCAGTGGGGTCTGAGCAACTTTGAAAGAAGTTCTGTGGGTGAAGCGCTATCACATGGTGCCACACACCAAAGAGAAAACTTTCATGAAAGGAGGAGTCCATCGATGCACCGATGTCCTTGTTGTCTTATTCTAAGTGGTGGCCGTGGCCTCTGAGCCTTCAGTGCCACCACCCCGATCAGTCAGCAGCCACTGACATCAGGCAGATCCCCCAGCCCCCAGCAAAACGATGATGATGCACTGGAAGTTCAGAGGATGGTTAGCACGTTTTAGCAATAAAGTGTTTTTTTTTTAACAATTTGTTGTTTTTTTATTTTAGAGAGAGAGAGACTGTGAGGGCAGGGAGAGAGGCAGAGAGAGACAGAGAGAGGCTCTTAAGCAGACTCCGTGCTCAGCGTGGAGCCTGACACGAGGCTTGAAGCCACAACCCTGGGATTGTGACCTGAGCTGAAATCAAGAGTCGGATGCTCAACTGGCTGAGCCCCCCCAGGCACCCTGCAATAAAGTATTTAAAAATTTTCTCTAAATGTTTTATTTATTTCTGAGAGAGAGAGAGAGACAGCGGAGCAGGGGAGGGTCAGAGAGAGAGGGAGACACAGAATCGGAAGCAGGTTCCAGGCTCTGAGCTGTCAGCACAGAGCCTGATGTGGGGCTCAAACCCACGAACTGTGAGATCATGACCTGAACCAAAGTTGGATGCTTAACCGACTGAGCCACCCAGGAGCCCCTGCAATAAAGTATTTAAAAAAAAATGTTTATTTATTTTGAGAGAGAGAGAAAGAGAGAGCATGGGTGGGGGAGGGCAGAAAGAGAGAGAGAGAGTGAGCAGGGGAGGGGCAGAGAGAGAGGGAGACACAGAATCCGAAGCAGGCTCCAGGCTCCTAGCTGTCAGCACAGAGCCCAACACCAGACTTGAACTCACGGACCGTGAGATCATGACCTGAGCCGAAGTCAGACGCTTAACTGATAGCCCCCCAGGCACCCTTGAACACAACTTTTATACCCCTGGGAAACCAAAAAATCCTTTTGACTTGCTTTACTGTGACATCTGAAGAGCCTAAGTAATGTCATTTTGAAATTAAGGCCTCCATTAAGAGCAACCTCGGGCTGCACGTAGCCCCAGTTCCTCAGATTGCTCAAGGCTAAAGCCATCTTCAGACAGCCCTCAGATCAGCTAATCAAAAAACATTCCTGTGGTCTGAGTCAAGGCTGGGAACTGTAGACAGTTATTCTGTACAAACTAGCCAATTTCTCATTGCTTGCCTGAACCCCACGTGGGCCCTCTGAACTCACCTCATAATTGGTTATTTTCAAAGGATTCTCAAAAGTCATGATTGGGTCCCACCAAATGTAATGAACACCTCACAGATACTGAATGGTCAAAGCTGTTACCATGGATAGTACTGTACAATTGTAATTGGAACTTATGTAATGATGTCATACATACAACGTGTGCACTGTAACACCCTATCCCTTACCCCATAAAAATCCTGCTCACTATTGTTCGGGGCTTCACCTTGCTGCCATTACACCGGTAGGTGGGTGAGGCCCTGCTCAAGCTTCTAATAAAGACCCTTTTGTACTTGCATCGGTGTCGGCTCCTTGGTGGTCTCTGGGGACTCACGAATTCGGGCACAACACATCCACTTTTTTCTTTTTTTTTACAAATAGTTTATTGTCAAGTTGGTTTCCATATAACACCCAGTGCTCACCCTCACAAGTGCCCTCCTCCATGCCCATCTCCCCCCTCCCCTCCCCCACCCATCAGTCCTCAGTTTGTTCTCAGCATTCAAAAGTCTCTCATGGTTTGCCTCTCTCCCCCTCCCCCACTATTTACCCCCTTCTTCTCCCCCGCGGTCCTCCGTTAAGTTCCTCCTAATCCTCCTATACGTGCAAACATATGGTAGCTGTCCTTCTCTGCCTGACTTATTTCACTCAGCATAACACCCTCAAGGTCCATTCATGTTGCTACACATGGCCAGATTTCATTCTTTCTCATTGCCATGTAGTATTCCATTGTGTAGATAAACCACATCTTCTTGATCCATTCGTCCGTTGATGGACACTTAGGCTCTTTCCATGTGTTGGCTATTGTTGAGAGTGCTGCTATGAACATTGGGGTACATGTGCTCCTATGCATCAGCATTCCTATATCCCTTGGGTAAATTCCTAGCAGTGCTATTGCTGGGCCATAGGGGAGTTCTGTCGTTAATTTTTTGAGGAACCTCCACACTGTTTTACAGAGGGGCTGCACCCGTTTACATTCCCACCAACAGTGTAGGAGGCTGCCCGTTTCTCCACATCCTCGCCAGCATCTAGAGTTCTCTGATTTGCTCATTTTAGCCACTCTGACTGGCGTGAGGTGGTATCTCAGTGTGGTTTTGATTTGTATTTCCCTGATGAGGAGGGATGCTGAGCATCGTTTCCTGTGCCTCTTGGCCATCTGGATGTCCTCTTTGGAGAAGTGTCTGTTCATATCTTCTGCCCATTTTTTCACTGGGTTGTTTGTTTTTCAGGTGTGGAGTTTGGTAAGTTCCTTATAGATTTTGGATATTAACCCTTTATCTGATATGTCATTTGCAACTATCTTTTCCCATTCCATCGGTTGCCTATTAGTTTTATGGATTGCTTCCTTTGCCGTGCAGAAGCTTTTAATCTTGATGAGGTCCCAATAGTTTATTTTTGCTCTTGATTCCCTTGCTTTTGGGGATGTGTCAAGTAAGAAACTGCTGCGGTGGAGGTCAAGGAGGTTGTTTTCTGCTTTCTCCTCTAGGGTTTTGATGGTTTCCTGTCTCACATTCAGGTCCTTTATCCATTTTGAGTTTATTTTTGTGTATGGTTTGAGAAAATGATCTAGTTTCATTCTTCTGCATGTTGCTGTCCAGTTCTCCCAACACCATCTGTTAAAGAGGCTGTCTTTTTTCCATTGGATATTCTTTCCTGCTTTGTCAAAGATTAGTTGTCTGTATACTTTTGGGTCCAATTCTGAGTTCTCAGTTCTATTCCATTGGTCTATGTGTGTGACATCCACTTTAGTTCAGTGGCCTGGACATAACGCCTGTATTTAGAATTTATCGGGCATAGTGCAAGTTGGGAGTGCTGTGGGGATGTGTGTGCATGATGTTTCCTTGATGTTTCGTGTTCTTCGAAGTTTTCTGTTACTGTCTCCGCAGCCGAAGGGGCAGGTCCCCCCTGCAGCTCTCACTGACTGCCTTTGGGACAGAAATACCCCGTCCACCCTGCTGGTGTGCCGAGGCTTTCTCAGACCCACGGAGACCCCCCTCCATGAGGCTTGCTCCCTTCTGAGGCAGAATTCTTACACTTACACACTTCTGTGTCTGCCGCATCAAGCCATGTGCCCACGGCCTCCTTTTGTTTTCCCAAAGGGTCCCCAGGCTGGCTTTCTGTGCATGCCCACTAGCTGTCTGCAAAAGCTCTCTCTCCACCGGTGTGAGCTTGGGAATGTGCCCTGGCTGGTGGCCACGGTGTGTGTGTGCGTGCGTGCGTGTATGCATGTGCACACGCGCGTGTGTGTGAGGCAGAATGTGGGGGTGCCCTGGGCCGAGGCGGCGGTGGGTGGGACTCCTTCCGTGTCCCTGGGAGTCTGGTGCCGGTGACAGATCCAAAGCCCTGGGGGTGTGGGGTGGGCTTCTATTCTGCAGCTGGGACCTGGGTCGGCGGCTCAGTGCCCCTCGGCCTTGGACCGCCCCGGGGCTGCACAGATTCCAAGTGGAGCCCACAGCCCCACGAAGTCACACACAGCTCTCCGTGGCTGGATGCCATGTTGTTTTTGTCAAGGGGGACATGAGTGACGGACGTCTTGCTGGGCCACATTTGTGATCTCATCCAGCTTTTATTCTTTAGTGAAGGACAAAGACTCCTGTGTCCTGATTTTAAAAGGGGGCATGTTCCCCAATGTGGCCCTCAGCCTCGCACACTGGGAGGGCTCCACACTGCCTCCTTGGGGCTTTGGGTTCCCAGGAGAGGCCCCTAGTAAGTCTCCCGGGGCCAGGAAATGCCTCTCTGAAGGGCCTGGTGGCCCGCGTCAGCAAGACTTCCCACAGCAGCTCCTGACGGTGGCAGAGTGTCCTTCCCACGCGCTTTGGGGGCTGGAGGTTTGAAGCTGACTTGATGTTTTCTGAACTATGTGATATTTATAAGCATTCGGACCAGAGCTGAATCCCCCCTGAGTGGGTGTCTCAGTGTGACGGCCCTTCATCCCGCTTCTTTCTCTCCTCCCTCCATGGGGCTCAGCTCTGCCCACCTGCTCCCAGCGTGGTGCCCCACCTCTGAGCCCTCTGTCTTCCTGCATCTCGCGGCGCTGAGTCCTTACCCAAGTCCTTACCCCCCGGGCCACTACTGGATGCACAGCGACCCAGCCAGTCCTCGCCGGTGGGAGCCTTGCACCGTTCGAGCCCCTGGCAGCTCCAGGAAGGGCTCATCTGCTCTCTGCATGGAGGAGCCAGGCTTAGAGAGGTTTTGTAAAGGACCCAGGAGTCAGGGTCCAACACGAGATGTCCAACTTCGAATATGGTCATTACCTTATGACGGATTTTAATGCCGCACACCTGTGTAAAGTGTCCTGCCTTGCCTTGGGTTTACGGTGAGGCTCTCAGTGGGACGTGAAGACTCCCTCGGGGCTGTGGCATGTCCTATGAACGTCAGGCACTTTGGTCGCTGGAACTCCCTGTAGATACTGAGCTCAGTTTCTCAGGGGTGGGTCGACCAGAAGGTCAAGTGTGACTTCCAGGAGCGCAGGTGGTGAGAGCATAGAGGGACTAGGATTATACCTTCCGGCCAAGAAGTGCTATTTCATGAGCTGGTAACAGTGGTCCCATTTCCAGGGAAGCGTGCTTATTGACCGAGACATGGTCGGTAACGGACCAATGTCCCCTCAGAACGACAGACTCCGGGTGGTCAGCGTGGTCAGCCTGCAGAGCCACGGTGGAAGGCCAGCTGGCAACCAGGACTGTGTCTGCGGCGGGTGGGGTGGGTCTAGCCAAGGATGCGATGGCCTCTGGCGGTACCTTCGCATCCGGGCACTGGGCTGGGACCTGCTCATCCCTGGGGCAGTGGGAGCCGGGCCCCTCTCGCAGCAGGCTTGGACAGGCATCCCACGGCAAACACTCCTGAGGACCCGGTTACTGCTCCCTCCCCAGGGAGGTGGACTTGGTGCAGAGCTGATCCCCAGGTGCTCAGCCTTCAGCCCAGGCATGTGCTTTCCCAGCCCTGTGAGTGGCCCAGTTCCCAGCTGCTCCCAGGCCACCAAGGAAGGGAAGGGCCTGGCTCCACAGGCGTCTCGCTGGGTGTCTGGGTATTTCTGAAGGTCCTTAGGCTTCCTCCGGGCTTCCTCGGGGCTGCCTCAGGGTTGTTTCTGGGGTGTCTCTGGGAGGTATCTCTGTGCTATCTCTGGGAGGTATCTCTGTGCTATCTCTGGGAGGTGTCTCTGTGCTGTCTCTGGAAGGTGTCTCTGTGCCATCTCTGGGAAGGTGTCTCTCTGCTGTCTCTGGAAGGTGTCTCTGCTCTCTCTGGGAGGTGTCTGCTCTGTCTCTGGTCTGTCTCAGCTCATTTGCAACAGCCTCCCTGGGCCTGGACACCACCCCCTCAGCTTGCACAGGCTGCTCCCTGGTCACCGGGCCAGCCATCCCCCATCCCAGAATGTCTGCAGCGGGGGAGGGGTGCAGAGGGGGAGCTGGATTCCAAGCTCACTGAACTGGAGTTACTCAGCTAAATAGCGGCCTGCAGCGAGGTGTCCGGAAGCCTGGGTGGGACTGTGTCGGGGGCTTCCTAAGGGCCCGCAGCAGGGGCACCTTTCAGTCCTCCTGCTGCAGGCCAGTCACCCAGAGGGCTGGCGCTCGCAGATCCCCTGCCTGCGCCCCTCGGAGGCTTGAGCGCCCAGCGCTGGGCAGCTGTGCGCACCTGCGAGGGCGCGTCCGTTCGCTGCGGTGGTGGTGGAGATGTTGCTCGCCACCAGTCCTCGGCACCAGGTCTTGAACCCCGAGCTCGCAGTGAGGCCCCAGTGACGGTGCAGAGCCTCCTTCCCCGTGGCTGGAGAAGCATCGAGCTTCCCCTGTGCCCTGATCCTGCAGACCTGGGGGGCACTCACCATTCCTCAGCGACAGGGGTGCTGGGCAGGGTCTCCCCAGCTGTCGGAGGGGGGGGGCGTCGCAGCCCGGACTCCCGAAGTTCTGGATCACATTTTGTTCTCTCCGCAGGCCCTTCTCTTCTCTGGGAACCGTGGGTCACCTTCCTGGGACCTGGGGGAGACTGAGGGCCTGGTCAGGGCACAGGGAGGTGACCGGCCAACCCCGCTTCTCCTCCTGGAGTGCCCCTTATGGATGCCCGTTTATCATCAAATCTAGACATGTGTGCACACAGACACACGTGTGCACACACAGGTGCAACCACACACACGCACACACACATGTACACACCAGACACGCACACACACACACTCGGGCTGGAGCAAACCCGGAAGCTACAGGCACACGCGTGAGCGGACGGCCCAGACTCTGCCTGCCTCCCGCTTCCTCCCCTCCTCCTGCGGAGGCCTCCCGAGCTCCCTCAGCAGCCTGCCGAGGACCAACCACCACCACAAGGGCACCTTTGTAGCCAGACAGCTGCGCCCCTGCCCCGGGAGCCCCTGAAGAGGGGCGGGGAGGGGGGGGGGAGTTCTTGGGAGGGGGCGGGGCATCCAGCAGGGCCTGCGCCAGGAGCCTGGCAGAGAGTCCACGTGACTGCACAGGCTGACGGTTCACACGCGGCTCAGGCAGGCACGACACAGCAGGCCCGCTTAGGCACACACACATTCACAACACACACACACACACACACACACACACACACACGACACAAAACCGCCCCGTAAATGCCACTTGCGGCCCTGCAGGAAAATAAGAGAACAAACAGAAAGGAACATAAATTAAAAATCGCTCAGAATCCCTCCAGATCCAGAAATGACCAGGGACAACGCTGTGACCTATTCTCCTCAAGACATTGTGGATGGATTGTACAAAATTGAAATCAGATGAAAATGAACTTGCTTTGTTCACTTAAAGAGAAAGTGGGTGACGGTGAATGAATAGACAGAATGCAGTCCATCTGTATAGGAGAGCATCATATGTACGCCATACGTACACCATACACACATCATGTGTACACATACATACATCACGTGCACATCATATGTACACCACACACACACCACACACACGTCCTACACACATCCTACATCCGTCCTGCACACATCATAAGTACATACACACTTCCTACCTACACACATCACACGTGTGTCCTACACGCACACCTCATACACACACCACATGCACGTCCTACACACACCTCACATGCACATCACATGGGCGTCCTACATGCACACCTCACGCGCACATCCGGACAGCGGAGCATCTCAGCCTTGAGAGGGAAGGACACTCTGATGCCTGTCCCGACGTGGATGAACCTGGTGAACTGATGCTGAGTGGAAGGAGCCAGACACTGAAGGACACGCACTGGAGGGTCCCACTTCCATGGGGTTCTGAGCAGGGTCCAGTCCACAGAGACGGAGAGACACGGTGGGCACTGGGCAGGGGAGCGTGGGAGGCTGGTGTCTAATGGGGACAGAGCCTCCGTGTGGATGCAAGAGGCCCAGGGATGGACGGTGGTGGTGGTGGCTGCACAGAGTGTGGGTGTGCTCACTGCCCCTGGAACGTGAAGGTGGGGACGGTGGGGGCTTGTGCTATTAACAGTAACAATAATGATGATGATGGGATGCAGAGAGTTGCGACCTGGGTCCTGGAGCAGCTGGGAAGTGGCTGAGGGTCCCCCCTCCTTAACCCTGGGCTGTGGGGGACCTCCCCGCCACCACCTTGCAGGGCCCCACACTGCAGAGGATGGAGATGCAGTGTCTGAAGTCCGCCGGCAGGGGGCGCCAAGCCCACACGCATCTGCCGGCTACTGCGGCCTCTCAGGCCAGGGCTTTTCGGGCAATCTCCCAGAAGGTTGGCGCCTGGCGGCCCGGCCCCCTGCACTGGTGCACACAGGAGACGCGTTCTTGCACGACGTTGGCTCACAGCTCTCCCCTTGGAGAAGAGGCTACCTTGGGGTCGAGCAAACTCTCTCAAGACCTGGTACTAGAGTGGTACTAGTGGTACTAGTGTGTGGTTCGGGCGGCCTGGGCAAGAGGAGCCACCGCGATGGGCTCGGAGAGCCTGGGAGAGCGCGAGGTGAGCTGAGCCGGGACGGAGCAGGACTGCGGCTGGGGGGCCCCAACCCTCCAGAGCAGCGCCCCCCCCCCCCCCCGGGATTCACCGCCACACCACGTGGGCAGGGACTGAAAGGCCCTGCCTCATAGGCCAGAAGATGTGGGGGGGGGAGGGGGGGTTTGCTGCCTCTTCCCTGGGGTCCCGCACACCATGGACAGCAGCCAGTGTGCCCGCCCCTCCCCTGGGGCCGTGGGATCTCCCCCTTCCCAGCTGCCAGGCTATGCAGGGGGAGCGGGGAGCAAGACCACCTGGGGTCCCCCTCCAGGGCTTGGCTGCTCCTCAGGGCAGGCACCTGGCTCGCCAGGGCGCTCATGCTGGCCTGTGCCTGTCTGTTTCCCAGAGGACCTGTCTCCTTCCCTCTGAGGGAAGGCTGAGGAGGGAGGGAGTGCCTGCAGCCCGGGGGGGGGGGGGGGGGTCTCGCTTTTGTGATGGAGAAGCACCTGCACAGGGGACACCACCAGCAATGACAGCTGCTCCAGCCTGCACCAGCTCATCCTGTCCTCCCCACCTCCTCCTCCTCCTCCTCAGCCTCCACCACCGCCCCTTCCTCCTCCCTCCTCATCTTCTTCCATCCCCCTCCTGCTCCTCCCCATCCTCCACCCCTCCCCCTCCTCCTTCCCCTCCCCCTCCCCCTCCTCCTCAGTCACCTCCTCCTCCCCCTCCTCCTCCCTCTCCTCCTCTTCCTCCAGGGTCACCTCCTCCTCCTCCTCTTCTTCCACTTTCTCCTAGTCCCCCACCTCTTCCCCCTCCTACACCTCCTTCCCCTCCCCCACCTCCTCTTTCCCTCCTCCCCCTCCCCCTCCTCCTCCTCTCCTCCCTTGCTCATGTCCCAGCCTCGGGATCCCAGGATGTCCCTCTGCACGATCCAGGGTCACGGCAGGCGCTGATGCCAGCCCGGGTCTGAGCAGGGTGGCGGCCGGCTCTCATGACTGTTGGCCCGCCCCTCTGGACAGGAGAGGAGCAATGAGCCAGCAGCAGGGAGCAGGTCAGTACAGGGGTCAGTGTGCCCAGTGGGTGCCGGGACAGGAGTCAGGGTGAGGCGGAAGGGCAGGAGCCTCAGAGGGGCACCTCTGGGGCTCTCCGAACCCTTTCTCACTCGTGTGAGCCCCGCCCCCCCCGCCCCCCCCCCCCCCCCGCCAGTAAACTCCTGCTGTATTGGGCACAAGTGCACAGGAGCAGAGGCCGGGCCCTGCCTCTCAGGGACTCCCTCTAGCCGGGACAAGGGACAGTCCGCGAGCACAGAGCCCCTGAGTCTGCAGGGCGGATGGAACAGCACAATGGGGGAGGGGAGGGCATCCTGACAGGGGAGCAACTTCAGCCAAGTCCAAGGTGGGGCATAGAGGTGCTTGGGCTCCGGTACTGTCCATCGCTGCAGCCCTGCTGGCCCCGGGGCTTCACCCCCAGGTACCGGTCACGTTGAGCCCCAGGCTGGCACAGGCTTCTGGATGCTGTCAGACCTGTCCCTCCTCTGATGGCCCATCCTGCTGTTGTAGCTCGCTGGCTGTGTGGGAACATGGAGGGAGGGTGTCTCTGGGGTCTGGCCAGCCCTCTTCCAGGGGGGGATGCGGGTCCCGTGAGTCTGCAGCCCCCTGGGAACGCCTGTGCTCCTGCTCTGTCTGGGTTTGTGCAGGGCATTTGAGAGGGGGTGGCTGGCACGTAGCGGAGCTGAGCCGGCAGCCCCTCTGCATGGGCTCAAGGCCTGGGTCACGGGAGGCTCTGCCCTGTTCCTGCACCTGCCTGCCCCACCGCCTCCGGGAGGAGGCTGGCGGGAAGGCTGATCAATTTTAATTAGCTTTAAGCCTCCGTCGAAATAATTCTGGCTTCTGCCAGAAAAGGCACAGAAAGCTTCGATCCCTTCCTAAGCAGCTTCCTAATGCAGGAAAGGTCCAATCTGCTCTCGCGGCCAGCAGTGCTGTGTTATTGCCACCATGACCTGGACTTCGGGGCAACCCCATGAGGTGTTATTCCTCCCCTCCTCTAGCACTCAGAGAAGCGGGTCTTGTCCGGGGAGGGGGGAGCCCATGTTCTGTACCCCTGACCTCGGATGCTCAAGGCCGTCCTGGCCCTGCTCATCCTCATGCTAGTTCGCGCTCCCCGGGCTGGGCTGTGCGCCCTGCAGGGCAGATGGGGCAAGGTGCTCAGGAGTGACAGTGACCTGTGACAACGTGACTAGGTGTCCACTGGGACCAGGATCTGTGCTAGGGGCTGAAGGTGACAGAGATGACCAAACCGGATGAGTGACCTATCTCCCTCCCCCACTCCAGGCCCATGACACTCCTCGTGGTCAGGTCCTATGCGTTAGCCAGTCACTCTCCTGACCCTCATTTTGTCCTTTGGGGCCAGGAACTGAGGACTGGGGTTCCCTGCCGGGGGGGTTGGGGTGTGCACGCGTGCGCAGGTGTGCTGAACCAGCCCAGGCCTCCATCCCTCTCCAGTACAGAGGGGTGCAAAGGCCAGGGAAGCTCCCAGAAAAGTATCCTGGAGCCTGGGGACAATAAGGACTTCACTCCACTTCACTTCACTTCACGTGGTGGCCCCTTCCCGCACCAGCGCACAGAGCTCTCCCCCTCTCCACCTCTAGGCTGTCCTCAGGCTGGGGCCACCCCCACACCCCCTGTCCTGCAGAGTCTCTCACAGGCTCTGAGCCCAGCACTCCTGCCTTCCAACTTGCTCCCGCCGCCTGGCGCACTCCCAGACGCGCGCCCACTCCAGAGGCCGCCCCCCTCATCACCCCGCCTGCTCCCCTCCCAGCCTGGCCCCGCGGGCAGCACCCCAGAACAGGAGGGAGAGGGCTCACACCCGGATAGGGGGCAGTGTCTAGGGGCTGTGCATCCCTGATCGGGTCTACGAGTCCCGGAGGAGGGAGGGCGCGTGGGGGTCGGGGGGAGTGGTGTGGTGCGCGTCCTGGGCGAGCGCGCGTTCCGGAAGGTGTGTTCCCAGTGGGTGGGCGCGTCCCCGAGGGGGAGGGCGCAGGCTAGGGGCGGACTCTCTGCGGCCCCACCCTCGAACGCGTCCCTGGGCGCCCCCCACGCACCCAGCCCGGCCGAGCCGACCGCGCGCCACAGCCATCCGGCCATGGAGACGCTAGAGCCGCGGCGTCTGCAGCTTCTGCTGCCGCTGCTGCTGCTGCTGTGCGGTAAGGGGACGCGGGGTCTGGCGCCGGGACGCCCCAACACCCTCCGGGGCCACGGAGACCCGCCGGGCTTCGACTTCCCTCACCCGCGCCTGGCCGCGCCTCCTGCCCGGCGCGCCAGGCTCGGGAGGGGCGAGGAGGGGGTACGCCGGCGCCATCCCCAGACTCTGCGGTGGGGCAGGGTTGGGGGGAGTTCCTGTCCACTCTCCCCGGAGGAGCTGAAGGCGACGGACCGGGGCTGGGAAGGGAGGCGCGGGGTGTCCCGCAGGATCCTCCCGGCCAGCTCCTCACAGCTGCGATGTCCCCGGTGTCGCTGCCAGCGGTCTGGGGATGACATGGAGCCAGCGGCGGCGGGTCCGGCTCCCGCTTCCCTGTGCGGTAGTGAGCTCCCCGTCCTGTGGCTCTCCCATGCACACCACGCTCAGGGCGTGGGTGAGAGGAATCCAGACCCGGAAGAGCTGGTCCCTTCCACCTGTAGTTGTCCCCAGGAGGACAGCCCTTAAATGTGTGTGCTCGCGCGCGCGCGTGTGTGTGCGCGCGCGGGCCCCCGTGCGCACGCGCCCCCGCGCGTTTGCGCGTGGCTCCTGCAGGACAGGGGAGGGGACAGCTCTCTGAGGCTTCCCTCGAGATCTCTTTTCCAGCAAGAAAATGGGGCTCCAGGGAGGATACATTGTTTACGAATTGGGAATGGATTGAATAAAAAGCTTCTTTTGGAAAATTTTACTAATGAAATGATCCCAGATCAAGTAAGAGGGTGTGTGTGCTTTTGGGGAGGGCTTCCCTGGCAGAGGCCTGCTGGGGCTGGGGCTTGCTGGGCAGGCTGCTGAGGTGAGGTGGGCAGCCCTGACCCCGGGGTCAGAGGGTCCAGGGCCTTGCTAAGGGGTCCCTGTACCCTGGGTCCTTTGGGATGTCAGCCTTGCCCTCGCTGTCACATTACCCCGGCTGTGAGATGCAAAGTTGAGCTTGTGTGATAATCGTCCTCAGCTTTGCTGGTTTGGAACTGGTTGCAGAGGTGAGAAAGGGCTGGATGAGCCCCTTGGCTTCCCAGTCTCCGGACTACCCTTCCACCGCGGAGATGTCTGGGTGGAGAGACTGTGGCTTCATCTCACCTCCCAGGATTAGAGCCTGGGCTCAGGTGGATTTCTGGTTGAAGGAAAGGGTGCGTGGTGGCTCCCAGACATCAGGAGCACACAGACGTGGGATTTCAGGAAGCTTCAGAGCGAGCCCCCCAGACTGGAGATTTGGTTTGTCAAGGAAAGGGATGCCTTTGCTTCATTTCCAGGACCCGCCTTCAGCAAGGAATTGTGAAGGACCAGAGGCAGACCCCAAACACACATCTTCTGCGTTAACAACACGGGGCTCTTGCCTGGAGGGCCACCCGGTCCTCCCTCGGGGGTTCTGTGGTCTCCCTCCCCCGCCAGGGTGGGGCCAGGCCGGCCTCCCTGCAGACCCCGCCCAGTGCTGGTCCTGCCAGAGTGAGGGCTTTGGGGAAGTGGCTGCTGAGTGAGTGAGGTGCCTGGAAAGGCCAGACCTGCTCATGGTCACGTGCCATTTGTCAGAGGTGGGGGCGAGCCCTGGATGTTGTTGCATCTGGAAAGAGGGCCCCAGGGCTGCCCGCCTCTGCGGGAAGTGGGGGCCTGGCCCTCCAGGGAGGCCACTTCTTGCCGGCAGACGCTCATCCAACACCGCCAGGCAACGAAGGTGAATTCAGGTTTCTTGGGCAAATTCCGGAACTCCATTCAGACACAGCAGCTACTGTGAGGGTCCTCAGGGTGGTGACGTCCCGCAGACATCTGTGCTCGTCCCCGTGCCCAGTCCTCGATTGTACTCTTTGGTCTGGGTGCGAATCCTGGGGCCTCTCTGCAACTGCTTAATCCTAACATCATAAGTCACTTACCGGCCTCAGTTTCCCCGATGCAGTGTGGCTACAGAAAGAGTGAGCTGGGAAGGGCTATTGTGAACTTCAGCTGGATTCTGTCGGTTTTGTCCCCATCACCCTGTGCCAGCCCCAGGGGGCTTGAGGTAGACCTAGGGGTGTGTGGGAAGGCACTCACCGGTGCCTGGCTCATGCACCGTGGGTACGAGAATTGGGCAGCGGCCTCACCGTGGCTCCCAGCACCCCCAGGCAGCGGGAACGTAGCACTCAACATTTGTCCATGGTCAGAGTCATGGTGTCCTGATGCCCTGTCCCCTTCTGTCACTCTGACTGATAGGGACTCAGCGGGGCCCAGGTGCGGCGGCTGGATGCCAGGCACCCCAGTGACCGCCCAGACGTGGTGGTTGAGGGCGCCTTAGAGGTCTTCTGGGGCCACTCCTCATTTTATAGATACGAAACTGAGGTCCAGGAAGGAGGGGCCTGTCCAGACTGCAGGGGCAGGGGCAGAACCTTCCAGAAATGATGGGCACCTGGGGAGCATGAGGGGCTCCCATATTTCATTTCCAAGTGGCATAAGAGGCCTTCCTCCGGGAAACATGTCTGTTAGGCTGTTTCTCGTCTCCTGGAGCCTGAAAGTCCCCAAGACAGAAGGAGCACAGACCTGTCTTTTCTTTGTTCCCCTGGTGGAGCTGACCAAAGCAGTTTTGTGTGTCACTTGAATTCCCGAGCCCTTTACTGATGTGGCTGGTGGCTTGTGGGCGCTGTCAGGAAGCTGCATCTCTACCTGCTGGTATAACCCTGGCTGGGCTGTTGGCTTTTGCCGGGAGCCCAGGGCGGGCACCAGACATGGTGCCAAAACGTCCCTTCTCTCCCTCGCTCCAGACACTTCTGGTTGGTCCGGCAGGTGTCCCATGGTGTCCGCCACTTGTAGGCCCAGCGGTGGTGCTGTCCTGGCATCCTTAAAGGCACATTTCCGCCCAGGCTTGCCCAGGCTCCTGGGCCCTTTGAGGGGAGGCGTATTCTGGGGAGACTCTGGTCCAGGAAGGAAGAGGAGGGGGGAGAGAAGAAAGGGGGGCCAAGGGCAGCAGGAAGAGAACAAGAGGGAAGAAGTGCTGAACTGGGTCTTAGTGGTTTGACAGCAGGTGGTTAGGACATGCTGGGGTGTCCAGGAGCTCCAGGTCCAGGGGTTCCAGGTCTGGAGGCTCCAGGTCCAGGTCCAGGAGCTCCAGGTCCAGGGGATGCAGGTCCAGGGGCTCCAGGTCTGGAGGCTCCAGGTCCAGGTCCAGGGGCTCCAGGTCCAGGGGCTCCAGGTCAGGGGCTTCAGGTCCAGGGGATGCAGGTCCTGGGCTCCAGGGGTTCCAGATCCAGGTGCTCCAGGTCCAGGGACTCCAGGTCAGGGGCTCCAGGTCCAGGGGATACAGGTCCTGGGCTCCAGGGGGTCTAGGTTCAGGGGCTCCAGGTCCAGGGAATGCAGGTCCTGGGCTCCAGGGGCTCCAGGTCCAGGGGATGCGGGTCCTGGGCTCCAGGTCCAGGTTCAGGAGCTCCATGTCCAAGGGATGCAGGTCCTGGGCTCCAGGGGGTCCAGGTCCAGGGGCTCCAGGTCCATGTTCAGGGGCTCCAGGTCCAGGGAATGCAGGTCCTGGGCTCCAGGGGCTCCAGGTCCAGGGCTCCAGGTGCTCCAGGTCCAGGTTCAAAGGCTCCAGGTCCAGGGGCTCCAGGTCTGGGTCCAGGTGCTCCAGGTTCAGGGTCTCCAGGTCCAGGGGCTCCAGGGGGTCCAGAGGAGCAGGTCCCATTGTCGAGGTCCAGACTAGGTATCTGAACAGGTAGGTGGTCCCGGTCCACATGAGCTCTTTCTGGGAGGTGTGGCAGCAGCCAGCAGGAGGTGACACGTGTGGACCCGTGTGGGTGGAGTTCAGGAGACTCAGATGGGATATGGAGATGATCCCACAAGGGGAAGGCCAGGCCCAGGGATGCATTCCAGCGCTGGGCGTGGAGAATGCTGGTGGGCTTCCAGCGCCTACAGTGGGACGCCCACTGGGGAGCTGCAGAGAACGGCGCCTTTGGAATAGGGCAGCGATGGGAGAAAGGAATGCAGACTGGCTCCGTCATCATTCCCCTCCACGTGGCCCCTGAGGGCCTGTACTCCTCAGAGTCACCAACACCTGGCCCACGTGGCCCTGGACCCAGGGCTGCCTTCCTGCTCGCAGGCAGGGCGGGTGCAGCTGGGGAGGGAGGAGGAGGGCCCGCTCTGCACACCCTGGCTTATACTGACTATGCTCTTGGCTGTGGGAAAGTCACTTTTCCTTTGGGCCTGTTTTTAGCATATTGGTTTTTTTTTTTTAAATGTTTATTTATGAGGGAAAGCGAGAGCGAGAGCGAGAGTGAGAGAGAGAGAGAGAACAAGTTGGGGAGGGGCAGAGAGAGACAGAATCCGAAACAGGCTCCAGGCTCCGAGCTGTCAGCACAGAGCCTGATGCGGGGCTTGAATTCACAAACCATGAGACCATTCCCTATGCCGGTCAGATGATTAACAGACTGAGCCACCCAGGCGGCCCTCCTTTGGGCCTTTAAACCAGGGGGATGGGGGGCAGGAGGCCTGATGCTGTTCCTCAGGCAAACCAAGGATGGGATTGGCATGAGGATGTCGGCCCAGGCTGGTGTGTGGGCCAGGCATGTGGCTTGCGTTTGACTCCCCATCACATTACTGAGCAGTTGGATGCCCTTCCCTGCGTGGTGACCATGTCTTTAAGGACCTCCGAGGGCGGGACCTTATTCAGGACAGGGCACTCTGTGGAGACGGCAGGCACCTCTTGAAGGGACGTCAGCTTGGGTCTTGGCTGTTGCTTGCCTGGGACCCTGTGGTGCAAAGTCTCTGAGGTTGGGTTCGGGGGAGAGCTCTGGGATTGGACACTTGGGGTGTCTGGGTGGCTCAGTTGGTTGTGTCTGACTCTTGATTTCAGCTCAGGTCATAATCTCACGGTTTGTGAGACTGAACTCCCCACTGGGCTGTGCGCTGATAGCATGGATATCTGGTGATATTCTTTGCTCTGAAATATACTTCATTCAATAGTCGTATAACCACCCCACCTTTCTTTGGATTAGTAGTAGCATGATATGTCTTTTTCTACCGTTTTCCTTTGAATGTATTTGAGTCTTTTTATTTAAAGTGGGATTCTTGTGAACAGCTGCAGTTGGAGCTTGTTTATTGATCTCATTTACCAACCTTTGCCTCTTAATTGGAGTGTCCAGACCATCGACCTAAATCTGACTATTGGTGTGGTTTGGTGTAAATCTAATCATTTTTACCGTCAGTACTTTTTCTCTTCTCTTTTTATCTGTCTCCTTTTGGACTTAATTAAAAAACAAACAAACTTCTCACTGCCTTGGCCTCTTTGCTCTTGCCTCCCTCTGTCCCTCCAGAAGTGCCCTTATGGTCCTGGGGCCACCCTCCGTGAGGCACCCAGCCCCTCCTTGAGCCAGCAGCAGCTTCCCCGTCTGTGCGATGGGAGCACCGGAGGACCGTGGCCCTTCTGTGGGGATGACCTGGCCGGTGTGGCAGAATCGGGGTGGTTCTAAACCTGCCAATTCCTGGTGACGGACATTTCTTTTGCACCTTCTTGTGCTCAGAGGGAGAAGCACTTGGTAGAACACATGCTGTGCAATTTGCACTGCTGCCCTCGGGAACTGATCATTTGTTCACTCATTCTCTTGAAAAGTCTTTTTGGAATACCAGTGAGGCGCTGGTGGTTCGGGGAGTGAGGGAGCAGCTGGCAATTATTAAACACCTACAGTAACAACATCGTAAAGATGGGAGCCTCTGTGAGCACATGACTGACGCCTGTCAGCACAGCCTCCTTGTGAGGCGGGGCCTGTTTCCCTCATTGCAGATGGGGAAACTGAGGTGTGAGCCCAGGTCTGCCCGGTTCTGAGTGTGGGCCTTTCTCCTGTTTCCTCCCCCGTGGTTCCTCCTGCAGCGTAGTACCCTGTGCCAGGACACACATAGCAGGGCTGTCCAAATGAACACACACACACACACACACACACACAGATGTGCACACACATGTACACACACACACAGATACCCGGACACACGTGGCTATGGGTACACACACACATATAGGCACACATACCAGCACACACACCGCAGGGCTCTGTGCACACACAGACACACACACATAGACGCACACACATGCAGACACACATCGCAACACACTATAGGGATCATGGGAGGGAAGGGTGCCAGTCCTGAAGGAGACAGATGGACTCTGTGGGTAGGGAACTGAGCTGGGGGAAGGTGGAGGCAGAGGGAGCTGGATGTGGGGGTAGAAGTGGGGGTGAGGGGTATGCTGGGAATCCCGGGGGAGCCTGGCGGGGGGGGGAGGCAAAGATCTGGCCTCTGCTTCTGGAACATGAGTCCTTGTGTCATGTTGCCCTGGGACTCCTGCAATCGAGGGGCAGCTGGTAGTGTTCACACGTGTGGGGCCCCCGCTGATGCCCTTGCGGTCCTGGACAGTCAACAGGCCCTCCGCATCTTTCTGGGGACATGTGCTGGGCACTCCAGACCCTCAAGCTGCTGTGGGGCCTCTCTGCCATCCCTGCTTGGCGGGACCCACTCCCACCCCCGTCGAGCGCCCAAGCCCATCTGTTCTTGGCCTCCCCGACCCCCCAGGAGACACATCCCCTGCCCGCTGCCCTCCCTTGACTTCTCTCCCCACACCCTGATGGGGGCCCACTGTCATGGGAGGTCCTGTCTCGGTGACACCCATGTGGGTCCCTTTTTGTACCCCGTCTCGGGGCCACACAGGGGAGGCTGGGTGAGGGCTGTGGGGTGGGGAGCGTCAGCAGGAGGGCTCCAGGGTCATGTTGCAAACCATGTCCCCAGCAGTGGAACGACCACGCTGTCCCCTCTCTAGGTGGCTGTCCCCGAGTGGGGGGCTGCAACGAGACACGCATGCTGGAGAAGCTGCCCCGGTGCGGGAAGGCTTTTGCCGACATGATGCGCACGGTGGATGTCTGGAAGTGGTGCAACCTGTCGGAGTTCATCGTGTGAGTGTCCCGGCCCTGCCCCTGCCGCTCTCCCCTTCCCACCCCTGCCTCCTGGCCCTCCCGGCTGCCACCCTGCCCCTGTCACCCTCCCCTGCATCTGCCGTACCCCTGCCTTCCCTGCCGTGTTCCTGCCCCTGCTGCCCTCTCCTGCCCTAGGCGATGACCCTGCACCTGCCACCCTCCCAGCCTCTACTCTGTACCCGCTGCCCTCCCCTGCCCACCCCTGCCCCGACATGCCCTTCCCTCCCCTCCCCTGCCCATTCCCAATAGATGCAGAAATTGCATTCCATTTGGTTTGGGAACAGCTCCTTCACGCTGACCTCACTGGGTCCATGCAGGGGTGTGGGTATGGACCTTGCTGCCAGAACCACTGTCTGTGGGGCACTGGGCATGGAAGCCCCTAGAACACGTGTTGGGGATGGGGAGCAGGGGGCCAGGGTTTGGAGGAATCTGGGCTGCTGCAGCTGAGCAGACCCAGGGCTCCTGGGGGGCAGGGCTCCAGGGGGCACATGGGGCTGTGGTGCCTCCAGCAGAGCGCTGGCTGAGGGGGAGCAGAGGTGCTCTGGGAGCCGCAGTGGCGGGGAGGGAGGCACCGGGAGGCCCTGGGTGACAGGGGATGCAAGGACGAAAGGTCATGCAAACACCTCCTTCATTATGAAGAACCCCTCAGTTTTGTCTCCAGCCTGAGCAAGGGCTGGTGAGTCAACAGGTCTTGGGGCTGTGTGTGGACGGCAGGAAGTGGGGGGTCCTGTCGTCTGCAGCCCCTCGTCCTGTGCCCAGCCGTCGGTAGCATTCTGGAGAGGCACCAGGCAAGAGCACTTTGCACGTGGCCTCTGGGAGCCGATCCACAGAGATGGTGCTGTGTTCAGCTGTGCACACACATATGCATGCGGCCTCTCGGGTTACCTAGTGGATAAGTGATATGAGCCTCACCTATGGAGGAGAAACTGAGGCTCAGGGACATAAGAAACATAGCTGGGGGAAGCCTGTCTGGTGCACTGTTCCAAGCTGCCGTCCGGGGGCATGGGGCAGGGCTCCACAGCCTGGCTTTGCATACTTGCGTCCAGCCTCACTCTGCCTCATCTCAGCTCCCCCCAGAACCTGGGGAGGGTAGTGGGGACCCTCCAGGAGGCAAGGGAGTCAGAACACAGAGTTCCCTTCCGACTCCGGGGATGGGGGCTGCCCCAGGCAATGGCCATGGCCAGGTGTCAGGTCGGACGCCTCCTGGGGCAGGTCGCTGAGCCCGGGTGTGCAGGGCTCACCTGGCTTTCTGTGGGGCCATGGGGTTTCTGTGGACCTGTTCCAGGCACATCCCAGGGTCTGGATGTGATTCAGCCTGTCTCCTTTGCTTCTGGCCCTCTTTAGGCTGTGTGGGCTCCTCCTTGTAGGCATTATGGGGGGGAGGGGCCTGGGTGCGTGACCTGCATTCCAGTATCTGGGCTGGGACCTGGTGGGCGCCAGGAGGGGCTGGCCAAGTGGGTCTGCTGCCCCCCATTTCCTATCTCCTGTTGGGCAGATGGAGTCTGTGCAAGAAACTCCTTGCGGGAAGCAGGTCTTTCGTGTTGGGGGCTCAGGCCAGACCACCTTCCCCAGGACGGTGGGGGAAGCCGGGGGTGGGGCCCAGAGCCTCAGGCCTGTCTCACCCCAGCCTGCACAGCCGTGAGGACCTGCTTGCCCTCCTGCTCCTGTCCTTGTGTGCCTCGCTCAGCCAGGCGGCGGCACAGGCAGTGGACAGAGCGGGTGCACCCCACCAGGTGTCCGTCCAGCCCTCTCTCCAGAGCACTTTGGATGGTGGGTGGCAGTCGAGGACCCCACCTCCGGAGGCTGCTCGTTGTATCCAGGGCTAGGCGGGTCCTGGTGGCTGCACCTCAGTCAGCTGTTAGGACTGTCCAGAGGCCACCTGATGGACAATGAGGCATGTCACTCGGGTTTGGTGGGGAGGGACAGGGAGGCCCGTGGGGGAGGCCGGTGGGGAAGGAGGCCAGAGCTTGTCCTGTCCAATGGGGGCTGTCCCCTCCCGACCTGGCAAATAAGCAACTGGCGCTCGACCTCAGAGAGACCCTCCCTGGGGCCCGCAAGAGCATCCAGATGACGAGGGCCCTGCGGGTCCTGCACCCCTCTGCCTTGGAGAGAGCGGCAGGCCCCTTGTGTCCTCTGGGCAGACCTGGGAGGGCTCTGCGGGCTCCTGGCTTCACAGGGAGCTGGTCATGGGCTTGAGGTGTGGGCTGAACTCAGCCTCAGGGCTTCCTTGCCCTGTTCTTTGTTGAGATGCAAGGTTTGGGGGTTGGGCTGGATGAGGTCGTGGTCGCTGGGCTGGCATGGGGGCGTCCTGCCAGCTGGAGTAGACCATAGTTGTGTGCCTGGAGAGGGGGCTCAGGCTCGGGGAGAGCAGGGGAGGAGAGGCTCCGGGCAGGGCATGGTCACCTCACCCAAGGAGCCTCTGGTTAACGAGGCAAAGAATGGACGCTTGGGGCCCAGCAGTCTGACAGGGTCCGGAGGGCACTCCCATTCCGGCTGTCTGAGGACACCTCCCCCCCTACTTCCCCTCCTAGGATTGGGCCCCCTTCCCCTGCCCTCCAGGGTCAAGGCCGGCAGGAGGCAGGCCAGGGAGCCCACCCGCACCGCTCTGCCTCTGCAGGTACTACCAGAGCTTCACCAACTGCACGGAGGTGGAGACCAACGTGGTGGGCTGCTACTGGCCCAACCCGTTGGCTCAAGGCTTCATCACCGGCGTCCACAGGCAGTTCTTCTCCAACTGCACCGTGGACAGGACGCACTGGGAGGACCCCCCGGACGCGGTGCTCATCCCCCTCATCGCCGTGCCGGTGCTGCTCACCGTCGCCATGGCCGGCCTGGTGGTGTGGCGCAGCAAGCGCACGGGCCAGCTGCTGTGAGGCGGTGGATGGGTGGGTGGGGGCGCCCCCAGAGGAGGGTCTGGGCTAGCTGCTGTGAGGGGGAGGGGGCCGGGGAGCCGGCGGAGGCTGCCCTGCCGCCCAGATCCCGCCTGGCGGCTTGCCGGGCTCAGCCCGCTCACCCAGCTTCGTCCTCCTTCCGGGACGAGAGCGCACCGAGGCCCAGCCTGGCGCTGGAATGAATCACTGCTGCTGTGCCCGCCTCCCAGGATGGGTTGGGGCCTCCAGGGTTTCCGGGCCTTCCTGGTCCCAGCCCTGGCCTCTGACCCGGACCCCAACCCCAGCCTGGCTCGGACTTCACCTCCCAACCCGACCCCAACTCCTGTCCTGACCCCACCTCCTCCCTGACCCCACCTCCTCCCTGACCCCACCACCTTCCAACCTGGCCCCACCCCTATCCTGCCCCCACTCCTGCCCTGCCCCCACCCCCAAATAGGCCCCACCCCTCTTCTGACCCCACCCCCTGCTCTGACCCCACCTCCTGCCCTCACTCCACCTTTGGCCTGGTCCCACCCCTGCCCTGACGCCTCCGCCTTCCCTGACCCCACCTCCTGACCGATCCCACGCTCTGTCCTGGCCTCACCCCCTTCTGGCCCTGCTGTGGGCCCCCCTGGCCTGGCCTGCCCACTCCCACCTGCACTGGGTTGGGAGACTGTGGGCCGGGTGTTCGTGCGGCCTGGTGTGCTGTGTCTAAGCCCTCCTGGCCCGGAGCCCCTGCACGTCCCGCGGCCAGAAAGCTCGTGAGACTGAGAGTCAGGCCGGAGACTCCCTGGGGCCATGCGCCGCCTGAGACCCCTGTCTGTCTGCGCCCACAACCAGGGGCCAGGACGCGGTGGGGGCAGGCCTCCTTCCTGGTCCCTGTGAACCAGGCGCCTCGGGGCTGGGGTCCTGTGAGCCCCAGCACCGGCTGAGCTCTGTCTGTGCTATGTGCTTTCCCCGAGTAAAGAGTCATCTTGCTTCTGGGGTGTCCTGTTTTATTTCCGGGTATTCAGAGAGGGGCCCACCTCTTGGAACTGACGGGTCCTCATACCTGTTTTCCAGATAGGGAACGACTGCGGTCCCAGAATCCTGAAATGTCAGAGCCCGACAGCTCGAAGCAGGGGAGTGGGGGCGGTTGGAGGGACCTGCCATTTGGCAGGCAGCCTGGTCTTTCTGGGTGGAGGGGAGACTGTCCTTCTGTGCACATCTGGCAGTGTCTCAGGTCCCTCATCTCTGAATGCTGAGTGGGTGTCCCTGGAGACCAAGGTACTCCCAAGCACCAGAGGCTGCCTCCCTTCGCCTGAATTCTGGGCTCCAGGTGTTTAGAATGATGCTGTTTTAGTCTCCCTGGGCGGCTACAGTGAAACACCGCAGACCAGTATTTGCCCTGCAAACAGTAGGAATCTACCTCTCACGGTTCCAGAGGCTGGAAGGTCCAGGACCGCGGCTGGGGGCGCGCCCTCTGCTGAGGACCCGCATCTGCCTCACGGTGTCCCCTCTGGGCGGGAGGGGTGAGGGGGCTCTCTGGGGTTTCCTTCACGAGGAGCGCACCTAGGAAGGCCATCCCATGGGGCACTGGGAAGTCAACACAAGGGTCTGGGGAGGACGCACGTGTTCTGACCTCAGCAGATGTGAAAGAGACCTTGTTTTTCAGTGGCCGCGTCTGTGCCCAGGGACAGTCAGGACGAGATAAAACAATGACATCATTGTTTTTGCAGTGTGCCCTGTGGCTGTGATCACAATAAGGTGCATTCACGGGCATCTCTCTTACATGGATTTGCTTTCCTTTTTAATTTTTAAAAATGTTTATTTACATTTGAGACAGAGAGAGAGAAAGAGCGCGCGCGAGCGTGCGTGGGGGAGGGGCAGAGAGAGCGCGAGGGAGACAGAATTCCAAGCAGGCTCCAGACTCTGAGCTGTTAGCACGGGGCTCAAACTCATGAACCGTGAGATCATGGCCTGAGCTGAAGTCAGACGCTCATCCGACTGAGCCCCGCAGGCGCCCCTGAATTTGCTTTCCTGTAGAAGTCGTACCGTTGGAGGATTGACTTCTCAATCTAGAGACCAACACCAAATAGATCCTAGTGATGATCAATAAGATATCTGGGAAGCACATGTTCTCTTGCTTACCCAGCCCTAATTAACCAGGTGGTGGGAGTCTCAAGGACTCCTGTCTGAGACGGGGGCGGTGGTGGGTCTGGGATCAGCTCCGCAAGGTCCAGGAGCCCTCAGGAAGAGGCTGCACAGAACTCCGCAGCCTCAGAGGACATGGAGCATGAGCAGTTACAGGGAGGAGGGAAATGGAGAACATTGGAACAGATCTCCTCTCCAAATCGAAAGGTTGTGTAAACACACATTGGAAGTGGGGGTGTATAACCGCTAACAAGCTCAACACAATCTGCATCTAACGTTTATGATCTATTGACCTGTCTATCCTTCCCAAGTGGAAATATTCATCCTTTTGAAACACCCAAGGGAAACCAACAAAAGTTGAAATGATTTTGGTCCCATTCTTGGGTTAGAAGGACTGAAGAATGAAAGAAAGAATCTTTTTACTTGGAAATTACAAACTTTCTTAAAAAAATTTTTTTTAATGTTTTATTTATTTTCAAAAATAAAGACACGCAGCGTGAGCCGGGGAGGGCAGAGAGGGAGACACAGAATTGGAAGCAGGCTCCAGCCTCTGAGCTGTCAGCACAGAGCCCAATGCAGGGCTCGAATGAACCCACGAACTTCGAGATCATGAACCTGAGCCAAAGTTGGACGCTTAACCGACTGAGCCACCCTGGCGCCCCACAAACAAACCTTCTGTATAATTTTTGGGTTCAAGAGGTAATAAAGATGGAAATCACAATCATTTTCGAGTCTGCATGGATAAAAGCACGTCTGCACCAGCACACAGGCTGCATTTGCGCTCGGCAGTGGGGAGGGTGCGCGAGGTGTCTGGTGCTCAGTGTGACTGAGGGGGCTGAGGGGGCAGCAGGGGACGGTACCCCTCTCATATCAGCTGCCTGCCATGTGTGTGGGGTAAGCGCTGGCCAATGTTGATGGGGCCCCAAACCACAGCATGGACACAACAGTGTGTAACTTTAGATGTATTTCCAGAAAATATGAAAGATTGGGGTGCCTGGGGGGCTCATTCGGTTAAGCGTCTGACTTCGGCTCAGGTCATGATCTTCATGGGTTCAAGTCCCACCTCGGGCTCTGTGCTGACAGCTCCAAGCCTGGAGCCTGCTTCAGATTCTGTGTCTCCCTCTTTTTGCTCCTTCCCTGCTCACGCTCTGTCTTCTCTCTGTCTCTCAGAAATGAGAAATAAATAATGATGGAAACAGAGGTAATGAAGTAAAAAAGACACAGAGGCTTCGATCAATAAAACGGGTCTTTGTCCACAGATGACCGATGCGGTGGGGACCTGAGTGCGACGGTCTCCGTGAACGAAGTTGGGCCGTCACTCAGTGTCACCTCTAAAGTATGGCTGCAGGCCTCACAGGTTTGCTAGTACTTTCCGCCGTTGGTTCCTATGTGATGGATGACCTGTTCCAGATCCTAGACAGACGGGAAGCGCCCTAAATAATGGTGCGCAGCCAGGAGCACCAGGACCCGCCAGGACGGGGTTTAGGTAGCAGACAGCAGGAGCCGGACCGACCAGAAGCATCTTGGCCACGTTTGTAGTTATATTGTGCACACTTTTTATCTTCTGTGATTTATGATGTTTTGGCATCTTACAGACTCTTTCTGGCTCGGGAGGCTGCCCCTCACCCCCCGCCCCGGGTTAGCAGGTCTCAGAGCCAGCGGAGGGCCCAGCAGAATCATGCCTTTGATGTGCACACTGGCCAAGGAGGCAGTACCTGTGCCTTCCTCATCCCAGGACCGCGGACCAGGCCGCTGGGGACAGCCCCGGATCTTAGAAGCTGCTGGAATTATTCAAGATAGCCATTTTGAGGTGATCACCCTGCCCCGCCGTTTCCTGTGGGAATCCCAGAAGAGACTCTGGCCCAGGCTCCCCACTCCGGACCACCCTGGGGCCTCCTCATCTGTGAGCCCTAAAGGTCCAATAACCTTTGTTTCTCGAGCCTCTCCTGTGTCTTGTCTTGTGGCGCAGCGACTGGCATCCCGTTAAAGGACACGGCCAGTGGCCGGGGCAGTGACTCAGGGACCTCATGAGGGAACCATGTCACAACCTCCCTCCTTGAACTTGAAGCTTTTCACCTGCATCCGAGCATGAAGCAGGAGGTGAGGGGAAGGGTAAAGACATTTCCTTCTTGGGATTCCACCTTTTTTTTTTTTTTTTTAATTCATTTGTGTATTTTGAAAGAGACAGACAGTGCTGGTAGGGGAGAGGCAGAGAAAGGAGAGAAAGAATCCCAAGCAAACTCCAGGGTCCGAGCTGTTGGCACAGAGCCGGATGCGGGCCTCGAACCCATGAACCGTGAGATCATAACCCGAGCCAAAGTCAGATGCTCAACAGACTGAGCCTCCCAGGCGCCCCTAATTAAGCTGATTAAACAGTGCCCGGCCACCTCACGTGTGAGGTGGGTGTGTGTATGTGCCCCGGGGCTTCTGAGATGGTGAGTGCATGAGGCTTGTGAGGCACCCGGTCTGAGAACCCCACCCTGGCTGGCCAGCCAGATCACAGTGGTCAGGACTGTCCTGGTGGCCACATGCTTGTTACACCTGTTGAACCGGGGCGGGGGGGGGGGGGAACCCGCCCGGGGCTGTGTCATTGCCCTGGGGACACCAGGCCAGGCCTGGACGGCTGCAGTGGATGCAAGGCTGGGCCTCCCCGCTTCCCATCTGGGCACCCGCATTTCAGAATGCCTGGGCCTCGGGCACAGAATTGGGCTTTGCTTTGGAGTCACATCTATAAAAAGATTTCTAGGAAAAAGCCCAGCAGGTTGATTGGCAAGTTCCCACCATTCGGGGAAAGGCTGGCTGGTACAGGATGTGGCTGGAAAATGACACGTTTGTGAAGTGCCTCAAATACAAGCCCCTGCCATCCAGGGATGCTGGGTCTGTGGGGAAGACCCCACACCAATGCGGCCAGAACGCATTCTTCTCTGCCCTCTGTCATGTCCAGATGGCACGTGTGGGGTGGCCAGCCGGCCTGGACAGGTGTCCCCAGTGACAGCGAGCAGAAAGCCGGGTGGACCCATGAGCTGTAGGCATCCCCCTTCCCAGTGCAGGACTCGGGGACAGTTTCCGAGCCGCTCAGTCTGAGTCCTGAGTGGTCTCTGTGGCTCCCAGGCTCCCTGCACGGCCAGCCCCTCCGCGGCTCAGAGCTGTTTGGGGGTCAGGGGTGTTTATCAGGTACTGAGGCCCGGGCCATCCAGGAGCAGGCATCTGAGCGCATCCTTGTGGGTGGGGGTGGGAGCCATGGGGTGTGAGAGGTCAGTGGGCTCTGGGGCGACACACGAACGCTCAGGGCCCCGTGGAGGGAGATGATGGCGGCACAGAGGGCTTCCAGGGGGGCGGGAAAGCACACGGCCGCCCAGCCCTGCCCGGGAGCCCTGTCTGCACCGGGCTCTGGGCACAAAGCATCTGGAAAAGTCCCTTGGACTTATGATGTGACACGAAGGCACACCAGTGCATGTCCACACTGAAGAGGAACAATAAAACACAAAGCCGTGGCCACCAGGTCAAGAAATCAGGTTCTCGGTTCTGTGGTGTCTGAGCGCTGATCCCCATGGCTCCCTGTCCCTTCCCTGGAAGTGAGTGCAGACAGCAGACGGTGGGAGTGGGAGGACACGGGAGGGCGTGGCGGTCCGTTGGAGGACCTCTGCCGCGTGCAGCTCGGGCTTCAGCCCCCGGGACTGTGAGGAATAAACTGATAGTTCTAGAGCCGCCTGGTTTGTGGCGTTTCATTCTCAAGGCCCCTGCAGACTCAGTCAGGGGTGGTGGGGCAGGGCAGGCCCACCTCACCTCCACCTTGCAGGGTCCATTGGGACAAGCCGCCACCCCTCTGGTTTTCCTGCCGCCACACAAGGGACAAGCTCCTTGGGGAAGACCCGTAGCTGGTCTCTCGGGAGCTGCAGGTATGTCCAGTGGTCTGGAGACCTCGTCACCGGCTGGCCCCTGACCCTCCATGGCCCGTGACTTCATGGAACATGTCCAGAGCCACATGAGCGACACAGGTGAAGGTTGAAGTGGAAGCTTCAATGCTATTTCTTTGAAAGAAAGAGTAAATGAACAAAACAGTGCGCATGAGTGCCGACCAAGTGAGCAGAGGGGCGAGCTTCTGGGCAGAGCAGGGGCCAGGTCTGAACGCGCTGCTGTCGCTGGTGAGCAGATGGCCCCAGGACGGATCGGGCACAGGTGAACGTATCTAGGGGGTTCTGGACCCCCGCGTTCTCTCCTTGGTCTCCTTCTGGTCTGTTTTCTGGCCGTGAGGGACACTCATAAGACATGTTTAGAGGACACCAGGATGGGGGGCTGGGGGGAAGGCTTTCAGTCCCTGTGAAGGCACTTCCGGCAGGGAGAAAGCAGATTGACCCAGGGGATAGGAGAGGTTAGGGAAGGAGGGACAGGGATGTGGGGACGGGGCAGAGAGAGGCCGGGGTCTCGGTGGCTCCTGTAGCCGGAAATGAAAAGGTTTCCAATAACAAAGCCACCAGAGGAGGAACATGGGCCCAGCTTCCTGGAATAGTAATAGCACATCCTTCCTGTGTTCCGGGAACATCCTGTGAGCCCCTGGTGACCCTCAGGGTCCACTCTGTTTTGATCGCGATTTTACAGATGAAGAAACTGAGGCCCCAGCGTGATCAGGTAACGTTCCCGAGGCCACATGGCGGGCTGGTGGTGGAGACAAGGTTAAACCCTGGTTTATCTGATCCTAAGAGCACCACAAGAGTCACCAAAAGCCCCTCATGGAGAAAGGCAGCGGGGCCTCCCCTCCGCCGGGCGCTGTCTGTCTATCATCGCAGGGTGTCCTGGAGTTGCCAAGGCTCCTCGGAGCGTAGGCTTGTCTTGGACGGTTGACAGGGGTCTTGGGGGATGCTGGGACACAGGGGGGCAGTGGGCTGCGGCCTGGCCCCGGAATCCTGGCCGATCATTCCCCCACTCTGTACCTGATGCTGTTTCAGTTATGACAATTCCTCTGCCCCCGTCTTACAGGCACACTGGGTCAGCTCCCGGGTGCCAGTCTGTCTGCAGGAGACTCTGCGAGGGGGGCCGGCGCTCTCACCGAGGGCACACCCCCACCCGCACTGGCCAGATGTGAGGGACACACCCACTGTGGCTCCAGATCTGCCCACGTGAGGCCCAGAGACGATGTCTGTGAAGAATTGCTAGAGTGGAGGTCTGTGCCTCTGCATCCCAAAACCCACGTGTCACCGCCACTGGCAGGCTTGCACCCCGAAACCCACGCGGTCACCGCCGCTGGCGGGCCTGCACCCTGAAATCCACACAATCATGGTTGCCAGTGGGCCTGCAGGGTCTCAGTGTCCTCTAGGCCGATCAGGGCTCTGGTGGGAAGGCGTTAGCCTCTCTTTAGAGACCTCTGAGGACTTCATTTGCTGTCACCTGGGTCCAGGCAGGTGTGACTTGGAGATTCACAAGGCCCTTCCCGAGGACATGTGCACACAGAGACACTGAGTGGCCAATTTCTAGACACTTGACGTCTACACTGGCTCTTTCCTGAAGCTGATCTGCCCAGGAAGATTGGTGAGGGATAAAGGGTTTCTGTCTTTCTCTTTTACAAACACCGTTCTCCCATTTCACTCCTAACCTCCTGTCCGTCCCACGTGTGGGTGAGCCCGGGGTCTCCAGGGGCGGGAGGGTCCACTCCTGACCTTGTGTGCAATTGGGAAGGGGTGTGGTGCCCAACGCTGGGAGGCTCGTTCTTTCGTGCATCAGGGGTTTCAACTCAGGAGAAAAGAGGGACTAGCTGGGATTTCCCCGGAAGGGCCCATGGGTGAAGGATTCCCTACCTTCTTGTGTGTGGACACGTGTTTTACTGCAGCCTTGATATTCGAGGGACCGCTTGGCTGAATCTAAATTCTCATTCCCGCTTTTGCTCCCTGGGTTTTGGAGAAATTTGACTCCAAGGCTGTCCTGTTTAGTCTGGCCATGGTGGAAAGGATTAATCTAATTCTTTGCCTTTTTAACTTCTTTTTTCTTTTTAAAAAAAATGTTTATTTATTTTTGAGAGAGTGAGAGAGAAAGAGAAAGAGAACGCGCACAAGCAGGGGAGAGGCAGAGAGAGAGGGAGACACAGAATCCCAGGCAGCTCTAGGCTCTGAGCTGTCAGCACAGAGGCCGATGTGGGGCTTGAACCTACGAACCGTGAGATCATGACCTGAGCCAAAGTCTGATGCTGAACCGACTGAGCCCCCCAGGCACCCCAAGATTTGGACTTCTGATTCAAGCTGGGTTTTTACCTCCTCAGATGCTTGTTGGGCTGTAGTAGTTCATTCTGTTTGGAGACGAGTCATTGGCCTCCTTCTTCCTGCCTTTCTTGTGGCGGACTGTACTCTCCTCCCTCCATTCTGCATTCATTTCCTGGGGCTCCGTCGCCTTCTCTGTACGTTTCATCTCCCCTGTTTATTCTGCACGAAGTCTGCAGTTAGACCTGGCCTCTCCTGTGCGTCTGGGTCCTTCTGGTGCGGTTTGCTTTGGGGGGAGGGGCTGTGGACCCTCTGTGGGTCACGTGCACACACCACTCCTCTCCTCGCTCAAAGTCCAGTGGACCTTCTCCTTCCCATCAGGCCTTTGGGAGGAGGCTTCCCTTGAACCTGCTTTTCCCTTGCGATGCTGGCCCCAGATGACGTTTGGAACCCGAGGGTGCCTTCTGGCTGCTGGGTCCCGTCTTCCCGGGGCCGTGGGTCTGGCCGGCAGCCTCTCTGCGGCTGGGGGTGGATTGTATCTTCTCTTCCTACTGACAGGCATTTTGCAGGCCCGTTTACTTATTTTTAAATTAATTACTTGTTTCTATTGTAATTCCAGTATAGTTAGCGTTTTGCAGTTTTGACTTGCCTTTTCCCGAGTAACACTTAGGGTTTTCCATACTTCGGATCACGTAGGGAGGAGGGCTTGACTCTTGTGTCTGAAGATATTTAATGCCCTTCTTTCTTTTATGGCCAAACCACTCAGGCCAACAGGTCAGGAAAACCATATAAGATTTGAGCAGCACCATCCATCACCACCACCTGGCTGGTATTTACAGAGCTGCAAACGTGGAAACAGATGCCAAGAAGGGCACGAGGCATCTTCCAGAATGTGGACTCCCTGCCTGTAAAAACAAGCTTGATAAAATTTAAAAGTTTAACGATTATACTTAGTGCATCCTTCTCCTCTGATGAAATTATGCTAGAAGCCCCCCAAGATATTTGGACATTAAGCAAAACTCTTTTAAAGAATCCATGGGTCAGAGAAAAAAAAATCCCCGGGTAATTCTTAGGAAATGTCTCCTCCTACCAAAACATATCGGCATTTGTGCTGCGCGCCAGAGTGGTGTTGAGTGGCATTCGTAGCCTTGAGGGCTTATGTCAGGCAAGAGGCACAATTTAAACTTATTGATATGTTCCATCTGAAGAAGCCAGGGAAAAAAAGCAGATTAAACCCAAAGTAAACCGCAGGAAGGAAATACTAAAGACGAGACTGGAAATCAGGGTAATGGAAAGCAGATGGCCAGTAGATGAATCCAGAAAACCAAGACCTGACTTTCAGAAGAGATCAATAAAATCAGCAAAATCCTAGGGAGGCCGATGGAGAAGGAAAGACTGAATCTATATGTTATCAGTTTTGAGGAGAGAGAGGCCATCACAGTGGGTCCTGCAGATGTTAGAAGGGTAATAGGAAAATGTTAGGAGCAAATTTATGTCAGTAAGTTTGACGACTTCGATCCAAGAACAAATTCTTTGAAAAACTAGTTTGTCCAAACAGGCACAAGAAGTAATAGTGGGTCTGGATAGCTGCTCAAGAAATTGAAAAAATTTTAAGTCTGTTTGTTTATGTAAGTGATGTCTATACCCTGACATGGGGCTTGAACTCATGTCCCTGAGATCAAGAGTCACATGCTCCTCTGGTGAGGTGGCGCCCCAAAACTGAACTCTTTTTTACTTAAAGTTTATGCATTTATTTATTTTGAGAGAGAGAGAGAGAGCGAGCATGAGCAGGAGAGGGGCAGAGAGAGAGAGAGAGAGAGAGAGAGAGAGAGAGAATGAGAATCCCAAGCTGTCAGCACAGAGCCCGAGTTGGGGCTGGAACTCATGAATTGTTAAGATCATGACCTGAGCCGAAATCACAAGTCTGATATTCAACTGACTGAGCCGCCCAGGTGCCCTTTCCGAAATTGAATTCTTAATAAAAAACCTTTCTAGAAAGTAAAACTCTAGAGCCAGATGGCTTCATTGGTAAATCCTGTCACATGCGTGAGAGAGAGATAAGTAGTCTCAAACTAGTAAGATAGAGATTGAGGACTGCTCCCTGATTCCTCTTACCAGGACTGCAGAACTCTGACACGTAACAGGGGAAGTCAGAGAGAATCACAGACCGATCCCTCCTAAACACAGGTGCAGAAAGTGAGCAATATATTAGCAAGTCGAATCCAGCTGTAGAACAAGGATGGCACAGCCTAACCAGGTGGGTTTGATCCCAGGAATGCAAGGTTGGTTTTACATTAAAAAATGAGCAGGGGCGCCTGGGGGGCTCAGTCGGTTAGGCGTCCGACTTTGGCTCAGGTCATGATCTCATGGTCTGTGGGTTCGAGCCCCACATCGGGCTCTGTGCTGACAGCTCAGAGCCTGGAGTCTGCTTCAGATCCTGGGTCTCGCTCGCTCTCTCTGCCTCTCCCCTGCTTGCATTCTCTCACTTGTGCTCTCTCTCTCTCTCAAAAATAAACAAACAATAAAAAAAATGAGCAGAGATCACCACATTCTCAGAATAAAGGAGAGAATTCACATGGGTGTGAAAAACAAAACTCCACAGCAATGTGTGAAAAGTTCCAGCGAGCTGGGAAGTGGGTGGAGCCTCCCCAAGGTGGGGGCAGGAGGATGCACCCCCCAGCAGGCCTGTCCCTGGGGGCAGCTGCTCCCGCACACTGGCCGGGACTGTGGCCCATCCTCCCCTGGACTTGGCCTTGCATTTCCCCTCACCTTGCAGAGCATGGTGTCCATTTCTGCTGGATCTTCCCCTCGGATGGGCAGATGGACATTCACACCTTCGGTTGGGGAATTTGCCTTGTTAGCAGACCCATTTCTCATGCAGATAAACCCTCCTCAGGCCCTTGGCTCTGGCACCTGTCACTCAACTACCAAGGGCGAAGCCAGAACACACTGTGAGGAGCTTCTGGAAGGATGGGAAAAGAAATTATTTTTGTATTTCAGGAGCTAGGACATGACGCAACACGTGTGTTGGCAGAGCGCTGGACAAGACTCCTTGTTTGGGGTCTGCTCCTGGGCAGGGCGCTCTCTGTCTCAGAGATTAGGAAACCGGGACCCAGACAGGGTCGAGCTTTGCTCACCGTACCTGGCCATTCAGGGCAGGACTCTTTCCAGAAGGAGACAAAATGTCTCATTTAAAGTCCTCTAGGATGGCTACTTTCAACATCTGAATTTCTGGTGTTTAACTCAGAGCAGAAGATTCATGTCTATTGCCAGTTCAAGGGAGGACGCCTGTGCTTCTAAGGTGGGGGGGCCCTCTGTGGCCAGGGAGGGTGCGACCACACCCGCAGGACTGGGAACCCAGGGCGCAGTGGGCTGCCTGCCCTCCGTCCCCAGACGGTCCGCTGCCTCTCACCCCAAGCAGACCTCCTAAGTTGTCTGAGAAGTTAAGACCAGTGGGATCCATTTGAAAGGCCACTGGATGCCTCCCCATAGCTGTCAAAGAACCCAAAAAGTTGGGGCTGGTGTGTGGGGGGGGTTGGTGAACACCGGTCAGTTCAGCCCCACCCCAGAAGCCATAGACGGGGAGATGGAAACTGAGTCCAGGGAGGGCCAGGGATTTGCCAAGGCCACGTCTTCAAGTCCATTGTTTTTAGAAAGTCCTGCCTGTGGGATGAGAAAAGCGTGGTCTGAATTGGCCCTCGAGGGAAAGCCGTTTGATCACATTACGCTCAGGACATTGGCTCCCCTGTGGCTCAGAGGACCCAGGAGCTCCAGGCTGTGCTGCCCAAGCTGGCAGCCACAACCTCCCCTGTGGAAGGTACAGACTTTTCCGGCTCATGGGGTGTTGTGACACCTCAGAGGCCGATGTCCGGGGAGCTGCTGTGAGCGGGGGGTGTCCTGGGGGCATGTGCAGGGCTTGGGGGGCAGCTGGGTGGGCACCCGTGACAGCGCCTTCCAGACCCGACTGGTGACGCACATTTCTATGAGGCAGACTGTTGCTTTCTTTTCTGCAAACAGAATGGCTGACACTCTGTGACAGCAAGCGCTCCACAAGGTGGGGGCGGGGCTCTTGCCTGGATCCTTGCCTGCCCCCTTCCCCCACTACCTACTGAGACATGCAGCCCAGGGAGTCCAGAAGGGCACATCTCCTTTCACGCCCAGGGTCACACACTGTCACCTGGGTCACCCCCTCACCTGAGGTCAACCCCACACTAAGGTGTCCAGTCCCTGGCCAGCTCATGTTGGTGTCACTTGGCCACATCTATGGCCCCCGCATGGCTGCAGGGGTACGGGGGCTGTGGGACTGCTGGTGGGCTGCCAGGAAATGTGAGGTTCCTGGGGAAAGTCCCGGGCTCTAGGTGCCCTGTTTCTCTTGACCTCAGGAAGTCCCAGGGCTGGAGGAGGGATACCACTGGATGCCACACTGAGCTACATGGACACATCCGCCTCCCGTCCGGACCATCCCTAGCACTACCATCATGCTCCTAAAGCAGGTGGGCTCCAGTGGGCAGGGTGTGTGGGGGCCAGGGAGGGATGGGAGAGGGACCGGGGAGGGACCAGGGAGGGACGTGGTCGGCAGTGTGGCAGGGCCGGCATTTGAGCAGCACCCCTGAGTGTGCGAGCACACACCAGCCCCCACCCCCGGCGGCTGCTCCCAGTGCACTGTGGACGCCAGTAGACCCAGACATCCCCCCCCACCCCAAGGCTCTGGCCTTCCCTCCACGCAGACCTCAGAGGGGGACTGATTTGGAGGCTCAACCGAGCATCACTCCCGAGAGGTGAGTGCTTAGTGCCTGTGACGCCCCTCAGCCGGCTGACTTGGCAGAACACATTTCCACATGGTCAGTGGTGCTGTCGGCTCTGATTCTGCAGGACACATGTCAAGACCTGCATGTGAGGCCGGTGACAAGTTGGGGTCTCTCCGCCTGGCAGGTGGGCCCCCAGTCACCCTCCTTCCCGCGGGCACAGGGCTGGGCGCCCAAGTCCAGGGCTTGGAGGGCGTGGGTGGGGGGCTGATGGGATTAGGGCGCAACCCCGGCTGCCGCATCCCCAGCTCGGGCTGGACGGTACGCGGTGTGTGGAAGTCTCCCTCCCTCAGGTTAACCCCCCGGGGGATGGCTCTCCCACGGCGTGTACACGTGGGGGACCCTGTGGTGTTATGCCTGGTGCCCCTGTGTCCCCACGGCATCCTGACCACATGCCCTTGAATGTGCAGTGAGTCAGGTACCCATGTTTTCTTTCACTTGGTGACAGGTACCCAATGTTCCCACACAAATTGCCTATAATTTTAGCCAAAAGCCAATCTACTAGTTTCTCTAGCTGCTTTGAGAGCAGAGGTACAATTTCTTCAGCTTTGGAAGGCACTGGCAGAAAAGCAATTTCTTTGGAGGGCGCCGGGGCCAGTGCCCACTCTCTGTGGACTGCCCTGGGCCTCGCCCTGCTCTACCTGGCTCCCCACGCCCGCGGGCGCATCCCTGGCCTGGCTCCCAGGGCTCTGCTCTGTCCTGGGCCTGTCAGCCACCTGCCCGCCCGCCATCAGCGCCCACCCTGCAGCTTCCTGGAGGCCCTTCAAGAGAGGCTGTGCTGAACCCAGCGCCCACCTGCTCGGGGAGACCTGCGTGGAGGCCCCTGGGGCTTGCCCACCCCTCCAAGAGCTTCTCGAGACACAAGAGGGGGTTGCCTGGCCCAGTGGCCTTCAGGTGTGCCACCATACCTGAGTTTTCTCTGCAGACGTACAGGCCTGATCCTGGCCCCGCGAGGTGACCGCAGCTTTCGGCCACAGTGGCACTCCTCGAACGCTGGAGGAACCGGCTGGGTGCGCTGGGCTCTTTGGGTAAACAGCTGACGCCCGAACTTGGGCTGGAAATGCATGGGTCTACTTATATGGACGAACAGATAGTACATACTGCAAATATATCTTCTCTTCCTCACGAGTATAGCATGTGGTTTGTATAACTTCCAAATTGTGTTAACCGGGTATAAGGCTTCTGGTCGACTATAGCCTGTTGGTAGTTAAGTTCTGGGGAGTCAAAAGTTATATGTGAATTTTTGACCACATGGAGGGGGTGGGTGTCCCAACGCCCACATTGTTCACAGGTCACCAGTGTACCCAGGTGTCCTCACTCCTGGGCTGCCCGTTGTGAAAGCTGAATTGTCCTTCCCGGGACCTCCACACCTGTGTGTCCCCGGGGCTGAGAGCTGTCCACTTGGTGGACGGAGAGTGAGGACACAGGACCTGGGCTCAACAAAAATGGACTTGACAAAAATGGCTGCCTTAGGGTCTGGGGGGTTCAGGCTCTGCAGATGCCCTGCCCTGGGGCCTGGGGGGGATCAGGCTCTGTAGATGAGAAGGTCTAATCATGTCTCTCTGGAGCCAGACCCAGTCTGCATCAACAAACAGAAGGTGGTAATTGACCAAATTGTTCAGATAATGAGAGCAAAAACACCCTTGTTCCTCAAGCTTTAAAAATACCCTGGAACATGGGGCTTTGAGTGTCAGTAAACAGAGAGAAAGCTGTCTGTTCAGGGCGGCAATGGAGGTGCTGGTGTTTAGTGTTGGAATCAGATGGCAGCCATCAGGGGCTCATAGAGCAGGGTGGGCCAGTCCAGGGGCCACACAGCGTAGGGGAGAGGTCGGGAGCCGGTCCAGGGCACACAAAATCTCTCAGCTTCTGGGCCACAGTGGGGCCTCTACACCAGCGACATCTCAGGAAGTGGGGTGGGGGCCACACACCTGGACCTGCCTCTTCCAGGAGATGTGGCTCAGCTGACCTTCACCCAAGTGTCAGTGTCAAGGCTTCGTTCACAGTTGCTCTGGAGGTCCGGGGGCCTGGGGCTGGGCATTTACATCTGGGCGCCGCAAATAAAGCTGGGGTTCTTTTGACAGAGGAAGGGGGTTTTGGTGTGTGTGCCTGCAAGGGTAGGAAGCAGGGGAGTCAGGTTCCCCCGCGCTGGGCGGCTGGAGGGACACCAGCAGGGCAGGAGGGGGCTCCTCCCAGGGCCTGGAGGCTGTGCTCAGGGCAGAGGAGCCTCCTCAGCGGCTGGAAGGTCGCTTTGTCCCGCGGAGGCTCCTGGCCTGGCCTGGGCTTCAGCCCACCTGCTCTGGAGCTGGTCACCACGGACAGACAGCATCCCCTGGGCCTCCTGGGGTCCTCTGTCCGCCCTCCTCGGGGAGACCCCTTGTCATCTGAGACCCCTGAGTGGAGCCCTGCGGGGCCACAGCCTCGAAGAAAGCCTCTCTTCTCTCTGTGATGTGTTGTTGGCTCTCGTCCAACCTCACGGGGCAGAGAACCTCACAACGACCTCCGCCAACTCCACGGGCTCAGGGAAGTTTCCCTGGTGAGCAGGAAACCCACTGAGGCCTGAGGGCTATTGTCCAATTTTGGAGAAAGTTTTCCTTAAAGCCTCCGCTATCCCAGACAGTCTCTGGGGGCCTCGCCCTCGAACGAGTACGTGATTCAGAGTGTTCCTGCCGCGGAAATCAGACTTGGTGGCATCGCTGGGCCGCGTCCTCCGTCACACGTGCGGCTGCCATGGCTCCGGGGAGGGGCTTCCAGCACTGCTCCCCGGGGAACTCACTGAGAACACCTACTGATTTGGCGCCTGTGGCCCCCCTTGGAAGGAGGGTGAGCACAGCACAGCCCTGCCCTGCTCTCTGCTCTGCCCCCCTGAAGTCACTTGGGGTCCCATGTGGAGCCTCCTCAAGGGTCCAGAAAACCTGCTTTTAGTGTCAGAATCCACTCTTCTCCACTGGTCCACACCCTTTGTGTCTTCCATGTTCTCCGAGGGGACCGGGCCCTGTCCTGATGTCCCTGACTGGGAGAGGGGTCCTCCTCACCCCTGTGAGGCCGGCCCGAAGGCCCCGGAGCACGGCTGCCGGCTCCCAGGGACACACTGGGCCTGCATGACGCTCCTGATGGTGGGCACTGGTGCTGGGGCGTTTTCCTGGACCCACAAGGTGGCCTGGCACCCAGAGAGGTTGCTGAGGATGCAGTTTGTTCAGACGAGGTCATCCTGAAGACGTGGCCCCTAACCCGATGTCCTCGGACAAGAGGGGGGTCTGGACGCAGGGAGAGGCTGCATGAAGATGGGGCATCAGGGTGAGGCCACCACATGCCACAGGCAGGCGACCCCCAGAAGCGGGCAGAGGTCGGGGCAGCGTCTCCCAGCTTCCAGGCCACAGTTCCAGCTGCTGGGTCCGCGACGCTGCAGACGGTCATGGCCCCACTGCCCCTTCACAGCGGCCTTAGCCTCGTCAGCCTGCAAGGCACTCCCACACACCAGTTACCAGCCCGATGCAAACTTGAGGAAGTGCACATTTGTTTTCAGATGGACAAGCGTTCCCAGGATTTTCTCCTCTCTGTCTGTACGGAATTTTCACGGCTTGGAAAATTCCCAGGTAATCAAAGATCATTCACTAATCAGGGACTTAGAGCCAATCAGGCACCGTGGGCATGAGACTTCAGTTGACCTTGGTCCCCGGCTCACCGCTGGCATCACCACCTCCGGCGGCCACCCAGGTCCCACTCCTGCCCTGGCCCTGGGAGTGGTCATCTCCTGAAGGGTGTCCCTGCTTCCACCAGGTGCCCTTCTACTGACACCTGACTCATCGGAATAAAACTGCCATCTGTCTCATCCACTCTCTCCTGGCTCCCTTCTTCTGATGCTGGTTATCCTTGGACAGGCTACGATGGCTACAACCCTAAGGCCTTTGCACTTGCTCCCATTTGATACCTGCACTTTTCTGGGTCTGTGATGGCGGAAATCCTTAGTAGCTCTCTGGGAGGACAGGCCACAGGGGTAACAACAAAGACTAGAAATAAAAATACAGTAATCAACATAGCAAAAATGTGTATTGTATGTATGCATTTATAAGCAGACCAGATTCTTACGTATTTTGGGATGTTAAGGTTTGTGGGAAAGCCCACAAATGTTCATGCAATTTGCCACTCAGTAGATTCCAGAATATAAAAGTGCAAATGTTGGGATAAGAAGAATAAGTCTAGGCTGGGTGAACTTTCCATGGGTCTTAGTGGTTATAACACAGACTGTCCATGCTGGCGAGCCTGGCACGAGGTGGGGCCCAGGCCCTGCAGTAAAGGCCCGCACAGGCGAGGGGACTCGGAACCCTTTCCCTGTCTTGGACACACACCCGGTGTGGGCTTCTCTGTCCCTCTTGAGTCTGCGCGTCCCCCCCAGGCAGAGCTGCCCAGATTCGAGGGCGGGTGTCCATGAGCTGGACAAAAATGACCAGGCCCTTCTTCTGGGATGTGCTTTATACAGTTTTACGTCTGCCACGAAGGCACAGGGGACCCTCCTGCACCTGGAACCCTGGAAACCTGGAAGCCAGGTTATAGCCCAAGGGTCTGGCTGCAATGTGCTGTTTTGCTGGGAGTGTCCTCTTTGACCTTGGGTGCATAGGAGGCAAAATTTCTGTGACCTGACCGTTTCTTTCCAGTCCGAGTTGTTCTGGGGTTGGGGGTGAGGATGGGGGGGTTGGCCAGACCCTGCCGTCTTTCAGGGACCATCCTGACCTGCCTGGCGATACCCCTGGGACGAGAACACCCTGGGGAGGGTGGAGTTGGTTTTGGGGCCACAGAGGCCTTCCTCTCCTGATGGCCTGCAGCCTGGCACATTGGTTCCGGGGAGGAGCCCTCCTGTCCGGCCTGATGGGTGGGTCCCCGAGCCCTTTGGACCTTTCTAGCTCCTTCTCCCAGGGCTTGGTGAACTGGCCTAGTGTCACCGTGAGCTGACCTCAGGTCACTGCGCCCACAGCCCACTTGGCTTCACCCTCCAGTGTCTTCTGTCCCCAAACTATGCTGGCGCTCTCTGGTGGCACACGTGGGAACAGCCACGCCCCTGAGTCAGTCAGGCTCCTTGACCTCCGGAAATCTGCCCTGGGAGGAGAGCGGGGAGGAAGGGCGGGAGAGCTGCGGTTGGACAGTTGGATGACCTGAGCACTGAGGGCTCTGCAGAGTGGGGCCGCCTGTGCACGGACGTGGGACCCCCAGAAAATTCCGGGCAGGACTGGAAGCAAAACGCAGCTGGTGGCCCCTGTGGCCGGAAGGTGGGGTCCAGCCCTCCAATGCATGGGGGGCAAGCTGACCCCCCAGGCTGTGTTGGGGAGGCAGCTCAGGGGCCAAGACCTGGGCAGAGGGGCAGAGAGGTTGCCTGGCTCCGGAGCAGCGGGGTGGTGGGGGCGAGCCGTTCTTGCGCCCACGGGGTGGTGAGAGTGGTCCAGCCGCAGGCTGCGAAGGCACAGAGTCCCTGGGGACGCGGTGCCCTGGGGCTGGAGTGTCTGCCTTGTGCAGGGGAGGCAGCCTGCGGCGGCTCCTGAATTTGGCGACACAAGGTCAACTTCGAGAGCACCATTCCTTAGAGATATAATTGCTCTAAATGACCCACTGGCTCTTGGAGATTTAGTCCAGCCTCTTATTGCCTTAGTATTTGCAGCTCTCCTGGGGCTATTCCTCTGAAGATTGGTCCTCAGGGAAGCTGGACCCCGCGGACACCATCGTTTCCATGCGTGGCCTCCTCAGCATCTCTGACCTCATCTCAAGTTTTCCACGGGGACACGGAGCTGCTGTGACCCGGCTGCTTTTCTGCACAGCGAGGCCCCTAGGGCTTCGGGTTGGCGGGTCCTGGGGCTGCACAGGCGTGGGGTGCTGGGGGCACATTGTGTGCCGGTCAGTGACCTTGGTGTGAGGGACAAGTCTGCTGAGTGGGTGATTGGAGCCCCCAGGCTGGAATTGGCGTGTCTTGTGCTCACACGATTGTCCTGGAGGACGAGGAATGGGAGAAACGCCTTATACGCATTGGGTCCGGGGAGACAGGAAGCAAGGTTTCTAAAGTAGCCGCCTCCAGTGTGACTGGCTCCTGCCTTGTTGGTCCTGGGGTCTCGTGTCACCTGACCGAGACTTGGGAAGTTCCAAAGGCCATAGTCCAGGGCAGGGTTTCAACTCTGTTCTTTACCACCCAGGTGCTTTCCGTGGCTCCACGTGGTCCCGAAGCAGGTGGTCCCCAGGAGCCACACATGTGGACGGTGGACCTCAGGGACAGCAATGACCTGGGCTGTGAACCTCAGATGGTGACAGTGGTGCCCTGGGGGTGGACCTCAGATGGTGACAGTGGTGTTCTGGGGGTGGACCTCAGATGGTGACAGTGGTGACCTAGGGGTGGATCTCGGACAGAGACAGCTGTGACCTGGGGGTGGGCCTCAGATGGTGACAGTGCTGACCAGAGCTCTCTGGTGACTCCTGGCTGGTGCCTTAGGGGACCCGCTGGTAACGCTGATGCAGCACCAAGAACAGCGCTGACGGCGCTGCTCTCGTCTCACTTTCCCTTCAGAGGGAATGAGAACCATACGTGGGCAGGAGTCTGGGGTCATCTTCATCCCTGAGAGTCGACGGTCACCAGGGAACACAAGACTGTTTCTCTGCACGAACCTGAGGATCGCTATTCACTTAAAAGAAACCTATCTGGTTTAATAACGTCACTAAGTGGTTTCCCAGTGGCCTCGACAAGACGTTTAATGTGGGGACAGGATTCTTTACGTTGGACTGAATCCTGAGATGATCATCTCCCTCGTGTTATTCTGGGACAGACAGAGGACAGGTGAGCCCCTGGGTGCTTACCTGGGGGGGTGGGGGGGCCTGGAGGGTGGGGGCAGGGAGCCAGTGACTGGGGGTGGGGGGCTTGGGGCCAAGGTGCCTGAACATCTGGAGAGGGGACAGGATGCTGGTCCCATCCTTGTGGGGTCAGCTGGTAGGACGCGCTGCCGTCCCAAGGCTCCCTTACATCAGGTGGCTGTGCACCTGTATGTTATTACTAATGACCCTGAGGCCCAGGCCACTGTCTGAGTCCTAAATTTGCCACTTTGCAGCCACAGGCCTGCTCACCTCAGGATGATAAGGCCGGTGATGGTGCCCATGACGGTGGTGACATCTGCTCACTGTGGGAACACGGGAAGGCCGACCAGGTGAGAGGCCGACCCATCAATCGTTACAGGGTCACCGTGTGGATTCTTGGACCATCACTGGAGGCGGCAGGCTGGCCTACAGAAGGCTGACGTGTAGGCAGCGGCTGGCTGGTGAGCGGGCTCTGTAGATGAGGGCTTTGGGCGGCTGCCACAGGCTGTGGGCTAAGGGTCCAGCTGCTGTCCGGACTCACTTCAGATGACCTTGCCCCAGGATGATGGGGGGGAGCTGACCGACACTGGCTACCAAGGCCTCCCTGAAAGTGTCAAGTCCACAGGCTCCAGGACCTGGGACCCTGAGGTGGGTCTGGGCACATGCCCAAGTTTGCTTCTGGCCACGTCTAGGGGTACAGGAGTCCATGCCCACCAGATAGGGGACGGCAGTGACCTGACATGGACATGGTCATGCCAGGCTGCTTTCGGGCACCCGCCTCCAGGAGCTGACCCGGCATCCACGGCTACACCAGGGGCATGAACAACCCCACCGAAAATCAGCAGCTGTCAGGGCCCCTCCGTGCCCAGGACAGACCCACAGGAACAAGACCACTGCAGAGGCCTGTGGCTGGAGACCACGGGTTTGGTGGAGGTGGTGCGGGTTCAGGGGCTTGGTAGGCGTGTGAGTGAGATGGGAGCCGCCTTGGGGGCTGCAGGGGGGTGCTACAGGAGGGAGGGTCGGGCAGAACCGAGGAGTCCGCCGGGGGCGCAGCTGGCCGTGCTGGGCATGGACGCAGCGTGGCCCCCTGCAGGCACAGACTGGCTAGAGGGGCCCGCCATGTGAGGGGACTGGTCCTTGTGTCGGGGACACGCAGGGGACGACCAAATGGTCCCGTGTCCCAAGAGTGTCATGGGAAGAAACTTGCTATTTGAATGAAAGAAGAGTCATTCTTCAAAGCTAATGGCTCAGTTGTAATTTAAAGAAACTGATTTAATTTTACACTGTTTCCTGGAGAAGGCTCAGTCCACGGCATTTTCAGGAGAGTTTGAACATCGTAAGGTTTAAAGCATGAAAGTCTCACCATCGTTATGAACTGGGCAGAGCCTGAGCAGACGGGGTTCCAGACAAGACATCCAGCAGTCCGATGCCACTGGCACGAGGAAAACAGAAGTCAAAGCCGTGGTGAGCCGTGGCTTCGCCTCTGCCGGTCGGCGGGCTTGGGGAGAGACTGCGGCGCTCGGCTCCGACCTGAGCTGTCTGAGCAGCATCTCCATCCGCCGGGTTCAACTGGCGTTTACTGAACCCCTGTGGCATGAACATTAAAAAAAGATGAAAATGAAAACATCTTAGGGATTAAGGTCTCATTTGCCTGAAGGAAATCACAGTGTAATTTTTGGTGATGCTTGTTATTACTGTTTTTCATTGTGACTTTGTTTATTCTGGTTTCTCCCCTGAGACAAAAGGAGAGACATACAGACAGAAAGATGGACACATGGAGACACAGAGATGGACACAGAGACACAGAAAGACCCAGAGAGAAACAGAGATGGGCACACACACACAGACACACAGAGACACAGAGAGAGACAAACACACAGAGACATAGAGAGGCAGAGACGGACACGCAGAGATGCAGAGAGAGACCCAGAGAGACAGAAAGAGACAGAGACAGATACACAGAGACACAGAGATGGACACAGAGAGACCCAGAGACAGAGATGGGCGCACACACACACACAGATACACAGTGACACAGAGACAGGTACACAGAGACACAGAGATGGACACAGAGACACAGAGAGAGACCCGGGGAGACAAAATGAGACTCAGAGAGGCTCAGGTGGAATGAACTGTCCTGAGGCTCCAGATCCTCGCTGTCCGTCCCTGTTTCCAGCTGGGGGGCGTCTCAGGGCCCCCATGTCCATCACCTGGTCACCCAGAGTGTCGGGGCAGGACCGTGGCCGGCAGGCACCAGGACCACCTCCTCCCCACGCTGCAGAGGAGAAAGCCCGACACCTTGGGAGCCTATGCCCCAGAGACAACCTCAGCCAAGAAGAAAGCGCTGGCTCTCTGTCAGGACCCTCTTTCCATTGCTGCCCCACGATCCCTGCCATTTTTGTTGGAGGTAACAAGCATGTCTTTGGGACCCCTTCCTAGAGGCACAGTGGACCACCACAGTGTCACCTCTCCTAGAGAGAACTTTCTGGAGCCAGCCACGGTTTGCGTGGAGTAAGCAGCTACATACGGCAAACTGGGTCTTCTTCTTCCTACAACAGAGGCTCCTGGTCTGCTTCTGAGAGCTGTGGTCAGGCAGCATGCCACCCGTGTCTGTCCTTCAGGCTGGACTTGGAAGTGGTCACACTGTGACCTTGCTGCCTCCATCTTCCGGCCAGAGCCCGGCACCTTCACAGCCCTCTAGGGAAAGCATCTCCCAGAGGTCAGGGCTTTGGTGTTTTGGGAGCACCTCCTGCAGCCCCAGCTCCGTGTGTTTCCAGACGAGGGCGAGTGTGAGTGGATGGGAGCACCGTCAGCTCTCAGGGTCTGCCCCGGCCTCGCGGTGAACACCCGGCACCGGTGAGGGGCCCCTGGCCTGAACCGGAGCTGGCCACCCACTTCCCACAGTCGAGAGGCTCAGGCGCCCTGTGCTGGGCACCCCCGTGCTCTCTCCTGGTGTTGGTTGTGCTGTGTCCTGAGCCGCAGCCTTCCTTAGAAGGGGCTCAACTTGGTTTGGAGTTGGGGCTCCTGCTTCTCAGGGGTTTGGCTGGTGGGGTGGTGCTGTGGGCCACGCAGGGGGGCATCCACCCCAAAGCTACTTCCTCTGTCTTGCAGTCTTGAGGGAAACCTCTAAGCCCTGGCCAAAGACCTGGTCCTGTGTCCTCCTCGCCCGCCTCCCCACCCAGCCAGCTCTGCCAGCTTCCGGCAGCACAGAGAGGGGGTGCACATCTCAACAGGGGCATTTGGAAGAGGTTTGTGTGGGAGGTGGGCTCTACCTGGGCTCTGTAGCCTGGGTCACGGCAGGAAGGAGGCCTGGGCACGGCCCAGGCTTCTTTGGGCGAGAGCATGTCCTCCTGCCGGCCTGGGACCAGGGCCGTTCAGCCCGAAGCGCGGGGAGGGGTCCTGGCGGGGACGCTCAGCGAGGCTGGTCTGAGCCCCATCAGTCTGCAGGCAGAAAGTGCGTGTGAGTGTACAGTGTGTACCAAATATGCGCGTTTGAAACTTGTCTGTCCTGCGTGTTTCCAAGAATTCATTCTTTGTTCTCAACCTACCGGCTGTTCCCTGATGGTTGACTGTGAACCAGCACCTTCAAATCAACGCGCCGGGCGCTGCCGGAGGTCCCCAGAAGTGCCGAGTGACAACGTCACATATTCCTTTTCTCTTCATTCACGCTGTTAAGTTACCTCTGCAAACTTCACGCTCTTTTATTTTCTCGGCCCCCATCAACCCAGAGGGTTTAGTTGTCTGACCCTCACTGCTCCTCTATTCCGGGAATTTCCTCTGAGGATAAATCTACTGTTTATTCAAACAAACTGGAGGGACTTCCCGGCAAACTGTGATGCACTCAGATCTGAGAAACTTCCTTCCCCAATTCCTGATGAGGTCAACGTACCAAAAAATTGGCAGCAAATTTTCACTGTCGAAGAAAGGGGTACAGACTCTTGGCCTGGCAGCCAGGAAAACAAGGAAGGGGTCTCCTGTGGCATCAGTGCCTCTCAACCTCCCGACGCCGTCCTCGGAGAAGAGCCAACGGGACCCTGACCGCTGTCACGTATATTTCCTGGTCTCAGGAGAAGTGGACAAAAGTGGGTGTACTGCCCCAGAGGTTGCTGGAAAGTCTCAAGTTACCAACCACAGTGGGATTGTGAGGTCCCAGGAGAGGCGAGAGAATTACCAGGTTGGCATTTTCTGGGACGACACGCTGAGTTACAGAAATGCCCAAGCAGGTGTCCTGCTGAGTGCCCGACCCGGGAGACGGTGGGACATTTAGAGCAGTTGGGAGAGACAGCGGAGCCCAAGAAATCCACTCATGTCCCAGGGGCAAATGAAAGGGAGATTTTAGAGCACACGATATCAAGCGAGTAGGAGAAAACACCTTTACGGAACCAAAAAAATGAGCTTGGAACAGAGGATACTCCACTAAGAGTTCATCACCTTTTCTAGGGAGAAGCCTGGCGACCCTCACTGTAAACACACAGATATCCAAGTTGTTGGAAAAAATATAGCAGATTTGATGATGGATTTAGATGACTCAATACAAATAAAATTTAGGAACCTTAACTGGAAAACCCAGTCAGTGAAGAGAGAAAGTGTTGTGAAAAACGTAACAGGAAAAAAATCCCCGAGGTTAAGAAAACCTGAATTTATCGATTGAAAACATAACTAGGAAGTAGTCTAAAAGCCATTACTAGATGGACATATTAAGTGGAGCTGTTTTGGTTAAATTGTTGAACTTTAAGAGGAAAGAAATTTACTTAGGTTTTGAGGAGAAGTCAAGTCACGTGCAAGGAGAAAAAAGTCAGGCCAACCAGATACTTCTTAGCCTTAAAAGTTTAATCACACTGATGCCCTAAAGCCTCACGCTCGGTGAGGCTGCTGTCATGTGGGAAGATGACAGGAGATGTTCTTACATATCTCGGGAAATTCAGAGCCAGCAAGTACGTTCCTGAGGGAACAAACGTCCAGTGGGGCGATTTGGTGGATCGGCGGGTGAGTGAAGAGGCAATGTCGGCTCGGAGTCACTGATCATGGGAGCAGCATCCAGAAGGTTCTGAGGGAAGGAAAGTGTGACCCGCGATGTACACCCAGCCCCCTTTCCCTCAGATACCCAGACTGCAGACAGACATTCTCAAGAGAGTGAACGGCAGAGAAGAAATTGCCTGCAAACATTTCCTGAAAGCAGGTGACCTTGAAATCCCACCCACCAGATGAAGAGTGAAGACAGAGGCTTAGAATCTGACCAAGGACTGGAAGAGTAAAGATGGTTCTGTCTATGGATTTTGATGACTGAATTGGACACAAACGCTACAAACCAGGACAAGACGTACAATTTTTGAAACTATATAAAGAGTTTGCGGGAGAGAGTGCAGGGATAAAACTCATGGCCTCCATAGATTAAGGAATCCACAAGATCTTTCCTGATGAATAAACATTTATCTGAGGCTCAGCATTTAATTGTTTCACCTCAGTGTCTTTCTAAGGATATATTTCAAGTGAGTGAAATTTAGAAAGTTGAATTAAAGGTAGTATGTTTAGGATGATTTCATCTGAATAAAATTCAATTTCTTTCTCTATCATCCATCTGTTTATCTATCCATCTATTTATCCATCCACTATCCATTTGCCTATGTATCTGTGTACCTATGTATTTATGTATCTATCTATTCATCCATCTGTCCATCCATCCATCCACTATCTATCCGTCTATCTACTCATCTATTTATCCATCCATCCCTATACCTATCTTTTCATCTATCTATTCATTCATCCATCCACTATCTATCTGTTAGTCCATCCATCCATCCATCCATCCATCCATCTATTATATATATATATCCATCTATCCACTATCTATCCATCATCTATTTTCTATCTATCTATCTATCTATCTATCTATCTATCTATCTATCTATCTCTATCTATTCATCCATTTGTCCATCCATCCATCCATCCACTATCTATCCATCTATCTGCTTATCTATGTATCTATATATTTATCTGACATCTATCATCTGTGTGTCTCCTACCTTCCAGCTGCAGTATGCAGTGTTTCCATTTTGGTAACTCTGTATCTGGCTAGACTTCCTCTGTGCCTGTGTAAGTAGGAATACAGTAATACACTCTGGAATCATAGTGACTGTCACTGTGTGTGTGTTGGGGGGGAGGTAAAGGCCATGACAAAATACCATAGACAGCAAGGCTTTCACAATAGAATTTCTTTCCTCACAGTTCTGGAGGCAGGGAAGTCCAAGTTCAAGAGCTGGCTGATTGGGTTCCTGGCGAGGACTCTCTTCCTGGCTACATATGACTATATTCTCTGTGTGTCCTCAAAAGGTGGAGAGAGAGGCACTTATGAAAACATTAGTCTTATTGGCTGGGGGCCCCACCCACCCTTGTACCTCATTTGACATTGATCACACCCATAAACACCTGGTCTCCAAACATGATGATGAACTCCAGGGGACAAAAATGGTCAGTCCTTAAGGCATCGGATAGAAAAGTTGTTCTTTCTCTGTGCTTCCCCACCTTTCTTGAATATTTGATGATAGATATTATAATCTGGTAAAATTTTATAAACACAAAACTCGCTGATTTTACCAAGATTGAGAATAACCAGCATCGTCTCCGATTTTCTCTCCTTCACTTATTCCTATGGTTGCCCAGTCCCACTTCTTTCTCCCCTAATTCATTCACTGTCCTGTGCTCAGCTCTGGACCATCCCGGCTGGGCTGCGCTGCGAGGCAGCCATTTCCCTGTGGGGATGGAGCAGGGTTCCCCAATTCTCGACTCAGGACTGGGAAATCCATGCCAGGGGTCAGCACACTTTGAGCTGTTGGGCTGATTCCTGAGGTGGGGGTGGGGGCTGTGGAGGAGGAGATAGCAGTGTCCAAGGGTGCCAAGGTTTGGGGGCCCTTCTGCTTCTGGGTGGGCCTGTGTGTGCGCAGGTGTGTGCCCCCGAAGGGTCAGGAGCAAGAGTAGAAGTGAACCTAGGGTTCAAGACACCAATCCCAGCATCCACCCTACTTTTCAAATCGATTTGCTAAGGAATTCCGGTCTTTCAAATGAAGCTTTCATACTTCACGGGACTGGTTTAGAAAAGACTGGATGTAGATTTGTAATAGACCTTGTATGACTGTGATTTCCACCTTCGTTCTTCAGATTTTATCACATTATTGTTAACATTTCTGCCTCTCCCCCTCTCTCTCCCTTTGCCTCATGTCCATCTTTGAGAGTCTTTGCAGAATTGACTTGTGGTGAGTGAGCCTGCAGACGACCTCGACTGCGTTGGGGGGGGGTCAGTCCCCAGGGAACGGCTTGTGTTGACAGCGCCCCAGTTGTGTCTTGGCCCCTGCAGTGGCCTCCTGACCTCTGGGTTTATAGTCTATCCTTCCAGCACCCTCCGCGGTGTGGATTTTTCTTTCCTGAGGGCTTCAGCAGAAGTCTAGGATTTGTGCATCTTGCTCAGGGTGGGGTTACAGGTGCAGCCCTGAGCCAGTAGGTGGGTTGAGAGGAGGGGTTCAGGTGGGGCTGGCTCAGGGGATGGAGGCCAGCCTGCCAGACGGGCACTGAGAGTGTGGGGAGGGAGGGGAACCGCAACCCATTAAGTCCTCTTTCTCGTGTTTGTTCCTCTCCTGTTTAACTAATAATCTCCATCGTCTGTGCGTAAGAAGATGCGTGCTGAGCACAGATGGAAAAATATTTAATTTCTTCTATCTTGACCAGAAAACTTCCTTCCTCTTTGGACAAGAACTCTGAAGTCACTAGGCCTTTTACTCATACTTTTTTTAGAAGTCAAGCTATTTTTCTTATTTCTATTTTTCAAGGACTGGATTTCAAAGTGTTGAAGTCAGTCACCTTCTTGGTGTGCTTTTGAGCTATTGGTGAAAGGTAAGAATTCGTGGAAGAGAAGGTCTAGCTGGGTGTTGGCCGGCATCACCCCAAGGTGGACAGCAGATGATTTCTGACTCTTCCACGACATCAGGCACGACCCGGGTGGCAGCGACCCTCAGGGCCTGGCTGCCTCCGTCCACTCCCGTCCAGGCTCCGGAGTGGGAACTGCTCAAGAGATTCAAACCTTATTTGCTCCACAGTCAGAATTCATTAAAAATTGAATGTCTGCAGTTCAGTTCCTGATCAAAAAAATTGCAAAAATACACAAAAAATTCCACGGAGACGTTTCTGAGTCTTGTGCCTGACTTCGGGTGATAGGAGTTTCCTGGACCCTCACTCAAAGTCCTCTGCTTCTCTGGCTGTTTTGGAATGGTTTTCCAGGAATATGCAAACTGCTGGGTGGAGAGGGGTCAGCTAGACTGTCCGGCACCAGGAGGAAAGTGCAAAGGGAGCCTGGGTGGTGGGCAGGACACTTGTGAGCTAGGAGGACAGGGGAGGGAGCACTGAGGAGAGGGGAGCGGACTGTGGGGATGAGTGCAGGGGGGAAGAGGGAGCACTGAGGGGCAGTGCTTGAGCTGAGGACCGGGAATGTGAGTGTGGCTGGATGGAGGAGTGTTCTGGTGGAGGGGTGAGGCTAGGCCCTCTGGGGATCCAGGGCGGGGGGGACACGGAGGGAGGACCCCTGCCCACAGGTGCAGGCCACACACAGCACAGGGGGGTGGCCCTCGAGTCCGTCCAGACCAGGTGCATGGACCAGCTTGTTCTGTGGGGCAGGAAAAGGAGGTGTCCCGGAGCCAGCTAGTGCCCAGGTGCAGGGCTGAGGCTCAGGGGAGGAGGGAGTATGGGTGGAAAGGTGAGTAGCCAGGTGGTGGGCAGAGAGTAGGGGGGCCCAGCCACCTGGGCAGACATGCAGCTCACACCTGGGGACGTGCTGGTGGGGGGTGGTCAGAGGGAGGAGCAGGCCTGGGCCTGGAGCTGGGAGGGGCCCTGGGAGAGACTTCACCCTAAGTGGGTGCAGAGAGATGTTCTGAAGAAACCAGTTCAGGGATTATCTACCTACCTACCTACCTACCTATCAAATCTGTCAAACCACTGACTTCAGAGTTTTCTTATAAAAAGGGAGTTTTCTGGTCAAGATAAAAGAAAGAAAATCTATAAAATCTCTCTATTAAATATGTTTCCTGTATTATATACACATGGTTTTAATTCTGGTAAGATATACCTGTGCAGCCACCACCCGCATCCATCCCCATAATTCTTTTCATCCTGCAAACCTGAAACCCTGTCCCCATGAAACACGGACACCCCCAACCCCCCTGCACGCCAGCACCCACTATCTACTTTGAGTCTGCAACTCGATGACTCTGGGGCCTCATATGAGGGACTCAGATTTATTTCACTGAGAATCCCGCACTGTGCCAGGTGTTAGAATTCCATTCCTTTTTTTGAAAAAAAAAATTTTTTTTTAAATGTTTTATTTATATCTGAGAAAGAGACAGGCAGCGTGAGCAGGGAAGGGTCAGAGAGAGAGGGAGATACAGAATTGGAAGCAGGCTCCAGGCTCTGAGCTAGCTGTCAGTGCAGAGCCCGACGCGGGGCTCAAACCCACGAACCGTGAGATCATGACCTGAGCCGAAGTCGGACGCTTAACCGACTGAGCCACCCAGGGGCCCCTGATGATTCTTGATATCAAGGATCTTTTCATGGGCCCGTGGGAAGGGAAAGGATACACTTTGAGGGTGCCTTTTAGAAAGACTTTTTGGAGTAGGTGGCACTTAAACTGACAAAGAAAACAGAGAAGACACAAACTACCGAGCGGGCTAACCCTCAGGTCCTCAGACACCACAGGGATAAGGGGGGAGGATCAGGGTACACAACCCAACACACAGAAATTTCAAATGTGGGGCGCCTGGGGGCGTAGTTGGTTAAGCGACTGACTCCTGATTTCAGCTCAGGTCATGATCTCATTGTGTGGGATTGAGCCCCGCACTGTCCGTGCGGAGCCTGCTTGGGATTCTCTCTCTCCCTCTGCCCCTCCCCAGCTTGCACACTCTCTTTCTCGTAAAATAAACAAATTTAAGAAAACTTAAAAAAATTTCAAACTTAGATGATGCTAATTCCTGGAAAAGCACAGCTACCGCCTCTCACCCAGTGTGAAGCAGTTTCAACAGCTCTGTAACTATTAAGAAAATGAAATTTGTAATTAAAAAGAAAAACTCCCCAAACTGAAATATCCAGGCCCAGATGATTTCACTGGAAAATTCTACCGAGTATTTAAAGAATTAACACCAATTTGACACTGCCTTTTCCAGGAAACAGAATTCCAGGTATTGTATAAATACCCCCCCTCCCCCCCCCACATTCACATCTTCTGTCGTACAGGGTGCACTGCCCTGGCCACACTCTCGTTCTGTACCTTCCGTACGTGGCACGCACAAGTACGTGATAAATGTTTGTTTGAGTAGATGAGTGAGTGGGGATCTGGGAGCAGAGGCGAGAGGTGATAAAGCCCCAATAACACAAGCCAGAAACGGTAGCTGGGAAGCAGAGGGTCCTGCACTCGAGGAGCAGAGGCCCTTCAGAGCTCAGCGCCTTCTTCCTGGCCGGTGAGAACACCGGGCTGGAAATGCAGACGGGGTCGGCCACTGTGGGGCAAGCAGGGTGGGCAGGCTGAGGGGGTCTCATCTTGGGGCTTCCCTGCCCTGAGCCTTGGAATTAAGGACATCGGCCGGAGGAGAGCATGTTTAATAAACATCGGCTGGGTGTGACTCTGATTCCCCATTGGCTGCATGAGTTTTAGGTTTTGGTTCCTCTTTTACTTTTGGTGATATCTTTGCTGATTTCCTCTCTGTGAGCAATATCAAGAGCCCATAATCCTTCCCATCCTTCCTCTAAATGGCAGCAGAGGGCCGATGGCTGATGGGTGCTGGTCCTGAGATGTGTGAATTCCTTGACGTGGCCGTCACCTTTACAAACTCGGAAAAGCAGTAAGCGAGCTTTCCAAGTACTGAGTCCTTCCTCTGGGAAGTAGTCAGACGCACTGATTATAATGACTGAGCTGTGCAGCCACAGGAGCACTTTACCGGCTGTCTCCAGACTTCACTCCTATTCTTTTTTTACACCCTTTTTTTTTTTAATGTTTATTCATTTTTGAGAGACAGAGACAGAGACCGAGCAGGGGCACAGAGAGAGAGGGAGACACAGAATCTGAAGCAGGCTCCAGGCTCCGAGCTGTCAGCACAGAGCCCGACGCGAGGCTTGAACCCATGAATCGTGAGATCATGACCTGAGCCAAGTTGGACGCTCAACCGACAGAGCCAGCTGGGCGCCTTCTATTCTTAATAACCTCAAAGAGGAGAGGCAGATTTTCTTCCATTTGTTAGGCACCTCAGTAAGAGTGGCTTTCTAGATGCAAGCGCGCCAACATTTTCCATTCTGCTGCTTTTTTTTTTTTAAATATTTTTATTTATTTCTAGGAAAGAGAAAGAGAGAGAGACAGCGTGAGCAGGGGAGGGTCAGAGAGAGAGGGAGACACAGACTCTGAAATAGGCTCCAGGCTCTGAGCTGGCAGTCAGCACAGAGCCTGATGCGGGGCTCGAACCCACGAACTGCGAGATCATGACCTAAGCAAAAGTTGGATGCTTAACCGACTCAGCCACCCAGGGTCCCCATCCATTCTGCTGCTTTAATCAGGTGTGATTTACCAGCAGTTTGCAGGCGATGCTGCAGCCGCCTGGCAGATTTTTTTTGCTATCAGCATCTGCTCTTGTCACACCTAGGAAATCTTAAGGCAATAGCTTCTCCATGAGGTTTCAAGGCGGCCTTCTGAGTCAGGTGCACGGGTTCACAGAAGTGTCTCATTTACGCGGTGGTGCATTTTATCTCCAGTGTCTTATCAGATTCTGTTGAAAAAACTAGAACCACTTAAAAAATAGAGCTAGTTCAGGCTGAAGACACAGCTTATAAAGATCTCCCCTTAATGCTTTGGAAAGTCTCTCAGATATTCTAATGGTGCTGTATATTTTTCAAGGATGATTTTATAAAAATCTTGCAGAATGAGGGGCGCCTGGGTGGCTTAGTTGGTTAAGCGTCCGACTTTCGCTTAGGTCATGATCTCGCGGTTCGTGGGTTCGGGCCCTGCGTCGGGCTCTGTGCTGGCTGCCGGCTCAGAGCCTGGAGCCTGTTTCTAAATAAAACATTTAAAAAAAAAAATCTTGCAGAATGACTATTATCACCTTTCCATGCTTTAATACCTGACTTGATACCTACAGAATTTCAAGGCAGCTTAAAAATAAAGACTGTTGAGGAGGATTGACTTTTGGAATGGTGGATTTTAGGAAACTACTTTCCCACAAAAGCAATACGGATAAGGACAAAGCAATGAGAACCAGCCACTTGTGAATGGTGGAAATTAACCAGAGGCACAGAATGAGCTGAGAAGCATCCGCTGAGGAAAACAACCCTGCTGAACTTGCACTGGGGCAGCAGGGCATGAGGTGGGGCTGTCGAGGGCTGCCTGCCCTTCATCTCCAGCTCGTGGCACGAAAGCCTTGGGAAGCCGCAGCGACACGGCCAGCAGAGAGGGATGATGGTTCTGGAAGGGTCGCAGGGTCCCACCCTCAGAGCAGAGTCAGTAGGCTGACCTGCTAGAAGCAGCCTGGACATCCTGGACATCCTCATTCTCATAGAATAGTCTTGATTTGATTGGACTCAGCATTCAGCTGAAAAAAAAGAAAAAAAGCCCCCTCCCATTATGGGAGGCAAAGGGCTACCTGCTGGTAACACGCGGTCACATGCGCTACTGCTTCAGCTGGGCTGGAAAAGCCCGCATAAAGTTTAAAAGGACAACCTGAAGGAGGAGGTGACTGGAGGGAACTTTGATAACCTCCGAGGTACTCCTGGGCACACCCAGGGTGGCGTACAGGCCCCGGAGGGACCTGGGAGGGAGAGGTCGGGCTGGCCCCACAGCCCCATGGGAACAGGAAATGAGAGCACAGCTGCTCTGAGAACTGCCCACGGGTTCAAGATGTGCCTCTACAAATGGAGCCTCCTGGCCAAGGGTGGGTCGAGGCATTGAAGAATATCTCATGACTGGTAATTAGCTGATCCCTAAATTTTACTGATCTAGGGGTGACTCTTCAGAAGTCAGGCTCAAAAATAAAAATAAGAGGTAAAAAGAGATTACAGAATCTATAGAATTAATCCAGGAAAGTCATAAAGCAAACATTCAGCAAGATGAACAACTGTCAAACAACAGCAGCAATAAATTGTGTGTATGTGTGTATGTGAGAGAGAAAGAGAGAGAGAGAGAACACTCAGTTTTCTGGGCACCTGGGTGGCTCAGTCGGTTAAGCATCCGACTTCGGCTCAGGTCATGATCTCACAGTTCCTGGGTTCGAGCCCTGAGTCGGGCTCTGTGCTGACAGCTCAGAGACTGTAGCCTGTTTCAGATTCTGTATCTCCCTCTCTCTCTGACTCTCCCCTGTTCACGCTGTCTCTCTCTCAGAAATAAATAAAACATTAATAAAAAATTAAAGTTTTTTATTAATGTTTATTTATTTTCAAAAGAGAGAGAGACAGTGTGAGGCATTCTGTTTATTTATTAGAGGCTATATATTACATAGGAAATGATGAACAGTGTATATATTATATCTTACATTTGTTTATGTATTTGTGTCCTAATACATTTGGAGTCCAAATTTAACCCAGTACATGGAATGTTGGATAAAGTAAATAGCATTTTTTTAAACAACAGACAAAGGCGTGGTAAACAGCACACTGAGTAAGTTGTAACACGGTACAGAGACCCTGAGGCCCTGTATCTGATTTTGAAATACCGGTATGAACTCACAATGCACTTGGCCTTTGTTGTGCATACGTCAAAATGTCTTTTCTGCACATCATGATGTTTTGGCATCTGAAGTCCCCTTTCTGGCTGGGGACTGACCTACCCTCAGGGCTGGCAGATTCTTAGGATCAGCAAAAGTTCATCCGGGAGCTCTCCTCTGATACGGGTTCTAAGCGTTCCAGAGCCACACCTCCTCCCTCTGAACCGCACAGCCCAGGGGACAATTCTCTCTGGCTTCATTCCAGGGCCAGGCACAAGGCAACGGGGGACACAGCTTAGAGCCCACTGGGATTATTCAAAGTAAGCCTAAGCCACTCCACCTGCTCTGCTCTGCCTTTTCCCTGGAAACCCCAATTAAGGACTGCGGGCTCGGTTCCCCCTCCTGATCTCACAGGTGCCTCCCTGGGGCCCCGTGTGGTTGTGTCCCATCGACAGGGTCCGGCTGCACAATAACCTTTGCTTCCTGAGCTCTCTGTGGCTCCTCCTGTGTGCGCCCCACTGACCATTCCCTAAAAGAACATGACTATCTTTAAAAATACACCTATTTCCTCTGTCCACATGAAGGCCCAGAAACCATATCCTGACCATCAGCTGCCTCTGTGCCCAGCCCGTGGTCTCCAAAACCACCTCCCAGTAACACAGGGTAGGGGACCTGGGAGAGCTGGGGACACGTGTGGGATGAGCCAGGGCCATCCCATCCCAGTGGGAGGCCACGGGGCCACTGACAGCGGGCAGAGGCAGGATGAGGGGTAACCCCACCGTGCTGCGAAGGCTGCCATCAGCCAGGTTGCACGTCTCTGAGTGAGAGGTTCTGGATCTGGCCAGCTCTCCCAGGGCCCGAGGCGGAGGGACACACTAACTGGCCCCTGTCCATCTGGGTCAGGAGGGCTCGGCTAGTGAGAATTGTTCCCAGGCCAAGGCTCCTGGTGCCCAGCGAGGCCGGGCTCCTCCCACCTGTGTTCTTCCATAGCTGTCGCTCCGCAGCACCTCGTGAGGGTTTGGCCACAAGCCGGGTTGTGGCTCACAAAGTCGCAGGACTAGGGTGGGGACACAGACCGTGGCCCTGAGGCATCTAGTGGGGGAAAACACACTCAGGAGGGCAAGCATCATTCGGAGGGGAGTGGAGGGGGGAGACCCTCAGCCTGGGCTCCTTCTAACACCAAACTGCCTGCACGCCACGTTGTATCGCGATCTCTGCCACACTTAGTTGCTCGTCTGACAAGTGAGGCCCAGCGTTCCTGCCTCCAGGTGCTGCTGATGGCTGTGCGAGTATGGACAGTCGTGTGACCGGACCAGGCTGGGAGTGAGGATCCGCAGAACATGCACCTTCCTGCAGGCATCTCCCACCCTGCATCCGCCCCACCCCAGCATCCCAGAGAGAGCACTCCGGAACAGCATCCTTGAGGGATCACTGGAACCAGCATCCTAGTGAGAGAAACTGGACCAGCGTCCAAGAGGGAGAACCGGGACCAGTGTCCTAGAGGGAGCACCTGGACCAGCATCCTAGAGAGAGAGAAACTGGACCAGCATCCTAGAGGGAGCAGCTGGTGCAGCATCCTAGAGGGAGCACCTGGACCAACATCCTAGAGGGAGCACCTGGATCAGCATCCTGGAGAGAGCACCTGGACCAGAATCTCAGATCCAGCATCCCAGCCCACATACACACCCCAGCATCCTGGGCCCAGCACTCCAGCTCCCACTTACAAGCCCTAGCATCCTAGAGAGAGCACTCCAGACCCAGAATCTGAAATCCAGCATCTTACCCCCTGCATCGTCATCCCAGCAGCCCCATAGCTGGAACAGTGGTCCCTGCATCCTGGCCTGGCCTCTGCTGCCCTCTGGTGGTGGCACAAGGCCGGGCCAGCTCTGAGATCCTTTCTCAGGGGTCGGGGAGGATGCCTGCCCTCTGTTGCTTTGTCACACCCCAAGTGTGACAAACAGGCTTCCTTTTCTAACCGTGTAGAAAAGATCCCAGATCTCCTGACATCTGTTTTCATGGACACATCTTGGTGAAACTGGGCTGCGGAGACCGGAGTGGCAGTAGCCATGGGGATGGGTGGGCCTGGTGCCCCCTGCACACTCACCTTACAGACCAGCAGGGTGGGGGCCAGAGCGAGAGGTGAGCCTTGGGTGGGGGCCAGGCTGGGCAGGGACCCCCAGCACTCACGTGTCCTCACAAAACTGGCAAGGTTTAAGTTTTAAGATTACTTTTATTTTAATGTTTATTAAAATTTTAGAAAATGTTTATTTATTAATAAGAGAGAGCCAGGACACAAGCAGGGGAGAGACAGAGAGAGAGGGAGACACAGAATCCAAAGCAGAATCCAGGCTCTGAGCTGTCAGCACAGAGCCCGACATGGGGATTGAACCCACCAACCATGAGATCATGACCTGAGCCGAAGTCAGATGGGTAACCGACTGAGCCCCCCAGGTGTCCCCAGCGATTACAGTTTCTCACAGGTGGACACTGTGTCCCGCCGAACCTGGGATAGTATCGCGTCGTTCGGTGGGGCACACGTTTTCATTTCTGGAAACTGGATTACCTCTCTACCTGTTCCCATGGGTTCCAGGACATCGGTGACACCTGTCCTCTCTTCCGGGCTTGGGGGCTGGGCCACGTTTCCTGGCCTTCCTCTTGGGGAAATGTGGCCGTTTATGGGCTCCTTTCCGCTCCCCGGCCAAGGCCTTCAGGGTGGCTGGAGCAACCTCAGACTCCCTCCCTCCCTCCCACAGCAAGCTGCACATGGCCAGTGTCCTGTTCTGGCAATGACAAAGCCCGCGGGGACAGGGCACAGAACTCGGGGGAGCTATGTCATGCTGTTTCTGAGCCCAGCCACCTGAACTGCTGTGGTGGATGGGACTCTATTCTTTAGGCTGCTGCCTCCAGATGGCTTCTTGTCAGAGCCCCTTACTTTACACGAACCCACTGGGCTCCTGAAGCAGGATGCTGCCGTGACCAGAATGGTCCTTAGGCGACTTTGGCTTAGAACTCTGGCTGTTGGTGGTGAGCGGGCACGTGGCGGCCTGGAACTCGATCTGTGTGAGTCAGTTCTGCGGAGAAGCAGAGCCAACAGGGTGTGGGTGTGTGTCAGTAAGTTTACCTTAAGGGGTTTGCATGATTGTGGAGACTTGGTGACTCCGAAATCTGCTGGCTGTTGGAAACCCAGGAAGAGCACGATTCCCTCCTTCTCAGGGGAGGTCAGACTTTGTTCTGTGTAGGCCTTCACCTGATTGGACGAGGCCCACTGTGTCATGGAGGGTCTTCTGCTTTCCCTGAAGCTGACTGATTTAAAAGTTAATCTCATCCAGGGGCGCCTGGGTGGCTCAGTCAGTTAAATGTCTGACTTCGGCTCAGGTCATGACCTCGCAGTTCATGAGTTCAAGCCCTGCGTCGGGATCTGTGCTGACAGCTCAGGGCCTGGAGCTTGCTTCAGATTCTGTGTCTCCCTCTCTCTCTGCCCCTCTACCACTCGTGTGCTCTCTCTCTCTCTCTCTCTCAGTGATTCATCCTGAGTGGAGAAACTTCTTCTCAGGGCATGTAACACACAGTGGGCATCGTGGCAAATCCTGCTGGTCCGGAGACTCCCTGTTTGGGCCCCCAGATGAGCCCCTCTCAGTGTCCCAGAGGCCACTGCCGGGCTTTGGTTTTCCAGCACGCTGGGAAATTCCTCACCTCTCTCCCATCTGCTCTGACTGGTGGAGCACCCATCCTTCTCTTTCTTGCTTTTTTCCCCTTAGCTTTGTGGTTTTTTGAGACATATTTTGAAAATATTTTCTTCCCATCTGTGGCTTGTCTCTTTATTCTTTATGAGAGCAGAAGCTGTACATTTTCATGAAGATTAATTTACCATTTTGTACTGTATGCCTTATACTTATGTTGTATCTGAGACATCTTTGTCTAACACAGAATAAAAAAGACTTTTTCTTGTATTTTCTCGTGGAAGTGTGATCATTTTAGGCTTTACATTTGGGACTGTGGTTAACTTTATTTTTTAATTTTTTAAAAAGTTTATATATATATTTTGAGAGAGACAGAGAGAGAGAGCATGAGCAGGGGAGGGAGGGAGAGAGAGAGGGAGAGAATCCCAAGCAAGCTCCCCGCTGTCAGCACAGAGCCTGAAGCGGGGCTTGAACTCACAAACCGTGAGATCATGACTTGAGCTGAAACTAAGAGTTGGACACTTAACCGACTGAGCCTCCCCAGGAGCCCTGAGATTCTAATTTTAAAGCAAACTTGCAGTAAACCTCAATTATTTGTGATTTGTCTTTTCATATACTGTTAGTTCCAATTTGTTTAGAATTTCATTGAGAATGTTTACACCCAGGCTCATGGGAGGTAGTATACACTGTATTTTTTTCTGGGGCATGGCTTCGTCTGGTTTTGGTAGCAGAACACTTCTGGACACTCGACCGCACCCTCCTCTGCTTTCCTGGTGCAGTTTGCTTAGGATTGGTTTGACTTGTTTCTTAAACATTTGGTAGAATCCCCCAGTGATGCTGTCTGGGCCTGGGATTTTCTCTGTGGCTTGGTTTTTACTATAAATTCAATTTCATTAAGAGATATAAGGCTGTTTAGTTTATTTTTTCTTTATTAATTTTTTAATGTTTATTTTTGAGAGAGAGAGAGAGAGCTCAAGCAGGGGAAGGGCAGAGAGAGAGGGAGACATACACAGAATCTGAGCTGTTAGCACAGAGCCCGACGCGGGGCTCGAACTCACAAACCGTGAGATCATGACCTGATTTAAAGTCAGATGCTTAACCCACTGGGCCACCCAGGCACCCCTTGTGTCTTATATTTAAAGTAGGGGCACCTGTATGACTCAGTAGGTTGAGTATCTGACTCCTGATTTTGGCTCAGGTTACGATCTCATGGTTCATGGGATGGAGCCCCAAGTCGGGCTCTGCGCTGCCAGTGCAAACAGTGAAACTTGGAAATCTCTCTCTCTCCCTCCTTCTGCCCTTCCCTGTTCGTTCTCTTTCTCTCCCTCTCAAAATAAATAAATAATCGTTAAAAAACATTTAAAAGATAAAGTAGTTTTCTGGTGGGTGGTATGTGTCTGGGCTGTGGTGTTTCACTGGGTCGGGCAATCTCTAGCTTTTGAGCGGGTTTTGGACCATTCACATTGAATGTGATGATGGACACAATTGGGTCTAAATCTATCACCTCGAAACTTACTTCCGATCTGTCCTATCCGTTCTTTGTTCTCTTCTCCTTGTTTCTCTACCTTCTCTCAGATTCGTCATTTTGTTTTCTAATTCCGCATCATTTATTTTGGTAGATTGTCCGCTATTTTTTGTTGTGATACTTCTGTGGTTTATCTGGTTTCTTCAGAGTTTATGACACACACCTGTTACTGACCTCAGTCTACCTGTGAGCAGCCTGCACCCTTCGCGAGCAGTGAACAGGAACCGTACGCTTCTACTTCTTCCTTTCTGGTCTTGGTGTGATTATTAGAATTCACTTACATATTATTATACTGTATTTACATATTATGATACTGTATTTACATAAACCCCACAATATAGAAGTACTGTCGGTGTACACTTTCAGCCGTCTTTTATAAAGGTTAATTCATTTTGCAAGTCCTAGTCTCCCACGTAGTTACCTTTCTGCTGCCCTGCTGTCCTGTGCTCTGGTCCAGATTTCCACCTGGTGTTATGTTTCTTCTATTTGCTGGAGGTAAATTCTACTGGCTGGCGTGTGGCTGGAAAAGTTTTTATTTTACTTTCATTTTTAAAGATACTCTCTTTGGGTAAAGAATTCTAGGCTGACAGTCATTTTTCTTCATACGTGAACCAAGTCTCTTCTGTGTCATCTGGCTCCACGAGAGGTCAGCTGTCACCCCCCCCCCCACCCTGTGTAGAGGTTAGTACGGTATGACATGATCTTGTGTGCTTTTCATCATGATTCTTGAGATTGAGGTCCAAGAACCTCTGAGAGGTTCAAGAGCCTCTTCAATCTATAGGTTTATGTTTTGTAAGGTAGGTTGTAGGAAAGCTGGTCCGGATGTATCGCGGGAGGCTAGTTTGGGGAGGCTGGTCTGGACAGACCTGGAGGGACTCTGAGAAGGCTGGCTCTGGGTGACCCTGTGATGGCCCCATGGCCTAGAGCACGGACAGGCACAGGTGCCTTGGGGCCAACCGTCCCTCTCAGACTGTCCACCCCTCAGCTTGGGCTTCTCTGACTCCCAGGCTAAGATGGGGCCTTCTGGTCTGTCCCCCTGTCCTGGGAAGTTGTGCCTCCAGAGTTTTCTCTTGTTTAATGATCTCTAAGGACTTCGCCGCCACGGGTCTTCCTATGGTTCTAAGGCTCCCTGAGGGCTCTCGACAGTCTGTGTGTTTCGGAGAGGCTACTCGAGGTTTCCTGAATCAGCGAGAGGAGGAGTGAGTGAATGAGCCGTGCACTGCCACTGTCTGCTGTTTGAGCCCCCCGCTCATCATCTCCTCCATGGCTTTACATCCTACTAAGCCCAAGTCTCTGGCCATGTGGAAACTCCCTTCCAGGAGGTTTTGAGGAGGGTGAGGGACAGAATACGCTACTGCCAGCCTTTCTGGGGAGGGTCTCTGGCAGGAGGGAGCTGGGGTCGAGGCGTTTGATGGCTGCTCAAACACCATTAGGGCTTAATAATGTGCCGCCAGCCCGTGCACCCGGTGTCCCAATCTCGAGCCACACCGTGGAAACGAGCATTTGGCTGTGGGGGTGTAGCGGGAGGAGAACACTAATTATGGGGCTCTCGAGGGGAGGGAGGCAGGAACACTGGTGTCATGGTTACAACTCTGGTCTACGTGGGATCTACTGGAGTTCTTTCATTTTAACTATTTCTACACTTGGCGTGACACTAGATTTATATAATGAACGTTTGTCAAGGGCTTTAAGTCACCGCTTTTATACGTTTCCATCTTTTCTTGAGAGAAGACAGATTTCTGGTGTTGGTAGAATTTCACAATAGCGTGGGTGGGTTGGTCTACACGGACAACAGGTGTGTTGTGTGGGGTGGAGCTCATTCGTGGATCACATTCACGGATCACGTTTGCGAGATCTGAGGCAACCCCAGGGGCCGAGGGTGTTGGAATCCCTTCGCCGTGTACATGGTCAGGCGGCTGTCTGTGTGAAGTCCGCCTTTAAGAGTCATTATGAGGGACGCCTGGGTGGCTTAGTCAGTTAAGCGTCCGACTTTCGCTTAGGTCATGATCTCGCGGTTCATGGGTTTGAGTCCCGTGTCGGGCTCTGTGCTGACTGCCGGCTCAGAGCCTGGAGCCTATTTCAGAGTCTGTGTCTCCTTCTCTCTCTGACCCTCCCCTGCTCACGCTGTCTCTCTCTCTCTCTTAGAAATAAATTTAAAAAAAAATTAAAAAAAAAAACAGTCATTATGGTACAAGAGACGCAGGGGAGCAATAGGGGAAAAGACGTGAGTTTGGACCAAAGTTCTGCTACGTAAAAATAATAGGAGTGAGAGCTCGAGCCTGGACACGATGGCGAACACCTATTTCTCCCCACCTGTCTCCGCCTGGGAACACAGCAGAAGGTGGGCCAGTCTGGGACCTGAGGAATGAACGGCAATCCAGCAGTGGGGGGGCTAAGACCCCCTCACCCAACAGAGGAAGGTGGCTCAGGTGGGCACACTCCTCCCCAGGCTGCCAGACAGCCTTTCCTTCCAAGCAGGGCGGGAGGACTGACCAGGGGCTCAGCCACACGTGGCCAGTGGGGCCAAGACTCCGGGAAACACCAAGCAGCTGGTTGTCTCTGGTGGAAAGAGTCCTTGGACAGGTGGCCCTGGACTGGAAAGCCTGAGCTCCCTTCCTATGCTCAGAGAGCCTGGCCGCGTCTCATGTGTGCCCTGGAGGACACCGTAAGCCTTAATGAGCCTTGGGTACATATGCCCGCTGTAACCAAGACAGCGCGGTGTTGGGGGGTGATGGGCACAGATCCGTGAACAAAACGGAGGATCCAGACACAGCCCCACACAGAGGAGCCCGGCTGACTCTTAGCAAACATGTGGAAACCAGTCAGTGGAGGAAGGTCCGCCTTAGCGGAGCCATCCGCGGGCACACCCATAAAACGAACCTGACCTACACTTTGCACCATGAAATGAACTCTGGACAGGTCCTGGACTTAAGCGTCAAGTGTAAAACAACAACTTTTTGGGAAAAAAAAGAGAAAACTTTGAGGATCTAGGGCCAGGCAAAGTGCCTTCCAGAAAAGCAGGATGGAGATGCTGGTCTCGTCAGAATGAACACCTCGAGCTCTGTGAGGGTTCCCGCGCCAACGGGGGATGAGATGACAGGCTGGGAGAAAATATTTGCAAACCATACACTCTGAGGAGGGCTAGTGTCTAGAATAGATAAAACCTTCCAAGTTCACAGCAAGGAAATAAACTATCCCATCACAAAATGGGCAGAGCATAGGGTTTCCTGACGGGGATTAGAGGGGCCGGAGGTGATGTGAACTAAAGCCACAGGGCGCATGGCCTGTCCAGAAAGGGTGGAGACTGGGCGTTGAGCGTTCGTGCAGACCAAGGACAGAGGCGGCCACTGCAGACTGGTGGGTGGCGGCTGGAAGAAGCAGGGGAGCTTACTCACGAGGCTGGTTGCGGGTGGCCGAGTGACCGCATTTCCGCCCCTATCTTCCGGAATCTCAGATGGTTACGGAGTGAGCTTAACAGGTTCAGTCACATGTGCTGGCCAAGGGGGTCCCAACGGCTGCTCTTCAAGGCTGCGTCCTTGGGTGGGGCACCCCCGGTGGGAGCAGTGGGCAGAGCGACACGGGAGGGGGCCAGCTCGGGGGCCCAGGGGGTGACGCCCTCTCTGCCCTCCTCCAGCAACCTCACAGGTCGGTGAGAGAAAGCACCTCTCTCCGACATCGCAGCCGCTCCTGTCCGTTTCTTCCAGACTAAACGTGTGGCTACCATGGGACCCAGAGATCGCATCTCTGGGCATTTGTCACAGAGAAACGGAGTTCTTTTCCATGAAACCTGGCCGTGAACAGTCAAAGCAGTATTATTCATGGCTCACAATAGGCAAAAACCGGGAGGTGGCCCAGATGTCCTTCAGTGGGGGAACGGTTATACAGGCTGGGGTCCATCCACAGCGGGGGCAGCACTCGCCGCAAAAACGAGTGAATTATTGAGACACGCAAGTTGGTGAAGTTCCAAAGAATCATGGTCAGTCCAAAGTTTCCATTTATAGAACCTTCTAGAAATGACAAATATTAGCGACGGAGAGCAGATTATTGGTGGCCAGGGGTTAGGGCCAGGGTGGTGGTCCTGGGAGGGAGGTGAGTGTGGCCACAAGATGTCCTGTATCTTGATGATGGTGGTCACTACATGAGCCTGCGTGGGTGACAGAATCGTACAAAGCAGATCCCTCACCCAGGAGCACAAGTAAATGGGGGTCTGAGTGGGTCTGGTGGGCAGTCTCAATGCCGACGTCCTGGTGGCATCTTGGGCTGCGGTTTTGCAAGATAATTCCACCATGAGGCGCCGGCCACCAGGTCCGCGAGGTCTGTCCATGGTATTTCCTCCCACGGCATCTGAATCCACAAATTATCTCCATAAGAACCTCACGTGAGGGATCAGTGACGGAACCCGAGTGGCGTCCTTGATGCCACGCAGATGCCTAGAGGGACGTGGGCATCCTTACGATAAGCTGAGATGTCTAAAGTCAAGCATGGAAGGACGGGTGACCTTGCTTGGCACACGGGACACCCGGACTGTGCTCTGTGATCTGCAGGCTCGTCTTCCTTCACCCTCTTGTCTTATCAAGATTTCCCACGTGAGAGAAATGGGGTGGACGGGGGGCTAACGTGTGAGTTTAAAACAGGTGACACAGGACAGTCTGGGGTCCACATGGACACAGTTCCTATTCCTCTACCTTCCCTGCAGCGCCTGGGTGAGCCCAGGCCACAGTGGGGCTGCGCTGGGAGCGTGTGACACTGGGTACTCTGTCTCCAGTTACCTGTCAACAGAGTGTCCTGCCCCTTGGGGGAGAATGAGCCACGTGGGGCTGTGTGGGGCTGAGCCGATGACACAGTAGGATTACTGATCGGGAATGTTTTAAATGCACATACCTTTAGGGACGCCTGGGGGGCTCAGTCGGTAAAGCATCTGACTCTTGATTTCCACTCAGGCCATGGTCTCATGGTTATAGGTTCGAGTCCTGAGTCAGGCTCTGTGTTGACAGTGCGGAGCCTGCTTGGGATTCTCCCTCTCCCTCTCTCTCTCCCTCTCTCTCTGCCCCTCCCCTGCTCTCTCTCTCAAATATATAAACAAACTTAAAAAAAAAGAAGGAAGGAGAGGCAGAGGAAGGGCAGCAGGAGGGAGTGTGGGCCCTTCAAACCGAAAGTTCCAGGGAAGCTCCTGCACAGGGCCAAGGGGCCTGGCTCCTGTCCCTCCTTGAGTGCCTGCAGCTGTGCACAAACACAGGCATGGCCCTCTGTCCTGTCTTCTGCCCAAGGCCAGGAGCATGCCAGCCGCCCAGGCAGATGCTTCTGGAGCCCAGAGAGGCCCTCGTCTCCCCAAGAGTCTGTCAGCAGGAGCCTCACTAGGCCCTCCGGCTAGAGGGGGGGGCTCCTACCCGGGGGGGGTCCCACCCTCACTCTCAGAAACCCCAGGAGGAGGTGATCCGGCCCCTGGGCCCCCGCTGTGCTCTGAATGATGAAGTTCTGGCCTCACCCGCTTGGCCGGGCAGGGGGCACCCCATGGCACTGTCTTGGGGCCCCTCCTCTCCAGGCCTCTACATCCTTTAGCCCGGCCCCAGCGCCCAGTCCCAGAAATCCAGTGACCACCAAGAGCCTCCCACCTGCCCCCCAACCCAGGCTTGCCCTGCCCTGAGGAAGGTCCCCCTGTGCAAGGGGCCCCTGGCAGAAGGGAAGGTCTGCCCTTGGCATCTTCCCGCCCCAGATGAGTTTCAGTTTGTGCTAAGTTCCCGAAAGGCACTGTCTCTGTTCTGGGAGCAGCAGTTTCCTTCCAAGACCACCGGGCCTCCCCTCCCCCACCTCCCAGGGTCCACGTCCGTGTCCACAGGAGGCCGACCCGCACTTCCACCTGGACACTCCATGGAGCTTCCTGCTCATGTCCTTGCAGGACAAGGGGCAAGCCCCTCGCATCCCCTCTGGGGAGAGAGGACAGAAGAAAGCCCGGGGCATGGCTCAGGGGAAGGGCATGCAGGGGTCACGACACGGACAACGACAGCATCAGGCTGGAGCCCCCCCCCCAACAGGGGAGCCCGTGTGCCCCTCAGGGCACTGATGCTTCAGTGAAAAAGCCTCTTAGGTTGGAGCCGGTGACCAGGTTCCGGGTTACACACATCGACGCCCCTCCCTGCCAGCTGATGCACCCGGGCAAAGGGCCTGGAGGCCACCTAGTGAAAGGCAGGTGCCTTCAGAGGGGCTGCCCAGAAGGAACAGAGAACGGGGGGTCGGGGAGCAGGCACAGTGCTGACCACAGGGCGATCATGGACCCGATGGACCCCCGCTCCCTTCTCCACCCCTCGCTGGGAGACGGAAGGTCTACCCTCTGAGGACCGAGGGCCGGAGCCGGGCACCAGCGGCAGGAGAGCTGGAGGGGAGGCCAGGGGAGGCTGAGGAGTGCCAGCTGAGACCGGGCATGATCTGCAAGCCCTCAGAAGGGCCAGAGGTCCACATCGCTGGCCAGCTCCTCATAGTCCAGGAAGGCAGGGCAGGCTTGGCATACGGCCTTCCTGAGAATCGACTTCCTCAAAGACTGTGGGCTGATCTCAGAAAGTAAGTGGACTCAGCATTTCCCACGCTTGGAGGGGAGCACAGCCTCCATGGCAAAACTGTAACCTAGCAGGGACCTGGCAGGAAGAGCAAACAGCCCCTTTCTCTTGGATGCATTTGATAGCCAAAGGAGTGAACGGGAGACATTGCTGACACGGGCTCGGGCTGACTAGAATATGGCCGCAAGAAGCACAAAGCACTAAAAGTTAATCCCCCCTCTGCTTAGGTGTTCTGTTTTTTTCCTAAGAAAATCACATCAAACTGTGAAAAAAAACCTAGTCTTCCCTCCTGGTAAGCATCAGCACCAGGGACCCGGCCCAGCACTACCGGTGCCTGGTGGTGAGTGGTGGATGCGGTGCATCAGCGTGGCCGCTGGCACCCGGGAAGCTCAGACGCTGAGAGGCATCAACAAACCCACTTGGACTGCAGTCTCAGGAACGTGGGAGCGTGCGCACACCCAAGGGTGAGGCTGGAAGGAAGCATGAGAAAGGAACACAGGGCAAGGTTGTGCATGATGTCTATTAAATGAGATGTTTGCTACACTGGTGATTATTCTGCAAATGAATCCCTTGCAATGTGAAAGGACATAGCGGATCTTTTCCTGGTAGTCTGTGAGAGGGTCCCCTTGTGGAACCTGGAGGTCAGGGGCAGGCACGTGCCCGGGGCCATCTGGACCAGGCTGCATGTGCCTGAGGCCCCCGGCACACGGTTTCCCACATTGTGTTCGATTTATTAACATTTAGCCGAGACTTCACTGACAATACGCCATGTTGGTTCTGTAAACATTTGGTTCCATTGTTTGCACTGGTGATTTCAGTAAATAGCAGACACTCCTAAGCTCTGCAGTGTGAAATTAAATTTGTTGGTTAATTAATTGGAAGAATGTAGCAACTTCCTTCTGCTTAGAATTGTGACGTTGAAATTAGCAATCTGTAAAATTACTCGCAGGATAGCAAAGTCAGAGCAATCAGATAAATAAAGTCATCAACTTTCAGCAGCACTCAGTTTCCTGAAACAAGGTCGTTGGAGTGTTAACACGCGGCATATCTATTGGACACTGTTCTTGTTTTAATACCTAATTCCTCACTCATCGACTGCTGCGGGGGTCACAACTGTATCTGAATTTTCTGCCTGGACCATTTATCTTGGTAACCTTGCTTTTGGCGAAACACCTAGCTGGATAGCTTCACCCAATGACCGTCGAGAGCAAAAGTACATACCCGGAGAGCTGCTTTCTCGCTGAGGTTGGTTACGTTCCATGAATATTTTCTATCAGCTCATTAAAAATTCTCCAGGTAATCAAGTGAAATGCTGTAGAAGGAGTACATATTCGATGGCTGACTTCAGAAGATAATCTCCACCATGTGTTTGACCTTCAGTCGTGAGCCCAACACATTACTGATTAAAATAACGAGATGCTATTTTTCCCACTATTGAATTGGCAAAGATAAAAAGGATGGATCATCTCAGTGAGGGAGCATCTGACACACTCTGAGGAGTAAAAACCTATACAAAATTCATGAAAGCAATCAGATCTCAAAATTGTATCAGGTAAGTCTCAAAAGTCTTTGTACAGCACCTCCCAAGAGATTCTGGAAATGTGGCCCCTGAGTGCAATTGTGTTTATGAAGACTTGAATCAGAGAGCTAGTTATGATAATGAAATATTCCAAATGACCAAATGATGGAGTTTTCATCGATCCTGGCCAACAATACGGTATTGATTGAATGAATTATACAGTGTTCATTCGGTTGGGATGATTACACAGAAATTGGAAACAACGTGTTTGCAGCCACTCAGAGCACAGTCCCCGCGTGGGGCCGCTGTGCAGACCTGCTGAAGGGCACGTGGCCCACAGTCCTCTGGCCTGGGACTGACCGTGGCCCGGTGGCCTGGTGGTCGGTCACTCGGGGAGCCCTCTGCTTCTGGGGAGCTCCGTTCAGAGGGAGCAAAGGACACAGTGCCTTCAAATAAGAGTTGGATGGGACGTTGGAAAAGCTGTCCGTGGAAATAAAAGCTGCAACATCCCTTGACAAAATGCTTGAATTTATGAAAGAAGCTGGTAACACAAGCAGAAAAATCTCTCTTGCAGAGAGTGTCCAGGCTAAGAGATTTGCTCTCAGTATGTGAAGGAGAAAAGCAAAGTTTGAGAAATCTGCCTTGTCCCCTGCTGTCACCAAAGGACCCCGTTTGAGGAAGACCTGGCCAGGGAACCAGGCCTCCCCAGCCCTGGGCTCAGCAGAGGCACCCCTGCCTGGAAGGGCCGGGAGGCCCTTTGAGAAGAGGCTGGGTGGTGGGCTCAGAGGTGGGCCTGGGTCCGTGAGCCTGGCAGCTTCCGTGCCACGCAGGGCTGCCTGGAGGTGTCTGCCCTCCAGGCTGTGTTTTCAAAGGGGTGACATCCCCGCAAACAGCCATGCAGGAGGGCACAGAGGGGAGCGGGGGCGGAGTGGGGGTCACCCCGTGTGATGGGGCTGGCATGAGCTTTGGGACGTATAGGAGTTTTAAATAAATTACTGTAAATTTAAGAATCTGGAGTGGGGTCACTGTGGACCCCGCCCCAAGGGGTGACAGGACCCCAAGGGGTGAGCCTCTGGGTGGAGGGGATGGGCAGGGACAGCGCTTCCTCGGGCCCAGTCTGGACCACGTGCAGGTGCAGCCCCCCTTCCCTCCCGTCCCTTCACGTCACCCTGAGGTGTTGGGGAAAGGAGGCAGAAGCCGGAGGAGGTCGTGGACAGAGGCCCCAGTTGGAGAGGGCACGGGAGACTGTGAACCAGAGGCTGCATGTGAATTAGGACCAGGTGATTTCTCACCAGCTTGAGACCTGGTATGTGAGTGGCCAGCACAGTACCTGGGAGAGTAGATATGTGGCTGTGGCCCCTGAAGTCCCTGGTGTGAGGACGGCTTGTACTGGGGCATTGGAGCGTGGTGGGTGTGAGCCCCTGAACTGAGACATAGAAGTAGATAGAACGCTTTTTGCTCAGTTGCTCTTTTTCACTAGAAGAACATTGAAACAGCGCTTGTGGATGGCAGCTGTTCCATAAAAGCCGCAATCTAACCTTCCGAGCACTGCCGGACAGTGGTCTTTATTGGGTCGGAGCCAAGAAGAACCCTGTAGGGGAGCCTAAGGCAGAGGGGCCGCAGGGCCTTTGCTGGTGCCTGTCCGGCTCTACGGCGTGTGCCAGCCCCAGGCTGCTGGCTGTGGCTCGGGGAGGAGAGTCGCCTCCATCAGCCTCTGGTTGCCTTGGCCCTCAGCTCTGCTGTCTCCAGAGGGAGCGGAACACAGTGTCCAGGACCTCCAGCTGCATCCTGGGGTTGGCGGTAATGGCCGGGTTTGGGTCACATTTTGTCCTCCAGCCAATCACTGTGGTTGAGGAATGCAGTAGCTAGACCCAAGCGTGTGGCCAACCCCAGCCTGACATTGGCAAATGGACCATGTGTTGGGGAGGGGGAGGGACAGTACCCCAAAGAGGTGACCCACGAAGTCACTTAGGTCACCTGGGCCACAGGCTCTGCTGTCTCCCTCCAGAAACCCCAATGAGGGAGCACACGGTGCACAGAGATGGGGAGAGTGCTCACAAGTGTGCATCAGCCCTCCCGCTCTGACCACAGGATCAGTGTGGCTTAATCAGGAGCCCGGCTCTGGCCGGGTGCACAGGAAGCCCTCTCTTGAGTTGGGTTACCAGGAAGGTAACCAGGAAGGTTCCCATTCCAAGGATGGGAAGGTGGGCCAGCGTGCACACTGGGACTGATCCCCACCCGATGCATCGTCCCCGCCCGGGAGCTCCCAGGGACAATGGGCCTGTCTGCAGCCCAGCAAAGCTGCCCCCTGTCCCCCTGGGACACAGCTCTCCACCCTGGCCACACACAGATAGTCCCCTGCCGAGTGTCTGGGCATAAACTCTCACTGGTGCCGGGGAGATGGACAAAGCAGAATGGGCCAGAGCATCTAGAAACATGAAGACTGTGGGTCCCCAGGCAGCAGGACGTCCCGGCGGAGACCGGCCAGCAGGCCCGGCTGAGAGGGTCTTCCCGATGGGGGTCTGCTTAAGGGGGTTCACCTGACGGGGCCTGCCTCATGGGGACCTCTGCTGTGTTGGGTTAAATGAGAGAATAAACCCAGCACCTTACGGGAAGAGAAGGAGGAGACAGAAGAACTGTGGGTCACCGAGGGATGAGGAGGTAGTGGGGACCCCAGACCCACCAGGGAAGCCCCCCGGCACAGCCCACATTGACTTCTCTGTCTCTGTTCAGAGTCTCTGTCTCGGGAAGTCTTGAAAATCTTGCAGGATTTTGTCCTGCTCACTCTGAAGCGAGCAACCCCAGGAAGAGGGAGGGGCCCTCTTGCCCTCACCGGCTTGAACGTCCAGGAAAGACCCCCTCTGGCCACCCCACGCTTTATCCTCAGTGCTTGTAAAAGGTCCATCTACCCTCAGCAATTCAACCTCCGGAGGGCAAAAATGACCCCCGTTTTGCCGGCGCCTCCGTGAACAGTGCCTGCACCACGGCCAGACAGCAGTGAATGAATGAATGAATGAACGCATCTGGCAGTTATGTAAGAAAATTCTTTATCTTGCAGCTTCCACATCCTGGGGTCCTGGACCCCAGTTGTTTTGCATTTACTTGGGGATTTGGACCAGATTATCTTGCCCTGCCCACCTCACCCCTCCCACCTCCAAGAGATGTTTCTTCCTCCAGCTCCATCCACGTCCTCATGAGAACCAGGAACCATTCTCAGTTTCCTGCCTGGCCCAGGTGCGGTGCGGCTGTCCGGCTGTCCGTGAACTTCCCTGTGGATAAACACACCACCACCTCCTGACCCAATAGGCTCACCTTGCGCATCAAGCACTGTTCCCTCCCTCCTCCTGCCCCCCAGCAGTGTGTCCTCCTAAGCCCTTCTGCCCCCACCTACCTATTTATTTCACAAAAGCAATCTGCAGAAGAAGGAGGAGCAAGGGGAGGGGAAGGGGGAAGTGGAGGAGGGGGAAGTGGTGGGGAAGGGGGAGGAGGTGAGGGAGGGGCAAGAAGTGGAGGAGAGGGAGATGGGGAGGGAGGAGGGGGAGATGGAAGAGAAGGAGGAGGGGGACGGGGAATGGGGGGAGGGAGGGGAAGTGGAGGAGGGGAGGGGAGGGGGAGGCGGGGAGGCAGAGGGCTACCATCCCCACCCCCTCCCTGGGCCCTCCCTGTGAATATTCAGAGACATGCAGGGAAAAGGCAGGCTCCCTCCCTCCCTCCTGCTTCGAGTGCTGTCACCTGCTGTTCTCACTGTGATTACCACCAGTAAGTGTGAGGTCCCCGTTGTCACCACTAAAGATCACAGGGCTTTGGCTTGTTCGGCATTTTTGTGACCTAATCAACCTTCTCTTGCAATCCTGTTCTCTCAGAACTGAGGATGAGGCTGTGAACACCCTCAGTCTTGCTGGGAATCCCCAGGGTAAATTCCCAGTGGTGAGTTTCCTGGGTCCGGGAGCGCTGTCCTCAGGGCTCTGCATGAATAGCCCAGTAGAGGAAGAGGGAAAGGGAGGGGGAGGGGGAGGAATGCCTGGGCAGGTGGTCCATCCGCCCTGGGGAGGGCTGTGCAGCCCACCGGTGACGGCTGAGAGCACTGCCCATTCATGACCCAGACCCACCTGTGGTCTGATCCCCTCCTCACGCCATCTTTCCCTGTTTGATGGGCAGCAGTTCCCAAATTCCTTGGTTAGCTCTCTTCTGGATCTTTTTTTTTTTTTTTTTTTTTTTTTTTTTACAAATAGTTTATTATCAAGTTGGTTTCCATATAACACCCAGTGCTCATCCCCACAAGTGCCCTCCTCCATGCTCATCACCCCCCTCCCCCCCCATCATGGATCTTTCTGCTCAGGGGTCTCTCCTCCCTCTGCCCGGCACGCATCTCCTCTGGCAGGCCCTGGAGGCTCTGGCGAGGTGGTCCCTCTCATCCACTGGTAGTGTGCACATGAGCCTGACACCACACTGACAGAATGAAGGATAAAAACCGAAGGGTCATATCAACAGGTGCAGAATAAGCATTTGACAAACTTCAACATCTGTGTGTGACGAAGACTCTCAACCAACTGGGTGTGGAAGGAATGTTCCTCAACACAATAAAGGACCATGCATGACGAGCCCACAGCTCATCATACTCCCTGGTGGAAAGCTCAAAGTTTTCCACTAGGATCTGGAATAAGACTCACTTACGCCACCCCTATTCAACATAGTACTGAGGTCTTAGCTAAAGCAATTAGGCAAGAAAAAATAGGCTTCAGAATTGGAGAGAAAGAAGTAAAATTTTGTTTGATAATGTCATCATCTTTTATAAAGAAAATCCTTAAGACTGCACCAAAAAATGGGGCACCTGGGCGGTCAGTTAAGCCTCTGACTTCAGCTCAGGTCATGATCTCTCAGTTCATGAGTTCAAGCCGAGCATCCAGCTCCACACACTGCCAGTGAGGAACCTGCTTGGGATTGTCTCTCTCTCCCTCTTCCTCTGTCCCTCCCCACTCTCTCTCTCTCAAAAAAGAGTAAATAAATTTAAAAAAAGACTCCACCAAAAAACTGTGCAAGCTAATAGATGAACTCAGTAAAGCATCAGGATTTAAAGCGTACAAAAATCAGTTGCATTTCTACACACTAACAACCAATTATTTGAAAAGTAAAGAAAACAATCCCATTCCCAATGCCATCAAAAACAATAAAGTGCACAGAATAAATTTAACCAGGAAGGGGAAATACCTGTACACTGAAAACTTTAAAACATTGATGAAAGAAACTGAGAAAGACACAAATAAATGGAAAGATCTCTTGTATTCATGGATCAAATGAATTGATACTATTACCATGCCCATACTATCCAATGTCATGTATAGATTCAATGCAATCCCTGTCAAGGTCCCAATGGCGGGGTACCTGGGTGGCTCAGTCAGTTAAGTGTCTGACTTTTGATTTCTTTCGGCTCAGGTCCTGATCTTATTGTTTTGTGAGTTTTAGCCCTGCATCAGGCTCTGCACTGCAGAGCCTGCCTGAGATTCTCCATCTCTCTGCCCTTCCCCTGCTCTCACTCTCTCTGACCCTCTCAAAATAAATACTTTAAAAAGAAAAAGAAAAAAATCCCAATGGTATTTATCATGGAACAAGAAAAAATCCTAAGATTTGGGTGCTACTACTAATGACCCCAAATATCCAAGTAATCTTGAGAAAGAACAGAGCTGAAGGGGTCACATATCCTGATTTCAAGCTATCCTAGAAAGCTTTTGTTAGCAAAACAGGATAGTACTGCAATAAAGACAGACAGGTAGACCAGTGGGAGAGAACAGAGAGCCCAGAAATAAACAGCCTCTACACATACTGTCAAAATATATTTAAGAGAGCCAGGAGCACACACTGGGGAAAGGACAATCTTTTTAATACACATTGATGGACATTGAGGGCATCATGTTAAGTAAAATAATTTTACTTCTTCTTGTACAGTTTAGATGACTTTTATTTCCTTTTCTTGCCTAATTGCTGTTCCCAGGACTTCCAGTTCTATGTTAACTAGAAGTGACGAGAGTGAGCATCTCTGTCTTGCTCCTGACCTTTGAGGGAAAACATTCGGCTCCTCACCATTGAGTGTGATGTTGGCTATGGGTCTGTCATTAGGGTCTTTGTTAGGTTGAGGTATGTTCTTTCTTTTTTTTTGTTTTTTTATTTATTTGTAGGAGACAGAGACAGCGTGAGCAGTGGAGGGTCAGAGAGAGAGGGAGTCACAGACTGAAACAGGCTCCAGGCTCCGAGCTGGCAGTCAGCACAGAGCCCGACGCGGGGCTCGAACCCACGAACCGCGAGATCATGACCTAAGCGAAAGTCGGACGCTTAACCGACTAAGCCACCCAGGCGCCCCGAGGTATGTTCTTTCTAAACCCCTGTCACTGAGCATTTTTCTCATGACTGGAATTAAATGTTTTCTGCATCTGCTGAGATCACGTTGATTGATTTGCAGAGGTCGAACCATCCTTGGATTCCTGGAATAAATCCCATCTGATCATTGGGTATGATTCCTTTAATATATTGTGAAGATGTGTTTGTTTTAATATGTGATAATTGTAAGCACGTTTCACTTGCTGGTGCCTATGTGTGGAGACTTTGACAGTGTTGGGCATGTGCAAGTGCCCTGGGAGGGTCCCCATGGGGACTCCCAGACACCCGTTCCACATCTCAAAGATGAGACACAAGCAGCTGTGTGTGGATGCAGGGAGTTCGCTGAGGCGGAGCCTGTAGAATGGGCGAGAATGTAGCAGGGACTCGAGACGCACTACCTTGTAGATCTCAAATACCCAGAAAAATCCAAGTCAACCATTTACAGTTTTGAATACTTGCTAAGGTGCTCCTGAAGACAGACGCTTCTCTTGAACAGCGGGGACAAAGCAAAGAGGCTGGGACCAGCGATCTTCCAAGAGTCGCCGGACAAGCAGAAAGCCTTTGGTGACAGTCCTCACACTCCGAGGATGAAGGAGAATACAATAAAGTAACAAATGGCCAGAATGCTTGGTATTCAAATTAGAAATAAAATGTGCATACAATTAATATTTTAAAGAATCAATTGGCTTTTCTGTCTTTTCTATTTTTTTAAAATTTTTTTTTTTAATTTATTTCTAGGAGAGAGAGAGAGACAGCGTGAGCAGGGGAGGGTCAGAGAGAGAAGGAGACACAGACTGAAACAGGCTCCAGGCTCTGAGCCAGCAGTCAGCACAGAGCCCGACGCGGGGCTCGAACCCACGAACCACGAGATCATGACCCAAGCGAAAGTCGGACGCTTAACCGACTAAGCCACCCAGGCGCCCCTCTGTCTTTTCTATTTACACTTATTTTAAAAAGCCATTTTGTAAAACAAACCCAAGTTCTTTGGTTGTAAACGCCACCATTGACTCATCAACGAGAATGCGGTGAATCTGGAACTCTTCAATAACCTAAAAGAAATGGAAGGAATTAAAAATTAACTGGCTTGGGGCACCTGGGTGGCTCAGTCGGTTTAAGCGTCTGACTTTGGCTCAGGTCATGATCTCATGGTTGGTGAGTTCGAGCCCTGTGTCGGGCTCTGTGCTGACTGCCAGCTCAGAGCCTGGAGCTTGTTTCAGATTCTGTGTCTCCCTCTCTCTCTGACCCTCTCCTGCTCACACACACACACTCTCTCTCTCTCAGAAATAAATAAAACATTAAAAAATTTAAAAAAAATCAGCTGGCTAGACTAGTTTGCGTGTTTTTCTAATTTTGAACATAAAATACTTTAGAAAGAGGGGACCCAAAGTTATTAAGCAATGTGATACTGACATTCCGCAAGAGATCACAATACATATACTTTTATCCAGATGGTAAATTGTACCAAAATGCCCAGCATTTTAAATGGAGAGAACGTGCCTTCACATACACAGTAGAAAAACAAGAGACTATAAATACAAACAGAAAGCTCTTATTAATTTGGGTCCCTTTTAAACCTTTTTAAATTGCTAAAACCTTAACTCCCACCAATAAAAATAATCCCGAGGGATGCACCATTTTCATTTATAAAACAAGAGCATAAAATCTCCTCCATCAACAGGAAGTCACTGGGTCTTTTGGGGTTTACCCAAAGCAATTTTATTTCCACTTATTAATGAAAAGTAGTAAGTTAAAAGAGCAAATCAAGGGGCGCCTGGGTGGCTTAGTCGGTTAAGCGTCCGACTTTCGCTTAGGTCATGATCTCGCGGTTCGTGGGTTCGGGCCCCGCGTCGGGCTCTGTGCTGACTGCCAGCTCAGAGCCTGGAGCCTGTTTCAGTCTGTGACTCCCTCTCTCTCTGACCCTCCACTGCTCACGCTCTCTCTCTCTCTCCTAGAAATAAATAAAACATTAAAAAAAAAAGAGCAAATCAGTAACTGCATTTTGTTTTTATAAACAAATATTCGTATTCCTTTCTATTCAGTGAAATGTGGAACATAAAGATTGAATAACAAGTATGATTTAATTATCTTAGTTTATAATTTTAGAGACATTTATTACAATAGGAAATAATTTTTAAACAAGCTTTTTAAGAAAATTTTAATGTTTATTTATTTTTGAGAGACAGAGAGAGACAGAGAGTATGGGCAGGGAAGGGGTAGAGAGAGAGGGAGACACAAAATCTGAAGCAGGCTCTAGGCTCTGAGTCTGATATGGGCTTGAATCCATGAATTCTGAGCTCAGGACCTGAGCCGAAGTCGGACGCTTAACCGACTGAGCCCCTAGGCATCCCACAAGCATTTTATTCTAGAATAGTGTTGGAATCACAGAAAGGTATGAAGATGGCCCAAAGAGTTCTCATATAGGCTATACCATGTAAAATAACTATATTTATACTATCATCTTACATACGATGTATGTTATGTTATATATAGCCCACATCTTAGAATGGTTCAGCTAATCAACCAATAGAGATTATTATTAGTAACTAAAGTTGACAATTTGTCCCTTAGTTCTTATTCCTTTCCATTTCAGGCTCCCCGCCCCCTGGACACTATATGACATTCAGGTGCCATATGTCCCCAGATTCTTCTTGGCTATAACAGTGTCTCAAACTTTTTCTTGTTTTGGATGATCTTTACAGTTTTGAGAGATATCAGTCAGGCATTTTGTACAATTTCTGTAAACTGTGAAATGCCCCGGCGGCCAGGGTGGGGAGGAGGCCAGCCTGGGACGTCCCCGAGTGTCTCAGGGGCTTGGGTTGGACACCCAGGTGCTCAGGACTCAGCGCCAGCACCTCAGTCCTGGCCTTGGATCTGAGGGCGGGCTGGGAGTAGGCGGGTGAAGGGAGAGGGAGGGATGCGTAGCCACACAGGCACGTTGGGTGTGCCCTGAGGCCCTGGGAAGGCCAGTCACTTTCCCAGAGTGACTACAGACGTGGGGACGCGTGCAGCCCCCATGGATATGTGTGGAGCTGAGCGGCCAGCTGGGGTCATCGAGGCCGGGCCTCTGGGGATCCCCTGGGAAGCCCATCCTTCGAGTCTCATGGTCATGGTGCAGCAGGTGGGGGTGTCTTTGTCTCTGTGAGGGAGTTAAAGCAGATTCTAGGCTGCTGTCCCCTGACTGGCGGGTAGGTGCTGGGTGGGACGCCCTCAGGGGTGTTGGAGGTCTGCGTTTAGCTGAGTGGGGTGAAGCTGTCGGAGCAGGAGGCCATGGGGGTCTCCGGGAGTCAGTCCCTTACAGCAAGGCCCTGTTCCCCCTCTGGCTTGGTGCCCTGAGGCTCTGGGCAGGGAGGGCGGGGTTCACAGGAGTGGGGGCAGAAGGACTTGTCAGTTCTCTGGGACCAAGAGATGTGAACGGCCCCTCCTGAACCAGAAAGGCCCTCTGCACTGGCTGGGCACAGGCTAAGTCGGGGCCCCCAGCACCTCTTGCCTGCGGCAGGGCCCTCTGTGTCCTGGCGGGTCCCGCCTCCTGCTGCGCTGGGGCACCCCTAGAACTCACCCCACGCGGCCACACTAGGCCAGGCTGCCCCTGTGGGTGGGGCAGCAACACTGTTTCCATTTTGCAGATGGGACAACTGAGGCTGTCTTGGGCTTCCTCTCCCTCCCTGGGGCTGGCTGGCGTGGGGGTGTGGGGACGGAGGGAAGAAGCTGGCAGGGGGATCCTCACTGGGAGGGGCACAGCTGGCCTTGCTGGGGTCCCCCAGGCACGAAGGGCGGAGCCCAGTTCTGGTCCCCCATGGGGATGTTTGTAACCGTAGCTGTTACTGCCATTATTCTGAAAGCCACGCTGAGGGGTCCTGGGGGCGGGTGGCCGAGGGGTTACCAGCCCAAAGCTGCAGGCTCCTGCGGAGACCAGCGTGGAGCCGGTCTGCTGAGCTTTCTCTGAGGTCAGGGTCGCAGCCAACGGGTTACTGAAAGCACACACCATTTCAGACTTTCTGGCCTAATTTAAAAGTGTTTCAATTACTTCCCGGTGGCGAGAAAGCCCTTAGCAGCCCCTCGGGCCCTCCTGGGTCCCAGAAATCAGTTTCCACTTTCATCTGAAAACCTAGGCAACAGGGAAGACCCTGCGATTCTGCTGCGTGGGAAGAGAATGTCCCCCCAGTCCATTTTCCAGGAGCAAAGGTGCCCTCCCCACCCCCCCACCGCCCAGGACTGGGCTGCTCCAGCCTCTGTGCCCCAGGCAGCTGGCTGGGGGGCCAGGAGGGGACGGCTGTGCACACAGATGGCCAGGGGACTAATGGGGACCCTTCAGCGTGGATTCCTACTCAGGAAGGACAGGAGGAAGGCAGGTGTGTCCGGTGCCCTGGACCAGCCGGGAGAAGCAGGGCTGAATCCTCCCCGGGGATATGTGCTGTCCAGTGACTCTCCATTCCCTTCTGCTCACAAGCCGCCCCGGGCATGATGCACCTGCTTTGGATGGCAGGTGACCTGGGGATTAAAGGCTCTGTGAGGGCAAGTGTGGAGGTCCCTGCCTCCCCCCGCCTGCCCTGCCTGCGCCCCTCTCCCCTCTCCGCTTTCCCAGTGTCCAACAAGCCATCCTGCCCCTGGAGGCCAGGATTGCTGCCCTTCCTCCAGCTCCCGGTTCCCGGTGGCCCGTGAGCCCTGTGCGTCTGACCGAACCCACTCCTCAGTCTGGGCCTCCTCTTCACCCAGCACCAGGTACCCGAGGCCCCTGCCCTGCCCTGCTCTGTGCCTCAGTTTCCTTGGCTGCTGTGGCTGGATTGGTGAGCCCGCCTGGTGCTGAGACTGGGGGCGCCCTGGCAGGGCTGGGGTCCGGCTCCACCCCTGCACGGAGGACCCAGCAGGGAGGGGCAGCCCCACCTGGCCCCGCACTCAGAGCTGGTACGGGGGGGGGGGGTTCAGTTGGCCTGTTTTCACTAACACAGGCTGGAAACCGTAAATGGGGTCACCTGAGGCGGTTAGGGCCCCTGGGCTGTCGCCACTTCCAGCCTCTGTGTCGCCAGCGTGACGATGCAGGGCTCCAGAGGCGGGACTCAGCTATGGTCACATTGTGCTTTAAACACAGTCACTGTGTGCAAGTGTCGCCTGATCATCTGTGCAGTTGTCACCAAGAGGCTGTGTCCGTAGGAAATGCTGGGAGGGCCACTTACCCCCCTTAAACTCCTGGGGTCACCATCACTCATGCATGGGGCTGGAGCAGGGGTCCTGCCCCCTGACCTGGGCTTGGGGCAGAACCTGGGGCAGTGGGGCTGTGGGAAGCTGGCTCAGCGGGGAAGGGGGAAGGGGGTGAGGGTGACCCATGAGAATGGGGGGACACCCCGTGGGGAGGTGGGGGCTCAGGGAGGTAAGGGGATGCACTGCAGGGAGGTTGGGAGTCAGGGGGGCTGGGAGAGGGTCAGGCATCCTGTGGGGCTGTCTCTGAGCTGCCTGAAGGCCTTGGCTGGTGGGCAGCATGGAGTCCCCTGTATTGGCTAGAAGGTGACAAGGGCCCAGCCCATGAGCCACAGACGGGGACCCCATGCTGTCCCCAGACTGACCGCTCAGCTTGCCACCCCTATGAGCCACTGAGGGGCATCAGCCTTAGGCTTTGACGAATGGAAGTCCTGGCGGGAGCGTCTTGGAAGCAGAAGGCTCTTAAGGTGAAGCAGCGACCTGCCGCTGGAGTGGAGTGTCAGTTGCGGGTGGGACTCAGGGCCCTCATGGCTGCCCCTGCTTCCTAGCTGTAGAGGTGACCGTCTTCCCTTGCGCCTCAGTTTCCTCGTCAAGGAAATAGTCTCCTTCCTCCGGAGGAACGTGGGGGACCTTGTCCTCATTAGTGCTGGAGTGTGGCTCACCTGTCACTTTGCTGGGGGCAACCTTGAAAATCAAGGGGTGGGTTCTTGCCACATTTTGTTCCAGCAATTTTCAGGGCATGGACAGATTTTGGGTCTGTCTCCCGGGCAGCCGACAGCCACCCTGCGCTCCTGCAGGGCCTGGGGTGTAGATGGCTTCTCCAAGCTCGTTCCACCTGCAGACCCAGCCCGGCTCCGCACGCCTATTGCACCTCCTGCCCCCAGGACCTCCTAGAGGGGTGGCAGGAGGGTATGGACGCCCTGAGCCCGGACCCCCAGGGATTCCGAGCTGCCACCCCACACTCAGCCTTCGGGACTTGTTCAAATTTCAGTGGGTTTCTCCCGGTTTGTTTTTGGGAAGCTGTGCTTTGTCCTGCGCTCTGCTGAAGGCAACTCAGCATACGTGCTTCATTAGCTCACCGTGTGGGGCTCCTTCCCCACCTGTGACCTCAGCCCTCCGGTGGGCTCGGAAGTGCTCTGAGTGGATGCTGGGTCACTCCGTGAGTGTGAGCGTCTGCTGTGTCTCTTTACAAAATCGACGACCATGAGGCTGAATTAAAAAGACTCAGTCTGGGGCGCCTGGGGGCTCAGTTGGTTGAGTGTCCAACTTCGGCTTAGGTCATGATCTCATGGTTCGTGAGTTTGAGCTCTGCGTCAGGCTCTGTGCTGACAGCTTGGAGCCTGGAGCCTGCTTCAGATTCTGGGTCTCCCTCTGTCCCTCCCCTGCCTCGCACTCTGTCTCTGTCTCTCAAAAATAAATAAATACAATAAATAAATAAAAAGACGCATCTGGCATTATGCCCTGTGACCACTCAGCTTTCCCAGTGACGTGAACCCTGATGGTTCACACGTCTGTGTGGAATTTTGTGACCACGTGGGGCAGGCTTGCTGCTCTGCCCTGTTTTCTCCTCCCCCCTCTCCTCCTGTCTCTCCACAGATTTTCCCCTGCATTTCCCATCCCGTGTGTCCTTGCTCCGGTTTGGAAGTCGTGGACTCTGTGTCTTCTTTCGTGGCTGCCTGGCTATGCTGCTGGAGAGTCACCGCCACTTGGTGTTGGTGCCCGCGCCCCAGCAACTCCGGGCTTTGGAGCCCATTACCGCTTAACACCCCTTCTGCGCGGACACGCGGCTTGTCATTTTCACTTGTCATTTTTATATTCCGCCCAGCGTTTAGTGGAGTCAGGCATTTGCGGACCTTAATTCCACCAGAATCAAAATTCAAATTCCTCCTTAATCCTTGCTTCTAGGACCCTTCCTGGCCTTTATAGAAAACCACATGACATTGTACAAGTGTGTATTTCCTTTTGTAGCCGCTCACCAGAAATCCCCTGAGCAGATGCAGGCCTCCCCCAGGGCATTCATGGGGTCGACATTACTCACAGGGGAGGGGAGAACGCTTTGCGATCACTGTCATTTTAAACTGGTCCTGAATTTCACTCGCCAATATTTGGAATTTTTACAATGAAATTACTAAAAATATTGCTGCATGATTATTTCTTAAAAATGTTTATTTGTTGAGAGAGAGAGAGGGAGAGGGAGAGAGAGAATCCCAAGCAGGCTCTGAGCTGTCAGCACAGAGGCTGACGTGGGGCTCGAACTCACAAACTGTGAGATCATGACCTGAGCCCAAATAAAGAGTCAGACAGTGAACCACCTGGGCCCCCAAGAGACTGTGCTGCATGGTCATTAGTGCAGTTTGTTCAGATGTGTGTGGGTAACGTGCAGGATGGAAGCGAGGCCACTGGGCTTACATGATAACTAGGCTTACGTTGTGGACTCTTGCACTGACCGTGTAGGGAACGTAAGTCCCCCTCCAATTTTCATTTGTGCGGTGACACTGGGGTTTTCCTCAGGTTCTCCCTTCACAGGAAAGTGGGCCCCGGGGGGCCTTTGGGGCAAGAAGGGCAGGAGACGCCGTGTGCGGTGACCCGGTTCTGACTCCGGATCCACACAGACCAGTACAGCCATGGACCAGCCACCTGCGCCTCCCTGGACAGTGACCGGGGTCTGGACTCCACGCTGCTGCCAGGAGTGTGTCCACATGCGCCACACAGAGACCAAGATGTGTGTACCTGCTCAGACCCCCCGGGTCTGCCCTTCAAGCATCGGCGACCCAGCGCCAGTGAGATTGGTGACACATGGCCTGGGCGTTGTGGGCCCTGAGGCCAGGCGGTGTCACTTCCCCAGGAGCTGGACCCAACGCACATTCACAGACATGGGCACCTGTTGGCGTGTCCAGACGCCCACGGCCATCGTCCTCCCTGCTCCTTCCCCCACTTGCCCGGGGCCTTTGTAGGGCTCAGGAGGGCTCATGGTAGCTGAGTTTGCAAACACGGCCTCAGCCCCCAGGATGCCCATCCTCCCTTTCCATTTCTTGTTTGAGGAGCACTGGCCCATTTTCCAGAAGGTTCCATTGCCCCAGCCATTCCCCTCCCCGCTCGCACGTTCTGCACTGCTGCGTAAGCACCTTTCCCTTCCTCGTGTCCCACAAGCTTCTTCAGGGTCAGGGCGTGATTGAGGCTAGGAAGGCGTCAGCAGCGTCCATCACGTGAGTGACACGTGAGTGCTCAACGGTATTCGTTCAGCATGGCTGGATCTGAGTTGCCGCCATGACAGCCCTGGATGATTTCAGCGAGTCTGTCCTGACGAGCACATTCAGGCAAGTCTGGGGTTTGTGCACGTGTCAGGGGTGTGGGCTCCTGAAGCCGTGTCAGCACCCCTTGGCTGTCGAATGGGGCTTGGACGCCTGCCCGCCTGACCCCCCAAAAGCCAGAGGCTCACCCAGCACTGTTTGTACTTCCCGAAGCCTGCTGGTTCTGAACTTCGCCAAGTTCACAGCCATGACGGTGACCCCCCCTGAACGGAGGAGCAGAGCCGTGTGAGAGCTGCCAGTCTGATGGTCACTCCGTGATTCTCTTCTACCACACACGCGGGAGAGCGGTCTCCTGGGTACTAAGATGGTGAGCTGGGATCCCCTGAAGTAATTTACACGTGACTTTTAACGGGTGCGGGAAAGTGAGTGCAGCTCGCAGGCTCATGAAGCATTCATGTCCCATTAAAGATGTATGTCTTCTCTTAAAGCCTCTCAGACATGGAGGTTCCCGCAGAGCAAGGTGACATCTGCCACCGTGGAACAAGATCAGCTCAGAGCGCACGTGCGCGGGTGGCGTGGGACTCGCACAGACGGCTGCCCCATCCCTGTGAGTGCCAGTGGCAGTGGCCCTGTCAGGAGCAGTGGCAAATGCCATCAATTATGGAGCAAGCCGAGGTCGTGGGCACAACCTGCTGTGACAGAAGCAAGCCATGCTGCCAAAGGACAGGCGTGCAAAACCACAGAGCGGGCCGCTTTGCTGTCCTGTTAACGCCAACACCGTCCTCGCAAACCCGGAGACAACGGTGTGATGCTGTCTCAGTGCCGATAGCGCCCAGAAAAGAATGACCAGGTCCGTGACCCTGGGGATGCAGTGTACCAGCTACCCGAGGCTTGAGCCCTAGAAGGGTGTGTCTGTGTGTGCATGTGTGTGAGAGAGAGACCCACGAGGGACGGGGTGGATGGTGACATGCGAGCTGAGCCCACTGGCCATGTCCTCTGAGCACCTCCAGAGTGCGTAAATGGAGGACAGTGTGTCCCAAATTTCCTGACACTTCTGTTGTCCCAGAGTCCCACACGGCTAACAAGCTAATTCGTCGTGGTGGTTCGTTTTTAATTCTTTTATTATAAATAAGTGCATCATAACATGCTGGGGTAGCTCGGTCGGCCCCCGTGTAGCTCCAGGCACTGCTGGGGAGCATGCAGGACACAGAAGGAAGTCCGCGGACGGGCCTCATGGCGTCTGGGGCACAGCCCACACCACCCGCCTCCGCCTCCGGGAGCAAAGTCGGCGGAGAAACCGTCCCCTCGTGCTTCACGAGTTAGCGGTAATTGCAAGAACATAGCGCGCAAAGATGAGAGATTCAGACGGACGACATCAGGGGCTGAGTCTAGAAGTTGCTTTGAGAAGCAGGACACTTTAGATCTAATGGCCGTCATCTAACGTTATACCGAATGCAGTTGTAAATTTAGTTTAAAAAAGGTGAGGTAGGAGAGAAAGTAAGTTCTTCGCGGTGTTTATGTGAACACATTTTCGTGGGACACAGGCCGTAGAAAAGTAGTGCTCGAGCTGAATGGAGAGATCACCCCCGGAAACACGGGGACACAGAAGAACGTGCCCCTCGGGCCAGGAGACCGAGCCTCTGGACGCTGACCCGCGGCGGGCGCTGCGCTGGGGACTCTGAGCGCCTGGGACTCTGGGAGGCCTGGAACTCCAGCGCGGGCCCCCAGGTCACGCGGCGGCGGGCTGGGTCGCAGCTGGAGGGCGGAGGGTCAGTGACCTGGGGGACGCCAGGGGAAACCGCCCAGAGAGGAACCTGTGGAGGAGGAGCCGCGGACCCGCTCAGCGGGTGTGCGGTGGGGCCCCAGGGGCAGAGGGGGCTGAAAACGCAGCCTGAGCACATCCCGCAGAGACCGCAGGTGCTTGAACCCAACGACTCGAGCGTCACCACTGACCCCCAGTCTCCCCGCCAGGAGCGTCACCCCCACGCGCTCCAAAAGCAAGCCCCTGACTCCGGCAGGCCAGGCGAGAGCGCAGGACCCCGAGGGCAGCCGGGGCGGAATGAGGAGCAGAGAGGGGAGCAAGCCACTTGTTGCCAGGAGCGCGGAGCACCCCCGCCGTGCGGGAAGTCACGGAGGCCGTGGGGTTCCCGGCAGAGACTCGGAGGACTGGAGAGCCAGCACAGCCGCCCCAACCACGGAACCACGGGGAAGGGCGGAGACGGTTGGGCAGAGAGGAGCAGGCGCAGGGTGGCGATTCAGACCCACGGGAAGGAACAGCACCGGGAGCCGTAAATACGCTGATAAATACGAAAGATGATTTTCCTTTCTTTTAAAGTCAATTTAGAATTGAAGGCAAAACTGTTAAAGGTTATAACAGTAAAACTTTAAAAAAAATATTTATTTATTTTGAGAGAGAGAACGAGTCAGGGAGGGGCAGAGAGAGGGAGAGAAAGAACCCCAAGGAGGCTCTGCGTAGTCAGCACAGAGCCCCACGTGGGGCTCGAACCCACAAACCGTGAGATCATGACCTGAGCCTAAATCAAGAGTTGGACGCTTAACGGCAGAGCCCCCCAGGTGCCCCAAGAAGGATAACATTTTAGAGTAAACCATGGGTCCATAGAAGCTGGGAGGACCCAGGTTTTATGAGGTTACTGTTGGGTCGAGGTGTGTTGTGGGGAGTTTGGGACGGACCCACGTTGTATCCGCAGAGCACCCCCTAAAACAACACACACACGTGAAGCTAGAATGTCTACACGACTTTGTTGTTTCACGGAATTCTGTGGCCCACCATGTGGAAACCAAGCTGTCAGTCAAAAATAAATATTCCAAGAAACGCTAGAATTCCAATGAGCTTAACACCTTTCCTCCAGCCTTTAAGGGTTCTTGGAATGGAATTTAAATGATAGATTTTCATGACACACACACATTGAAGGGAATGACCGTAGCAGTGACCATTCAGGCGCCAAAGGGTTTGGTTCCTGGGGTCGGGTCCCAGGGAAACACCAAGGTGAAGAATGTGGACATGTAACAATTTTTGTTTGTCAAATGATAAATAACTTTTAAAAAAAATGACCTGTTTATTTATTTAGAGGGAGAGAGAGAGAGCGTGAGCAGGGTAGGGGCAGAGGGAGAGAGAGAATCCCAGGGAAGGTCCACATTGTCAGCACGGAGCCCGACGTGGGTCTCGGACATGGAATCATGGCCTGAGTTGAAATCAAGAGTCAGATACTCAACTGACCAAGCCCCCAGGAGTCCCTGGATATGACCCGGTTTAAAACAAGAAGCTCCTAAGCAAATCTGTGGTTTAAACAAGTCCATGGTTTAGATGGTGGATCAGGGCTTGCCCACCAACAAGGTGGCCTCAGCTGATTCTTCCCGGGAAACAGTGCTAGGGGGTTGTGACCCGGGAGGCAGGGCCGAGTCCCCAAGCCCAGGGCACCACCCCAAGGCCAGCGGGGCTCAGTCCCAGGCCTCTCTGCCCTGGGACAGCCATGTGCTCACCCGCCACTTCCCGCCTGGCAGACAATGGCGGGAATTATTTACATAAAAACAGTGTTATTTACATAAAAAAAACAGCCTGAGGTGGCTCAAAGTTTGTCCCCAAACAGTCCTGACACCATGAGGGACGTGGACCTCCGAGTCATGGCTGGGTGTGTGGTGTTCGGTGGACCAGAGAAGCAAAGCGGGTACATTGGTCCCCTGGAAAACGATAGTTAGTGCACAGTGTGATATTAGCTTCAGGTGCGCAATACAGCGATTCAATACGTCCACATGTCCCCCGGCATTCATCACTACCTGTGCACCCTTCATCCCGTCCCTGCAGGCACTCTGTCTCTCTCCCTCTCAAAGTAGATATTAAAAAATAAACATTAAAAATATTTTTAAAAAGAGTCTGTTTCTTGGTTAGCCTCTCTGCTCCTTTATCTTTTTTCCTTTGCTTGTTTTGTTTTGTTTCTTAAATTCCACATATGAGTGAGAACATGGCATTTGACCTTCTCTGACTTCTCTCACTTAGGATAATACACTCTAGTTCCATCCATGTCCTTGCAAATGGCACAATTTTATTCTTGTTTATGGTTGAGTAATATTCCATTGTGCATATATATCACATCTTCTTTATCCATTCATCTGTGGATGGACACTTGGGCTGCTTCCCTAATTTGGCTCTTATACACAATGCTGCTATAAGCATCAGGGTGCACATATCCCTGTGAGCTTGTGTTTTTGTATTTGGGGGTAAATACCCATCAGTGTGGCGATTGGATTGTAGGGTAGTTCTGTTTTTAACTTTTTGAGGATCTTCCATATTGTTCCCCTGTTCACCAGTCTGCATTCCCCCCAAAAGTGCACGAGGGTTCCCCTTTATCCACATCCCCGCCAACACCTGTTGTTTCTTGTGTTAATTTTAGCCACTCTGACAGGTGTGAGGTGGTGTCTCTCTGTGGCTTTGATTTGTTTCCTGCTGATGAGTGACGTTGAGCATCTTTTCACGTGTCTATGGGCCATCTGGACTTCTTCTTTGGAGAAGTGTCTATTCATGTCTTCTGCGCGTTTTTTAACTGGATTATTCAGTTTTTGGGTGTTGGGTTTGATAAGTTCTTTATAGACTTTGGATACTAACCCCTTATCGGATCTGTCATTTTAATCCGTCCAGGGACTCTCACGACGCCGTATGATTCTCAGCACATGACAAGCCTTCTGTTAACTTCTGAGGCACAGCAGTTGTGAGCGGATCTGGGAAGTGGCTCCGAGTGCCAGGAAGGGGCCCTGTGGCGGGTGGGGGTGGCTGTCCTGTCCCCCTCCCTGCTCCCCTAAGTGCCACGCGCGTTGGCTGGACCCCGGACACGGCCAGGTCGGAAGCCTCTTTCCAGTCTGGGTTTGCCACCTGAGTTTCTCTGGTACCATTCCTGGTGATCGCCTCTGGACAGGACCCCCTGCTCCCTGGAATCAAGGAGCCCCTCCTGCACGTTCAGGAGTGCTGTGGCTCCCGGGAAGAAGCACCACTGTGGTGGTTGATGGAAGAATTCACTCAATCATTCGTTCCGCACTCACGTGCCAAGCACTGCTCTGGGCATTAGGCCTGTACGGACATGGTGTTAGATTGTTTTCCTGTGGCCGCATTGATCCCGCTGTAGGCTCACACCCTTTGCACCAACACCTCCTGGATAGTGGAGCAGTGGACCACCCAGGAAGGAGCCCGGCAGAGCCCACTCCTCGAGGGAGCCAACAACCTGTGGGCTCCGGTGACCAGTGGGGATGGAAGCCGTGGCTCCCGGCTGCCCTGCTGCAGAGAGGTGGCAGGAACGTGGGCGAGGCGTCAGTCTCTGGGTCTATTTGGAAGGTAGTGGCTGGGCCCGGTGTGTTCCCGCGGCCATCTTCAAGTTCTAAGTGCTGTTCACCATGAAGCCCCATGTTTTCACTTAGCTTGGGGCCCCACAGGTTATGTGGCCAGTCCTGTCTCAGGTGTTTGCTGAGCGACGAGATGGGGGCCCCAGAGGAAGGGAAGGGCCCAGGACGACGCTAAGCTGTTTGCCACTAACAAGGTGGCAGGTGTTTGAGAGGAGGGTGGGGAGAAATCCACTGGCGGCAGGGAGGGGTGAAGCACCAAGGCCGGGGCACTTTGGAAACGTCAGCACCTTGCAAAGGAAGCCGTTGGTTCAGCGCAGTCCCAGCCAGAACACCTGCACTTGGCTTTGAGGGAAAGCAGGCTCATTCTAAGCTTCCTGCGGAAATCTGAAGGGTCGGAAAGACCTGGGACGCTTTCAAAGAAGCAGAGCATACTTGGGGCACTGGAATAACCAATCGGGAATGACGGAAAGTGGTTGCTTGAGGCAGTTGGTACCGACACACGGAAACAGAATAAAGATTCTAAACAGACTCCCCTTCACACGGGCCCTTGATCGATGGCAAAAGAGAAAAGCGAATCATTTTTTATTTATTTATTTATTTATTTATTTATTTATTTATTTCTAGGAGAGAGAGAGACAGCGCGAACAGGGGAGGGTCAGAGAGAGAGGGAGTCACAGACTGAAACAGGCTCCAGGCTCTGAGCTGGCAGTCAGCACAGAGCCCTACTCGGGGCTCTAACCCACTAACCGTGAGATCATGACCTAAGCGAAAGTCGGACGCTCAACCGACTAAGCCACCCAGGCGCCCCATCATTTTCAGTCAGCACAGAGCCCGACACGGGGCTCGAACCCACAAACCGTGAGATCATGACCTAAGCGAAAGTCGGACGCTCAACCGACTAAGCCACCCAGGCGCCCCATCATTTTTTATTTTTAAAATTTATTTTAGAGAGAGAGAGAGTGAGCAAGTAAGGGAGCGAACAGGGGAGGGGCAGAGAGAGGGACAGAGAGTCCCACACAGGGCTCGAACTCATCAACTGTGAGATCATGACCTGAGCCCAAATCAAGAGTCAGACGCTTAACTGATGAGTCCCCCAGACCCCCCTCAAAAGGGAATTATTTTTAATACATTACAAGGGATCAATCTTCCACTCTGGGAGGCATTACCAGAGCAATATTGCACAGCGAATAAGAGGGGTTTATTTCGTAGAATAAAGACCGGAGGAAGCCTCCAGGGTTAGGGCGCTCTGCTCCGGCCGGTCAGGGTGCAAGTGACTTACCTTCCTTTGTCATTTTCCCACATATTTTGAGATTCACCGCAAAAGTGTCACTTCTTATTTAAAAAGCCTTTACATGTGCTGCTTTCTGGAAAAGAATGACAATTTTATCATCCGTATGTTTTCCCTAACTGATAAAGTTACACGTGTTTTTCCCTCTTGTGCCGATAGCCAATTTTGGTGTCTCCCCAAGGTAGTTCTGGCATGGAAATTACTTCTCAACTTTGAGTTTAAAATGCATTATGAAACATTCTAAATAAATTCTGGAAAGACAACCTGCACCTCATTCAAATAAACATCCCCATCTCTTGCTGTAATTTGGAATCATAAAAAATGCTTCATCACAGGAGGGAGGAGAGAATGGCCTTAGGCGTCCGGCCGAAAAAATACAAATGGCCATGAACATCACGTTAAACAGCAGAACCGGTCGATCGGTACTCTGCGCACAGCTGGGGTTTTACTGTAATTTAGTGTTGGTGATAAATATTCCATCTCATATCCCTGGAGAAATGGAAAAGGTAATAACACGAAAATCGGATTCCGGCCATTGGGACCTGCAGGTTCTTCTCTCCGTCGCTCTAAGAGCAGCTGAACGGAGAGATTCAATGGCACGAAGATCAAATCCTGGGCTTCAACGGCAGCACCGACACACCTGACTTTCATAGACCCCCCACTCCCACTCTGTGAGGTTCGCAGACGGACCAGCCCTGCTGGGGTGCCTGGGTGACCAGACAGGGTTGTGTCCTGATTCCCAGGACCCTCCATGGGCTCCTTGATGACTCACCGGTGAGGCTGCAAAGGGCCTCCTTACAGACAGAGGGTGGGGTTACTATGTATGCAGGGGCATCTGAGGCCCCAGAACCCTGGTGAGTGGGCCTGGGAGGGCTGCAGATAGCCGCTCTTCAGACCTGTGCCCCTCATCTCCGCAGGCTGCTCGGGGTCACAGGAGAGGCGGCACCCAGGACCGGGCTCTGCTTCTGCCGCAAATGCCCAGCCTGCTCCCCGCTGCCCTGGCTTGAATCCCCTTCCTCCCATTTGGTTGCTGGGAGATTTTACCTGTTTGGCTTCAAATCATTCCCAGCCAGTACATGTCCCCGCCGTGGGGACATGTTGGTCACCCCCACAGCCAACACAGCCAGACGTGGCCAGTTCCTTCCCCGTTCAGAGTCCTCCTCTCACACCCTGCCTGCTCCTGCCGGGCCGTGGACTGCACCCCCCCCCCCCACCGCATCCTTGTCACCTCGGGGGAGGTCCTTCTGGCTCCCACCACCTGCCCCCCAGCCCGCTTACTGGGCTTGGCTCCCTCCTGACACGGCCCCCAAAACTTGATCTGTATGGATCATTCCTCCTCAGTCCAGTGATGTGAGCATTCATTGAGCATCAAATGCAGTTCCAGGGTGAGCCCCTGAGAGAGCTCAGTGTCCTTTCCTGCTTTCCTGTAGGGACAGAGTCCCTGCTGGGGTTCCCAGTGAAGGTGGCTGACCCCTCCCGGCTGCCCCCCAGCCAGTCCGGCCACTCCCCCAGCCAGTTCTTAGGACGGAGCTCCTGCAGGAGCAGATGGCGGGCCCTCGCTGTCTCCCACGGCCACAGCCTGCAACTCCCCCCCCCCCCCAATAAAGGGTCAGAGACTGAGCGTCTGGGGCTCCAGAGCTGCAGGCTTCTGTCATAGCTCACAGCTCTGCAGCGGGCTGGAAGCTGAGGGGACACCAGGCCCCCAGTGCGTCGGTGCCAACAAAACTTGGTTCATGTTCCCTGGAATCTGAATCCCGTGTGACTTTCACGTGCCGCGAAGCCGCCTTCTGTCTGCACTTCCTTCAACCTGCTAGAAACTCGGAAACACTCTTCGCATGCAGGCTGCTCAGGATGGGTGGAGGGGGCGGCGCTGGCTGGCTGGGGGGCCGTCGCCTGCTGACCCCCAGCTGTGCAGTCGACCAGGTGGAAGTTCCAGGAGGCTGTGTGAAGCCCACAGCAAGGCCGACTCCGCCTCCCTGACAAAGTGGGGGGCTGTGTCTCAGCCCCTGTGTGGGTCCCATTCCCCGACCCCTAATCCCAGAGCCCTGCGTGACCTGGCTCTGAATCTCTCCTCAAAGGCCGGACTGTCCCTCCAGACAGCAGACCTTCAATGGCATCTAAGGCCAGAGGCCACAGCTTTCCCATCAGGGTCTCGGAGAGCCGCATGGCAGAGAAGAACCATGTGGTGCCTGGCTCGCCCGTGAGCAGCCAAGCTCCAGCCGACTGGGCCCCTCTTCCCACAGCCCACACCCGGAGCTGCAGCAGCCAGTGGAGGGGACTTGGGGGCAGGTGACACGCACTCCGTGTCACCAAAAGGGGCAGCAACCATTTTGTTCCAGTGATTGGTTTCTTATGCATTCAATAAACCTTTACCCTGTGTCTAGTCTATCCTATTCTACAGGCATGTGCTGGTGAAGCCAGCAAGGATCTCTGTTCTCACAGATTGTGTTCTAGATTCTTCTTCCACATCACAGCAGGAAGGCCTAAGGGGGTCCTCCTCACAACCCTCCACCACCCACACAGCTGGAATTCCAGCATTGCTCTCCCTCCCTAGATGCGGTGAGACGGACTGTCCCCCCTCCTTGGGATGCCATGGGACAGAGCTTCAGCGTGTCCTTGCAGTGTCTTTGAGCACTGCACCTGAGCTCTGTCGTGCCTCCGGGCAGCCCCCATCCCTTCCACTGTCAGGTAGGCTGGCCGGTGTCCCTGCTTCCTCCCGCTCCCAACCCCAACCCAACACATCCTAGTAAGACTAGATTAACCGGACGGGGCAGTCATCTCCGCTCTGCCTTCTCCGCTTGCTGTTGAGGGGGACGCCCAGGCAGGTCCCAGTGTGTGGCTGAGGCCAACCACCCTGCAAGCGGTGACGAGATACCTGCTTCCCAGCATCAGGCTTGTCATCCGCAGAGGAGGGGCGTCTAGGTGCTCAGTCCTGCAGAGCTCAGAGGGAAGCTTTTTCCTGTTTGCTGACAAACACTGAACAGACTGAAATCAAGTCAAAGCGCATGACAGCAAAGGGAGCCTCGCTTGGGACTGGGCAGGTGCTGCAAAGACCTGTCCGAAGGGATGCCTGACCTCAGGAGAGTAACAGCCACACTCCCAGTTTCTCACTCGGTGACTGTTAGTGTCAGCCCTAAGCCGAATGCCATAGTGATGATGGGCGTACGGATATATAGCCAGGTGATGGGGGTGTGTCCGTACCCAGAAGGGATGTGGTGGGGACATGGGGAGCTATCCTACACCTGCGACCCCAGCGCCGTTCTCAGGACTAGGTCTGGACGAACCATGGGGCAGAATGTATATTTAGAAGAAGGAGGTGAACTCATTCTTCCAATTATAGGATTAGAAAATAAAGGAGAAAAAAGGAATTACATTTAAATTGTTAATAATACTTCCACCCAGCAGTAACCATAGTTACCAGTTCTGTATGCTTCCTGCTTTCTAAAAATCTAATGCTGCATGTAGAATTTTCACCTATCAAAGCTTGCTCTAAAGATAACTTTATCGACTGCCCAGTGTATATGGCAGGCTGCCACAGTGCCTTTGCACACCCATCTGTTGATGGGCATTTATGTTGTTTTGAGTTTTATTCCTACAACTCACACTTGTGAGAACTTCTTCCTACAGAGCTGTTTTCCCTTGATTTCACGCTCTCTTTGAATAGATTCCCAGAAGGAGGGTTACCTATCAGAGTTTATAATTCTGGCAAAGCTCTTTTCCATATTGTAGTTGCTTCCCTCGAAGGAAATACCAGGCTACTCCTCCCAATAGGTGTGCAGGGCTCAGCACATTGTAATCACCCACGTCGAAGTCAGCACCTGTGTGTGCATGTGTGTGAAAACATGTACATGTGAGTGTGAGCTCCTGGGTTTGAGAGTGTGAGTGAGTGTGCGCTTATGTGTGCATGTGAGCATGTGCTAGAGAGTATGTCTTTGCATGTGAGTGTGTGGGAGCATGTGTGAACATGCACATGGCAGTGTGTGCATGTGGATGTATGTGTGCATGCATGTGCACATGAGTGTAAGTCCTGAGTGCAAGTATGTGCATGTGAGTGCATGCTAGAGAGAATGTATGCGTGGGAGTGTGTGTGAGCATGTGCACCAGTGTGTGCTTGTTAATATGTGTGAGAATGTGCATGTGAGTGTGTGCATGAGTGTGCAAGTGTGCACACGTGCTTAACCTCAGTGAGGAATGGACCCGGCAGGAAACATGAATTACAGGAAAGTCACCATGAACGTGAGGACCGGCTCCGAGGACCACTGACGGGGCTGTTTTTGTTTTTTTCTCTTCTGTCCACCAGTTCGTCCTGTAGTGACCATGACACCTGGTGCTGACGTAAATACCAGGCTCAGACTGCTCCCACCTGCCACCTCCCCGCCCTCCTGCTGCTCCCGACGGCTGGTTAAATCCATGCACTTTTATTTATTTATTTTTATAATTAAAAAAATTTTTAACTTTTATTATTTTGAGAGAGAGACAGAGCGCTAATGGTGGAGGGGCAGAGAGAGAGGGTGACACAGAATCCGAAGCAGGCTCCAGGCTCCGAGCTGTCAGCACAGAGCCTGACGAGGGGCTTGAACCCACGAACCGTGAGATCATGACCTGAGCTGAAGTCGGATGATTAACCGACTGAGCCCACAGGGGCCCCTGAATCGGTGCACTTTAGAGTCATATCAGCCATCGATCTCGGCCGCTTGCCTCAGCTGGCGTCTCTGGACAGAACTCTGCTGTGTCGTCACCTTCTCAGGGTCTCGATTGGTTACATCCCAGCGTTTTCTGTAATGGAGTTAAGTGCTCCGTGTCTTATTTCTAATTGATGATACCACTTAAAAACCAATAAGCAAATACTTGTAGACCAGCATGGCAAAGCAGATTTGTACTCGAAAGCCCTCTCTATTCCTGTGACAGGAAAGGTACAAAATGGAAGCTGGAAAAGAAGACAGAAGACGCCTGAATAAGATCTGCTGATCTCCGATGGGAAGAGCAGAGTGTGGAGGTCCAGTGGTTGCTGAGTCCGTGAGTCGCTGGGCTCCCTCGGGGGGCAGGGCAGAGCTGTTGGGACGTGGCCTCCCTCTGACATGCTCTGGGTATCAAGGGGCTGCCCCAAGCTCCCTGGGCCTGGGGGTGGGGGGCTTGGCATCCCTGCCCATGGGGGAACCACGCTGTCACTGGAAACCATGGGCAACGGGGAGCGGGTGACCAGTTGGTGGTCAGATCTGCACCATCCCTGCACGGCCGCCTCTGCTGAGGGCCGGTGCTCACAGGAGAGAGCGACAAACACCAGCTCTCACCAACTGCACTCGAAAACCCAACTTCCAACCCACGTGGGGGCACCAACCCTTGCAGATGTGTCAGCTTCGAGGGTATCTGGGGGCCAGACAGCTCCCTTCTCTTACACCCCAGCGGCTGTGCAAAGCAGGCCAGGCTGTGACGGTGCTGCCCGTCCTGTTCTTTCCAGTGACAGCGTTTTATACCTGTTTGGGCTGAACAGCGTCCCCCCAGGACCCGTATGTGGAGGCCCGAACCCCCTGGACCTCCAGGCCTGACTGCGCTTGGAAATAAGGTTGGTGATTGAGGGAAAATGAGGTCACTAGGGTGGGCTCTAACCCCATAGGACCGGTGTCCTTACAGGAGGAGATCAGGACACAGACGTGCAGGGAGGGACCACACGTGAGGACACGTGCCCAGAGAGGCCTCCGGAGGGCGTCCCAGTCAGGCCTGGACCTCGGGGGTCCCCCTTCAGGATGCGGAGTAAACATCTTGGGTCAGGTGCTTTGTTACAGCAGCCCAGCTGATGGCCATGGTCTGGCTTCCCCCTGGAGACTTTTCTTGTGCTGGGAGCAGAGCCGTGTGCTTTCTGCGCGTGCCACACACATGTCCCATGAGCCTGCCCGCAGCTGCACCCCAGGAACCCACCAGCCCGGCCCCTCCCCTCTCCAGACCTGGGCATACGGCCAAGGACAGCCGAGAGCCTCCATTTCTTGCTTTCTCTTTTTTGGATTTTCTTCTCATGCTGTAGCACATTTTCAAGTGACTTCCAAGAAAGGTGCAAACCCAGATGCTTCCGGAAGCTTCTGTGAGTCTGGAAGTCCTGCGGCAGGCTGTCAGCTTGGCTCCGGCCGGGGTCAGAGCTCAGACTGAAACTGCCGGGGGTCTGGAATGTCCAGCAACCATTCGGACGCCTGCTTGCCCCTTTGCCTTTGATCTGCTTGCTTCTCGTGGAAGCTGCTGGAATGTTCCCTTTCTCCTTGGCTTTCTCCCAACGTGATGAGAGTCTGACTCCAGGGGTCCATTCCCATCAGTACGGTCACCTCCCGGTGGCCTCTGGGATTGCAGATTCTCCGTGTTACTTCCAGGATCCAGCAGGAGTCCCTTTCAGTGCCGCTGAGGCCGTCGTCTCCCCTCGTTATTCCTGTGCTGGTGCCCCATTTTTACTAGAACAGTTGGTTTGATTCTCCTCTTTTTGTGGTGCCCAATTTTCATGTTTATTCTATCTTCCCCAATAGCTCTGTGAACACAAACTCAAGTACTTTTTTTTTTAAATTCACCATCCTAACCACTTTTTAAATGATTTTTTTTAAAGTTATTTATTTTGAGAGAGACAGAGACAGTGCGATTAGGGGAGGTGTAGGGAGAGGAAGAGAGAGTCCGAAGCAGGCTCCAGGCTCTGAGCTGTCAGCACAGAGCCCAATGCGGGGCTGGAACCCACGAACCGTAAGATCATGACCTGAGCTGGAGTCGGATGCCCAGCTGACTGAGCCCCCCAAACTCTAACACTTTGGGAAGAGCTCTTCTGTTGGGAATAATTGAGTTTCCATGCAGGTGAACGTCGGAGGATTTCTCTCTGCTTCCCCCTGTGCTGTGGGCTCCCCCCAGGGCCCCTCCTCGGCCTTGAGTGGCTTCTTCTGGCAAGAAGCCCCCCTCTCTGACCACACTGGGGATATGGATCCACCTTCTGGAAGCCCCCTGTAGCTTCCCCACAAGCTCCATTCTTCAAGGCGGACCTCCTGGTTCTGCCTTTTGGTAAGCAGTGTGTCCTGACAGGGCGGGGAGCTGCCGAGGGGCGTGACCTCGGGCTGGAGTCTCTGCCCCCCCATTCCCGGCCTCACTGTCTCTGCTGACCTTGAGCTCAGTGCCTGGGGGCAGACTTCTGGGTGTCCCTGGCTGTGACTTCCCGTGCGCTGTTCCCCCATCCACACACACCCGTCCACCTGCCTCGGGTCACCCGCACACCCCTCCTTCTCTCCAGAGCGATCTGAGCGAAGGCACCATCAGCTTTTAAATCATTGGTAAAAATATGGGTGACAAACAGGCACCTCTTCGTGGCTTTACTTTCTTGCTTACCTTTCTTTGGATATCTGCTCATCACTTGTATGTCCCTCGGGTTGTGATCTTCATGACCTTGACAATTAACTAGTTTTATCTTCCTCATTTTCTTACCTTGCATGAGCTCTTTATATATAAATTTGCTCACCCCTTATAATACTTGCTGCCTATGGTAATTTAGAATGGGCTTCTCCGAAGGAGAGTAAAACCATGGCAAGAATGGGTCCTTACCGGTCCCTGCCCTGTCTGCACCTCAGCTAGTGTCCCACAGCCTCTCATGGATCCCCTTGAATCCAACCCCAGAGTCTTCCACCCCTGCCTCCCGACTGCCCAGTAGGACAGAAGCCAGGTCGGTCCTGGGGGACAGATCACCTGGGAAGAGGGTCACGTTCTCGTATTTGTGAGAATCAGTGGTGCCGATCTGGTTCACGAGAAAGCCGTTGATGATGGTCTGTGAAATTGCTTCGGGGCCAATTACATAAACCGGCCATTTGTGCTCCAAGCTGAGCTGGGAAAGCTCTTCCAGCTCCTTCTGCTGTTCCCCAGAAGCAAACGGAATGATGCCCAGGGACGCGAACCGCCTGGAGTCCTCAAACGGTCACATGTCATATGGCCTGGTTGTCTGCCCAAAGGTCGACCCCGAGTGCCATAGTCCTGTCTGTCAGGTGGGTTTGCACTGCATCCCTCCCGGAGCCACCGGGGAACGGAACGGGGCAGCCTCGGCGTCAGCCACCTGGGTGTCCGACAAAGTGCCATGGACGGATGGCTTAGACAGCAGACATTTCTCTCACGTCCTGGAAGCTGCTCGTCCCGGAGCCGGGTGCCGCTGGGCTGGCCCCTCTGGAGGCCTCTGCAGGGCGAGCAGATGGCGTGTCATCCCCGTGTCCCCACGCGGTCATCCCTCCGCACGTGTTTGATCTCCTCTTCCTATAAGGATGCTGGTCACACTGGAGTAGAGCCCATGCCAGTGACCTCATTTTACCTCCATCACTTCCTCAAAGACCCGTCTGCATACACACACCCGTTTTGGGGGGCTGGGGGGTCCGGAGCTGAGTCAGGTGCTCCCCAGAGGACGCGAGGGGATCTTCTCAGCCGCCGACTCTGGTTATTGGCCGGAGGCTTTCTATCCGCCGGCAGGTGGGGCGGGGGCTCCATCGTTCCCGCTGAGCTGTGCGTCTCCAGGGGAAAGAGCGGGTACAGCTCTCATACCAACAGAGACAAATTAGGGCAGCTTCTGTTTCCTGTCTCTGAGGATTATTATTTTTACGGACAGCGCGTGTCTGAGTCGAGTGCAGTCATTTTTCTTGCTGACGCCCTGGCTGCCCGCTTCCGTCCGTGGAAAGCCTGCGTCCTTCTTCCACGTCTGCGATTCTTCAGGGTGGGCGCTCTTTGGGAGCAAGCCTCCAAGCTCTGCATTTACTCCAATTAGACGGGACCCATTGTTCAAGGCTGTTCAGGCAGCATCTCTGGCCGCTGCACTCCCCCACCCCCCCGTCCTGCCGATGGGGCGTGCAAGCCGGATGCACAGCGGCCCCGTGCACACAGAGAATGTACGTTCTCACCTGGACTGGGCTCCTCGGGTCCGTGGCACCTCTCAGCCTCAGCCTCAAGAGGGACGCGAGGTTTCCCCGCGGGCTGGACGGTCTGCCCCCTGGCCAGAACGGGGAGCTGCAACGATGGGTGTGGGTGCGTCCCAGCCAAGGGAACTCGTGTACACACACCCTGTGTGTCCTTGAGAGCGAGGGGCTGAATGTGGGGCCCGGATGCCCGAGGGACCAGCCTGCAGGGGGCCGTCTGTGCCGGGCATCAGAGGCATGGCCGGAGGGGCCCTTGGGCCTGTGATCTACCCCGGCGGGCTCTGCCGCATGGCTGTGACCCTGTGCGACGGGCGCAGCAGGAAGACCGTGGACGCGCTGGTGCTGAGCCTCGTGGGGGCCGTGGAGATTGGTGTGGAGGCCGAGAGGCCTGTTGGGGATGCTTCACGGCGTCATCCTCCACCTCCAAGGAGGACACGGGGACCACCAGGAGGGACAGGTGCAGGGGCCACGCCTGTCACCTGCTCTGACCCCTCGGCACTCCAGGGCCCTCAGGGAGGGGGTTGGTGGCGGCACAGGAAGCCCTTTCTGCCATCACCCCTCTCAGCATCCTGACGAAGGGGGCGTTGATTCTGAGAGTCACACCCAGAAGCACCTGCACTGAAGTCCGCAGGTGCACAACAGCACCCAGTGTCGTCTGTCCCCAGAGCCATGCCATGGCCAGCTGCCCCTCCACCTGCGGGGACACACAAGCTCTTCCCTCTGACCCTCCTACAGCTTTGCAACATTTGACGCTCTCTCTTGGCCTCGGTGCTGTTTCCCTCTGCGCTCTCGGAGCGGGCAGAAGTCCCCTCATTCCATGCTGTCAGGCGGCCTTGCCGGAGAATTAGGAGGCCCTTATTTGGCTCCATGCACTGGAGCGTGCCCATGAGCTGGGGCGGGCCGTGCCTGGGGGGGGGGGGGGGGGGGGGGCCCGGGGACTCACTGACCGGGGGTGTGGGTAGACGCTAGCACGCTTGTGTTCTCACGGGCGCCCTGGAACATAGTCTCCACAGACAGGCAGGCAGCTTTCATTCAATCTTTATTTTTCAATGTCAGTTTAAGATTTTGAATGCTGAGCACAACATTTTGTGTTCCAAGCATATTTTAAAACATGGTTTGTTTCCTTTCAAGACTAAACTTTTTTTTTTTTAAAGGGTGTATGTTTTCCAGGATTCTCATCCCTGTAGAATTTAGCTAGAGTGCTTCAGGCTTCTTATCCACACCCTCCGCCTGTGTCCTCCACACAGGACGTACAGCGTGCTGGGTACTGATAATCGCCTGCACCTGTAACAGCCACACTGTTCTTAGGTTCTGGAATGTTTGCAGCTAAATGAACAGCAGCTCTACAAGCTCAAAGAGATCAAGAAGTCAGAGCTTAGCTCAGCAGCTCAACCGTGTGGGCGCCGGGGTCTTAGCGAGTGCCCGGCAGGCTCCTCACAGACACAGAGCGGCCGCTTTGGCTCCAGCCATCACATCACCTTTCAGGCAGTAACACATGGCTGACTCCTGCTCACCTCTCAGTGCTCTTCAGGCAAGGGGGTAGAGTTTGGAAAAAGGCAGTGAGCCATTCGACTTTTTAATTGTTTTGAAAAAAAATTATATATATCTATAATTTGCAAAACCCTTCTGAAATGTTCTAAAGGAAAAAACTGGAGAAGAGAAAACGCTCTGCACATAAGTCTCAGGGAACGGTCCGACTGTCACATTTTTTAAATTAATTTTTCCTAAATTGGAGACTTTAAGCACAATTTCTCTGCTCACAATTTAAGAAGTTGGTAAAATTCATTTGATCACACGTCATGCTTAAGAAGAGATTCAGCTGCTATGTTTCCCGGTGTCAGGGCCGCCCCCGCGTCGAGAGCAAACGGTTCCAGGGAGATGGAGCCCCGCGCAGCCAGCACCCCTGGGTCTCCAAGTGAAGGGCCCTAACATCAGCATGAATCTGGGAGGAAGGCCTGGAAAGTTCTGACACCCCTTGTACACATCCTTTTTTCCTGGACGATGTGCAGCTTGCAGAAAAGACATGGCAGGACTACGCTTTGGGGAAAATCTGGGAAAAAGTAAGAGATGGTAAAGGGTTCACCCAACAGCTGGTTTGTGTACTTTGAGGCAGGGTCACTAACGTCGCTGTCAGGACAAAGACCTCGGTTCCCCACTTACAATCTGGAAAATGTGGCCCATGATGGAGGATTGTTGGCCTTAAAAATGTAGGACATCCTGCCCCCTGCTCCTACGTGGATGGACCCGGGGGACCAGAGGCTCGGTGAGACAAGCCAGACACAAGGCAGAGACCACACGGTCCCGCTTCTGCCAGGCCCCTCGAGACAAACTCCTAGATGCGGGGAGCAGGAAGAGCAGGACGGGCCCCCGAGAGCCCTGGACACACTGTGCCCATGGCCAGCCCGGCTGAGCCACATGTAGGAGGGCCTGTGAAGAGGCAGGACTTCTGTTAAGTGTTCTTATCATGGGAAGAGTGAAAATAGAAAAACAGAGAAAGAAGAGCCTTGCCAGTTCTGGTTCTGAGGCCCGTGGAGCTCAGCTTTGCCCATGGGGAGCCAACAGGGTGCCCACGGGTCTATCCACGGGGTGCCCAGGCGGTGCCCACGGGTCTGCCTGCAAGGAGCTCACAGGTCTGCCCACGGGTCTGCTCATGGGGCCAGCCTCAGGGGGCTCTGTTGTCCTGGGTGTTTAGAGAGCAGGAGACCTCCATCCGGTCCCCTACTTGCCCCTGTGGCCCTGCCCTGGAGACCCTGCCCAGCCCTGAGGAGCTGAATCCCTGATGCTGAGGCCCAGAGTCCCATCAGGTGGGGCTACCAGAGTGACAGCAAATGCTGGCGCCCACTGAGGCCCTTTCTCATGACCCAGGCATATGAGCACTTTTTTTTTTTAATGTTTATTTATTTTTAAGAGAGAGAGAGAGAGACACAGAGCATGAGCGGGGGAGGGGCAGAGAGAGAGGGAGATAACAGAATCCAAAGCAGGCTCCAGGCTCTGAGTTGTCAGCACAGAGCCTGATGCAGAGGCTCAAACTCAACGAACCGTGAGATCGTCACCTGAGCCAAAGCTGGATGCTGAACCGACTGAGCCCCCTGGACGCCTCCAGAGATAAATTCTAGTGTCTAGGCTCCTACCTTTTAATTACATCCACTGGTGCCTTGGTGCTCCTGGCCCGTGCTTTGCGCTTACGGAATTCCTCATGGGGACCCTGCGTTCTCCATGCCGGACGTATTGCACCCGCTCAGGGTCACCCACCCCCTGCCGTGTCCTTCCTGTGCCTGTTGACCTCATGCTGACGAGGAGATTTGCTCAGCACCAGCACCAGAAGCTGGTCTCCTGGACACGCGCCACATAACGTGGGCAGCTGTGGGGGCCCCTGCCCGCAGGTGGGTTTCCGCAGGCACTCGCTGCCCCAGTGCGCAGAGCAGCTGAATGTCCATTCCTCGAGTGGCACTGCCTCCTGCATCCACGGACACGCGCGAGCGAGAGTGTGACCTCCGTCTGTGTCCCTGCCCTTCACACGACAGTGACGCTGCCCCCTTCACACGACAGTGACGCTCCCCTCGTCCCCGCGTGGGAAGGGACTTAGTGACCTGCACGCACAAGGAAGGAGTCCCCATTTCAAACGTGGTCACGGCGGTGCTGTAATAGCGGCCCATTTCCAGTCACGGTTTCCTTTCCTGCTCCTAATTAATGCTGCTTCTTCAAAGAACAGTCTGACGCTTAAAGGAATAAATATTTCTTCCATTATTCTTCTGATGTATTCAGCAGTTTCCTCGGAGCAGTGGCGTGTGTCTGCCGATTTGCATAATCCCACTGCTGAAGGGAAATTGAAAACTCTGAGCTAGAAATAAATAGGCTTCACTCAGTCAATTATTTATAAAACCAACGTGAATTTCGGAGCTTCTCTTCAGAACCGAAATGTGATTTCGGGGCCTCAGATAAAGTCAGAACGTTGTCAGGCGCGCCCAGAGAACCAACCATTTCTGCACGTGAGAACTGAGCCCCCAATGCCAACAAGTCGCCACAGTCCCTTGGTTGCTGGGGCTTGGCTGGAAGGGCACTGCTCATGACAAGGACTTGGAGGACAGTGGGAAGAGCCGCGGACGCCGTCTGAGCAAGATCCCTGGGAAGCGGTGACCCCCTCCCCCAACCGAAGGCCCTCCCCTGGCTTTGAAGAAGTACATTGCTCGTTGCGGCCTTCTGCAAACACCCGCCAAATCTGTATTTGTGTTATCTCCATGAAAATCAGGGCAATTTTCCCCACGAACTCAATGAGACAGTCTGCAAAAAGTCACCATTATTACTGAGTCACCCCTGGAAGAGTTTACTCACAGCAGCTTTAGAGGCAAGCCTTTTACTGAAGGGAAATATTGGACGAGCGAAAGGGAAATACGTTTTCACTGTTTTTCGTGTTTGTGGTTGGGCTGTGATAAAACCTTTGCCACAGGCTGAAAGTCGTACATGACTGGGCTTAGCCTCTGCCTCTGATGGTTATGTCTGACCCCTCATGTTTTCCATATTGGACGGGCCGCTGTGTCCTGAACAGACAGCCATGTGGAACTTTCCTTTCTGCTCAGTAGACATCCACTGTCCAGAAAGCTCAGCATATTTGCACTTGTGTTTTGGTATCTGGAGCTCAAATGCATGCTGGTGCCAGGACAGGGAGGCACTGACTATTGGGCTGAGGCTCATCCCCGGCCACCCCTCGGAGGCTCTGGCATCACCCACCTGCTCTCTCCCAGAAGCTGGGCCTGGGAAGGTGCAGCTGGGGACACTCTGAGCATGTGAGCTGGCCTAAACGTGGCTCTCATCAGAGGTGGGGAAGTGTATGTGGCTTGGGACTTTGGCCCTGCGGCAGCCATCCTTTATGGCATATGGAAAGCAAGCGATTGCAATCCAGTCCCCCACCCTGTCCCAGTCTTGGGAGAGGCCTGGGGGTGGCCGGGCCCTCCTCTGCAGGGGCAATGCTATGAAATATGGGCTGTGTCTTCTCCACATGGGGTTTCCGGTCCCCCAAGTGAGGGTTCTCTGGTGTGACTGGGTCAGAGCACTTCCTGTTGCTAGTGTAAGGTAAACATAAGGTTGAACAGTGAGGTGGGACAGGACAGCCTGCCCGTGCCTGCTCGGGGGTGGGGGTGGGGGTGGGGGAGGGGTGGTGGCTGAGGCTGCAAAGCCAGACTCCAGGGCTCCTTTCTCCAACTGCAACCCCCCTGGGGCTGGGGTGGCCATGGCCAGGGCTCCTCTGGACGGTCTGCACCTGGGGAGCCCCGGTCCTCCGTCTGAGGGCCTCACAGCAAGTGCGTCCCCAGTTCCCACAGAAACAATTAGACTCTGCAAGGGCTTCCTGACAAGAACAGCTTCACGGCAAATATGCTAAATAGGGAAGATTCTTGTCCCCGGGAGCACCTATCAGAGCATGATGAGAACAGGCTTTCAGTCGGGACTTGAAACCCACACAAAGCACGAAATAACAAGATTAATGAGGGCCGTCGGGCCACCAGGGCCTTCCGGAACATGGGGCAGGGTCACTGACAAGCAGGCAGGGTGTGACAAGATGTGACGGCTCGCCCCAAATCAGTCTCTGGGTTTCACGTGACGCCAATTCTTTCCATGTCTTAGAAGGATTTCGGAATGAATGAAATGTTGGAGAGAAAAGCCCAAAGATACAGGGAAGCCTATATGAGAGGTTATCAGAGCTTCTGAACCAAAACAGGCACCATCAGGGATTCACCGTCCGTAAGAAAGTGTCGTCGCCAAGTTAAAACCTCCAGAAGAAGAAGGTGTGCACAGAAGAAAGGCTCGCAGATCAAAGGAAACATGTCACGTCTGAAACTTTGGAGCTGGAGTTTCCAAGGACAGACGGAAGGACGCATTGATGGATGTTCTCGGAACAAGTGGGTAGCAGACTTGAGAGCGAGCATATTGGATCCATACCTTCTATCACTAAAATTAAATTCAGCTCGATTTAGAATAAAGAATTACATGGAAAAAATAAGACCTTGACAACTAGAGGAAAGCATAAAATTATATTATTATGGGAGACAATTTCCTCAGCTCTGAAGCAATGGGAGAAATCAGAGGGAAAAATAGATTTTCAACATAAAAATGTTAAAGTACAGTATCATTAGAAAAATCTAGGGGCCCCTGGGTGGCTCAGTCAGTTAAGCTCCGACTTTGACTTAGGTCATGATCTCATGGTTTGCGGGTTCGAGCCCCACGTTGGGCTCTGTGCTGACAGCTCGGAGCCTGGAGCTACTTTGGGTTCTGTGTCTCCCTCTCTCTCTGCTCCTCCCCCCTCTCAAAAATAATAAACATTAAAAAAATCTGAAGTTAGAAGGAGGAGAGCTGAATGTGGAAAGTTTCTGTGGGGTGTAGGTAATAACTCCCCACCCCCAAGTCAGGGAGGACACAAGCACGGATGATGGATACAAAGTGTCTGACCAACGGATGCTAACAGCGGCCACAGTCACGGCCACGGCCACACTCGGGGTCTGTGACACATGAAGCCATTGCTGACTTTTGTGAGGAAAAACTAGAATCCCATAGAAATACAGGGCAAGGGTTCGAAGGGACAAAATCGTCCTTTACCTGTTTCTCCTTCCATTTGAATGCTTTGTCTTTTGTCTGTAAAAGAGAAATACAAATAGGAAACAATCATCTGAGAAATGGGTCAACTCCTTTAGATTAAACCTCTTGGATTCCTTCACGCCCGTGCCCATTCGAGTACTGTAAGGAAGTGACACCCATCGCCTGCATAAAAGCCAGAGCCCACCCAGACTCTGTCTGTTCACATGCACCGTCAGAGGCCAAGGGCAGAGTGTTGTCAACACTCTGAAGCCCCGAGGACAGGGACGCGGCATGCTGGCCGTGGAGGACGCTGTCTGCCGGACCTGGCGAGGAAATCCAAATTTCATTCTTTAGAAGATCCTTGATTTCCCGGGAAAGACGAGGAGAGACTCCCTCCTCCCATTCTTCGGAGCATCTACCTCAGAAAACCTGCAATTGTACGTTTTCTCTCTGACCCCTGGAGATGTATGGAAATCCGCATGAAAGCAAAATGAGCCTCTCGGCAGCTTCACAAACCAGGGGCATCTGGGATCTGGAGCAAAGCCTCTTGGGGATGTGGACACCCAGGACAGAGCGCCTGGTGTCCCAGCATCCGTGGAAGTGTAACGGCGGCAGGCACCCGGTCTTTGCAAGCCCCTCCTGTCGTGGACAGAGGGGGCGTTCGCTTTTCTTCCGTGTGAGGCCCGGCACCCAGCACAGGCCAGTCCTGCTCCTGTGGGACCTTTAGCTTAAACAGTCTGACTTTTCTTTGTTTATTTAAAAAAAATTGATTTTAGGGGCTCCCGGGGGCTCAGTCGGTTAAGTGTCTGACTTCGGCTCAGGTCATGATCTCGAGGTTCGTGAGTTTGAGCACCCCGTTGTGCTGCTTCGGAGACTGTGTCTTGCTCTATGTCTGCCCCGCCCTAGGCTACGCATCCCCTTCTGTTTGGAGGCGCACCTGCTGGGTAGGGTGGCCGTGGGAGGCTTGTCTGGGTGCAGGTTGGTGGGGTCAGGCCAGGAGCAGACAGGTGTGGGGCTGCCCAGCAAACACATCTCCCGGGGCCTCGCGTGCACGTGAGGCAGGTCTATCCCTGTCTGTCTGTCTGTCCAGAGGGCCCTGCAGGACATGTGCCCTGTTTCAACGAAGTGGAGAGTGTCTGTCGGGTGTCTACGAGGGGCTGGGCGGCTCGGCACCCGGACGGGTCAGCAAGGGACCTCCCTGCTGTCAGTGCCCAGCACCTTCTCGCAGGGCTGTGCCTGCGTTTGGCTGACCCCTCCTCCGGGAAGCCCACCATCCCAGGGAGAGCAGGGCCAAAGTTGCAGTTTGGAGCCTCTGCCCCCTCCCCGTGTCCTGGGCCCTCCCCAGGGAAGGGGCCCACGGGCTCGGACCCCCTCCCCCTCACAGAGCCCCCTGCTCATAGCAGGGACATGGCACATTTTCCTCAAACTGGGTTGAGCTCAGCAGAGATATAACCGAGTCCCCAGGAACTTGCCTCCAGAAGCTTGTCTGCCTCCAGGGCCCTACGGGAACTATTTCAGTGGCTGCTTTAGTTTCGTTTCCTGAGTGAACAAGTGAGAAGGCCAGCTGGGGGTCTGTGGAATCACCATGCTCTCGGAGCTGTACCTTGTGATCCACGCAACCAGGGAGGGGGTCCTGGCTCTGCTCTGTCCCCAGGAAGCTGCTGGGGCGTCCCTGGTCCCTCCCAGGCCTCCCCTTCCCCCGGATAAAACCTCCCCGAGGGTCCTGCTTGGAGGGGCCCCGAGGCGCTCACTCAATCCCCCACGGATTACACGTTTTCACCATCTGTGGTCTGTTAAGTGGCACAGAGATTACCCACAGCCACCCAGAAGGGCTGTCATTTCTGTCCCTGACCTTGGACGAGGACCTTCACCCCCAGAGGACTCGGCCTGGTCACCAGAAAGACTAGAAGCCCAGAACTCATCAGCCCAGCCTCCAGGGAGGGGACAGGGCTTGTGGACCAGCCTCCATGAAGAAGTTCCGTGGAACCTTAAGTTCAAGGGGGGAGAGGTTCTGCGGCACCCTAGTGGCCGTGTGGACAACAGGGTTTGCTCCCACACGCGGCACACACAGCCACCGTTCTAGCGCTGATGGTGCCATCATTAGGTGCTGCAGTCCCGAGTGAGAACCGCCATGTGAGGGTGCTGGGTGGGGGGGACACACTCGGACATCCGTGAGGGCCACAGACACGGGCAGGCGTCCAGCCACCTCCTGAGGGCGCAGGGGGGAGGTGAGGGCCGGTGGGGTGGGGCGACCCCGGGGCCATGAGGACGGGGGAGGCTCCATGACCATGCAACCAGCGGTAAGGAGGCCTTTCCCGTCTGGGGACCCTTGCTGAGGGCTACCGTCAGATGCTCTTGCCCTTGTGGGCTCATGGACATGGCTCACGGCATCGTTAAGCTTCCACTTTATGTACGTATGTATGTATTTTGAGAGAGAGAGAGAGGCAGAAAGGGGCAGAGACAGAGAGAGGGAGAGAGACAGACTCCCAAGAAGGCTCCGCTCTGTCAGCACAGAGCCCAATGTGGGACTTGAACCCTCGAACCATAAGATCATAACCTGAGCTGAAACCAAGAGTCGGCGCTTAACTGACTGAGCCCCCAGGCGCCCCAAGTTTCCACCTTTATGTGAACTTTAATTAGTAGGTTTCCCGACTCCCGCCAGCCACCCAATCCAGCCACCCAATCTGTAAACCCTGAAGGACGTGCCCGCGGTGCTCCAGGCTCAGCGGCTCCTACTTCCGGGCATCTCCCTCCGGCGACCCCCCAAGAGGAACAGGTGTACAAGCCCAGGTGTCTCGGAGGGACTTCCCTCGAGTCAGGTCTAGTCCCCACGAGAAACTGACGCTTGTGAGCGTTCGGTGTTTTGACTGTTGCCTGGTGATGCGCTGCGGGCTCGTTTTCTGTGCCTTCACGTGTATTTGCACATTTCCGCGCCTTTGTCACACATGGAACGGGAAACTGGTCCCGTCCCCGGATCTGTCTTATCTGGAATTCGCTCCTGCCCAAACGAAGACACGGGCGTCTCCCTCCACCTCCAGTGCTGGGTCTGGGGGACGACCCGGGGACGTTAGCGGTCCTCCTCTTCCGGCCCGCCCGTGTGACTGCAGATTAACCGTCCCCTTCTCTGGAGCGTGCAGCCGTGGTCCCTGAGGCCAGTGGCCGGGGTATTCTCACCGCGCACGTGCACCTGTCCGGGCGTTGCCCCGCCTGTCATCGGTCTTTGGCCCCATCCCTTGGGGCAGGATGGAACTCCAGGACCCACACGGGACCCACAGGACACGCCAACGAGATCACGGGAAGGCGGGGGAAGCCGTACCAGCTCTCTGTGGCTGCCCGCAGCACACGGAAGAACCCAAGACCCTGGCGGGGCCACGGTGCCCACGGCAGGGGAGGGGGGCTTGCAGCCTGAACCTGACCCCAGCAGTCCGCAGGCAGGGGCCAGGGAGGGAGACTCGATCAACAGGAGCTGGAAAGTGACGGAGGGTGTGTCATCACGCGAGAGGCCCCCGAGGGGTAAGGCCAGGAAAGACCATGCGTGATTGCTCAGGCCTCGGAAACACAACTGTCCCCACGCAGATCCCATGCCCAGGCTGGGACACGGGCATCCCGTGTGCACCGAGGAGGATAATACCGAGCGCCAACGGAACCCCAGCCTCAGGGACTTGCGGCAGGGCCACAGAAGACGGTTGTGCCCTGGAAGTTGAAGGTGTAGGAAGTGGAGAAACACGCAGGCCAGTTAAGTCCTGGAGCCGGACAGAGATGTAAAGACACGAGCAACAGAGAACGTCCTGGAAGCTGCCGGGAAGACGCCGCCATGCCCATGGGCAGCAAGAGGGAAATGGTCCGAGCCTGGGAGCCAGGGAGGAGGGGAACAGCAGTCCTGAAGGACAAGAGCCGCGGATCCGAGATTCCACACACGGGCAGGGAATGTCCTTCAGGGGCGACAGTGACAGACACACCCCCAGTGCTGGCGAGCGGCCGTTTCCAGAAAGGTTGCAACATCGGCCACAAGGAGAACAGAGACGCCGGCCATGTGGGCAAAGGTACTGCCTGCTCCTCTCCTCCTGAGCTCCTGAAATGTATGATAGTTCAGAGCATGAATTGCTGCTGCTTGAAGGCGCTGCTGGTGTCCGTGGGGACGGTGGCCTCTGCAGGAGGGGCCTTGCTGGCGGGGGGCGTTCTGTATCTACCACACGTGGTAAAACGTGGACTCTAAGTGGCCCGGGAAGGCCAAACGCTGGGATCCCGTGAGCAGCCGGTGCACAACGGACAGGAACAGACTAGGGTAAATCATCCGTGATCAAAGGGAAATCTTCAAGGGAAATAGGGAAAGATTTCAGACCAACAATGAAAACACACAGATTTTTAGGATGGGGCTAAGGCTGCATCCAGAGCATCCGAGACCATCTATGCTGTTAAAGGAGAAAGGTCTTGAATCAGTAACCCAAGTGTTCACATTAGAAAGCCAGAAAAAGTGGCACCTGGGTGGCTCAGTTGGTTAAGCATCCGACTTTGGCTCTGGTCATGATCTCACGATTCATGGGTTTGAGCCCCGCGTCGGGCTCTGTGCTGACAGCTCAGGGCCTGGAGCCTGCTTCGGATTCCGTATCTCTCTCTCTCTCTGCTTCTCCCCCACTCACACTGTGTTTCTGTCTCTCAAAAATAAATAAACATTAAAAAAAAAGAAAAGAAAACCAGAAAAAGAAGAGTCAAGTCACCCAGGGAAAGCATGGTCTAAATCAGGATTTATTTCATCAGCAAAAATGCTGATTTCTCCTTTATCGCATTTGTGCATGTAACTAAAACCTCCTTTCAGACTGTGTTAGTTCGACCCTCTGGGAAACATTCTTGTCTCATTCCAGATATTGATAAGTGTCACCATCAAGTAAAACCTGAGAAGATCACTTGAAATGGGTTATTCTTTTTGATAAGGGATGCCTTTCTTCTATTACTTGTTCAATAAAACTCTTAAAGTTAAGAATGGATATTGAACTTAATTTTATTTGCATCTTGCTTATTTTGAATGAATGCAGCTAAGTGAAAATGAGGTGTGGATGGGAACAGAGGGGGGTGATTTTTTAAAAAATTATCATGATAAACTTTACATCTGGTGAAGTCCACTTGTTGCCAAAGAACGTACGAAAAAATCCATAAGAAATGTTCAATTTCCTTCAGAGGAAATTTGAAACCAAAAGAAGAATTTATATGAAAGTTTGTAGAGAGAGTAATTGAAAATCCACTTGCAAAACTATCACAATTGCATAATGTCTGTATTAGAATCTGCATAGTCTCAGTATTTCTAACAGTGGTCACTATATCAAGTTATTTCTTTGTTACAAGTTAGGCACATGCTAACGATAATTTAAGAAGCTCGTACATGGTGCACTTGGTGAGATCCTAGCCCCAGGCCCACGGCCGGCATCTGCTCTGTCCACACTCCGGTCTGGAACCCGAGGGCCTAAGAGGACTGTGGCGTGCTCGCTGCAGAGTGCCGAGTCACGCTGACCACACTTCATTGCTCCGCTCTCTGCGAGAGCCTGGCTGATGGTCTTGGCCGTGGGGCCTGACCTGCAGGAGAATGGGGGAGCCCTCGCCAGCCCAATGGCCTGGACCAGGGGTCTCACAGCTCTGGAGGCTGGATCCCCCGGACCGAGGGGCCAGCCAGCTGGGCTCCCGGTGGGGGCCTCTTCCTGGCTTGTGGATGGTCGCCTTTGCGCTGTCCTCATGTGGCAGAGGGCGTGAAGTCCTCTTCCGACAGGGCCGCTAATCCTGTCCTGGGGGCCCCGTACTCAGTACCTCATCTAACCGGACCACTCCCAAAGGCCCCACCTCCTGGACCAGCACATGAATGTTAGGGTCTAAGCATGGCTTTGGCCCAGAACTTCGTGCGAGCGGAGTCAAGGCGCATAAGGAGTGCAGGTGTGGCTGGCACCTGCTTCAGTCTGCACATCCTACACCTGCCGAGCCCTGGGGCCTTGCCAGGCACCCGCCGCTGGCCTGAGTACCGGCCCCCGTACGCCTGCTGGGGCTCTGTATCCCCGACCCCTCCGATGGCCAGCGCGGGGCTGCACGGGGTTCTGCGAGACCAAGACCGACTGGTTTTGAGTCAAGGGTTGACAGGAGCAATTCTCCATTTGTACAGGTGTCCCTTTCCTGGGGCTGCCAGAGCCAGTCCGGCCAGACTTGGTGGGTGACAGCAAGAGAAACCATCTCACAGCTCGGAAGTCTGAGATCCCGGTGGGGCAGGGCCAGGCTGTCCCCGGGGGCTCTGAGGGAGACCTCCAGGTGTTCCCGGCTTGTGGCCACACCTGCCTCTGTCCCCGCATGGCCTCTGCTCTGTGTCTCCCTTTGTTCCTGTGTCCTCTCCTCTATGTGAGGACACAAGTCTGGATTGGGGGTCCACCCTCAAGGCACAATGTCCTCATCCTGAGATCCTTAACCAATCGCACCTGTTTCCAGATACAGCCTTGCTCTGAGGTCCCAGCGGTCCCGAATTTGGGGTGACGGGGGGCCCACCGGTCCCCGGTGTGTCTTTGTTTCTGGGCTCCCCAGCCCGCTCACCTGCTTGGGGAATGAGGTGACACAAGGTGACACAAGGTGGCTTCTTGGGTTTACGCCTTGAGTGCTTCCCTGTCCTCATTCCGCCCCACCTTCTGCTCCTTCCCTCCTCAGTCTTCCTGTCTGGCTCCTGTTCCAGCTCTGCCCAGAGTGCTGCCCCAGTCCCGGGTCGGGTGGGATTCCTGGGAAGGGGTCAGCATAGGAGGGTGGGGGTCTGCAGGGCCAGCCTGGCAGGGTTAGGTCACTTCTGGGAAGAGCCCACGTGGCCATGGCCGGGGGACAGGAGGCCGGTAGCCTGCAAGCACACTGCTGGGTGTGGCTCTGTGTCTGGGCAGGGCAGGCCCCGTGTCCTGGGAAGAGCCCCCACGTGCCGGAGGAGCAGGAGGGGCAGTGGGAGGGTGGTGGTGGGGGTCGGGGCCTGGGAGCAGCGCTGGACGCTTGGAGGTGATTTTCTGCGTGTCAAGAGAGCTGGTGAGCACACAGAGCCAGGCTATGTCAGCGGAACATGAAATGAGGGCAACAGACAGTAGGCTTGTGGGACTGGCGCGGGGGAAGGAGCGGGAACACCTCAGCGGTGGGGTAGATGCGGTCGGACTAGAGGGACCCAGCAGAGGAGCCCCCCTCCCCCCCCGAGGCCATGCTGGCAGCCAGCCTCGCTTCCCCACTCCCAGCCTCAGACCAGAAACGCATCCACCGCCACCTGTGGGTGGTGATGGGGCCCCAGCGGTGTCCCTTTCCATGGTAGGCACCTGTGCGCCCTGCAGGTCGAGCTCTCGCCGCTGATGGGATGATCTGTGCCCTGCTCAGTCCTGTGCTCCGCCCCCTGCTCCCCAACGTGGGTGCTCCCCCACGTGGGTGCTCCCCCCAACGTGGATGCTCCCCCCAATGTGAATGCTCCCCACAACGTAGGTGCTCCCCTCAATGTGAGGGCTCCCCCCAGCATGGATGCTCCCCTCAACATGGGTGCTCCCCCTATACATGGGTGCTCACTGTGCTCCCCCCACTCCCCATTGTGGGACTCATCTCACCGGCTCACCCAGCAAACTCCCTGCACAAATCCCCCTTCGGCTCCCGAGAGCCTCCCAACCCGAAGCAGAGCCTGGTGGTAATGATATCTAGGGGGATAGCATGAGGGCTGAAGGAGGCATCGGGGGATTATGAACTGCCCCCTGCAGGCTAACGGGGGGGGGTGTCTCAGTGCAGCTCCAGGGAAGGCAGGTAGATATGGGGGCCAAGGAGTGAGGGTGAGACGCCCCTTGCTAGCTGGCAGGGGGCTGGGGGCCACGCTCCATCTCCCAGGCTTCAAGGGGCACGGTGGCTGTTCCCTGCACTCACCAGGGCTCTGCAGATCCGCAGCAGGACAAGGCTGGGTGTGCAGTGTGTGGGGCGCAGGCCAGAATTAGACCTTGGGCAGGGGGTCCCCGAGCAGGGGGCAGGCGGGATGTGAGGGCCGGAGGCGACATTAAAAACCACACATCGCTTGCTCCAGAAAGCACTGTGAGCATCAGAACTATATTTGGATTGGAGCAGCCGATGACTTATTGGCAAAATATTGCAGCAGATGCTGGGGGAGGCTTCGCCTGGGGGAGGCTTCACTGGGGGTGTCTGGCCGCTCAGCTTCCAGAAATTCTGGGTTTGATGTGATTTAATTTTTTGTGAAATATAATGTCTTTTAAAAAGGTTGAGAGCTCCAATATAAGCCATTTATAGTTGTTAGAAAGGTATTTTTCTTTTCAAAATAATTTAAAGTAATCCATGATGACGGGACACGACGGTTCGGCTCCTGAGAGCCTGGTGAGGGCCGGACCAGAGTGGGCGTGTCCACATCGATATTTAATTCGCCCTTCACACTAACCCCCCGAAATTGAGTAACATCCTTTCTCCTTTCAAAATAAATTAGGCATCATAGAGAGCCAGCGAGGAAAATGGATTCTCTCATTTCTAATGAAGATAAAGCACCTCGCTCGAAAGGCACCGGGTTTTCGAGCAAGCATCTTCCCAGGACGTGCGGGCAAATGTCAGGGTGTCTGTCCAGCCTCCTTCTCTAAGTACTGCTCTGTCCCCCTTGAAGGCTTCCTGACCCCAAGCTCGGCTGCTGTCAGACACAGAGGGAGCTTGATGGACTGAAATCTGGTTTTCTCTGCTGAGCGCGGAGCGATAGCTGGCCAGGAGATGGTGCAGCCAGGCGGCGATCTTGTGAAGAAGAAACGTTCACTCTGGCCTGCGTGGTCCTGCCCAGCCCTCTGTGCAGCCCGAGAAGCTCACAGTCCACATGAGAGGTCCTCAGATGTCACAGAACCTCCCAGAGGGCATGTCACTGGGCCCAGCTCCGTGTTTCTGTGTTTCTCTGTGTTTCTGCTTCAGCAGGTCTGGAGTGTGGCATTTCTGGTAAGTTCCCCAATGATGCTAATGCTGCTGGTCTGGGAACCGCATGTGAGATCTGCTGCTCTAGGAAGTGAGGATGCTTCCTGTTCAAATACAGGGACAAGCGTGATTAGCACAGAGATGCAGTCTGGAACTGGGAACATTCCAGGAAGTCACTCCTCTGTCCTGAAGTCAAGAACCTGATGCAGAATGGGGGCAGGCCCTGGTAAGGCAGGAATGATGTGCCTTCAGGTATGGCTTGCTCTAGGCATTCAGAAATTCATAGAACAGGATAACGTGAGGGTTCACACTTTCAGAAAAATATCATAAATCTACACACTTTTCTTAAGTGTATAGCTTCCTGAGGTTTTTTAAACCTGTGTACCCCTGTGATGTCACCCAAATGAAGAGTAACTGTACACCTTCAGCACCTCCTGTATCATTTCCCTTCTGGGTCTGTCTCTCCCAAACCCAGGCGGCGGCTGTCTGATTTGGTTCAGTGTAGATTAGTGTGATTGTTCTCAAATGTCCCCAGAATGAAAGCATGTGCTGCAGGTGACAGAGGTTTGCCCTTTTAAATGGTGTGTGGCATCAGCCTTTAAAAAACTTGCTACGTTGAAATAATTGCAGATTAACAAGAGCTTGCAAAAATAGTGCAGAGAGGTCTGGGTGCCCCGTAGTGGTTACGGGTCCGTCATTTATCACATGTGTGAGTGCCCAGCATCTCAGAGCTGCTCCGTCTTAGTCCCCCAAGCCCCCAGGGGTCACACCCGCCTTCCTCCCCCCAGGTACCACCCCAACCCACGGAAATCAGCAGCCTCCTCCCGTCCACCACGATTTTGTCATTTTAGGAGTATTGATTACGCAGTGTGATTATGTACTCTATAAACGACACCATGCCGTCCGGGTAGCCTTCCTCCCCTGAGAGTAATGCCCTTCGATTGTCACGTTCTTGTGTGTCAACGCCTCACCCTTTTCCTGACCGAGTGCCGATCCATGGTGGGGAGGAGACAGGCTCATTCACCTGCTGAAAGACATTTTGTCTGCTTCTGATCCGGGCTGTTTCCGCTGAAGCTGATATTTGCACAGGAGCGTTTCCGGGGATAGAAGTTTCCATCTCTCTGGAATACACACCCCGAAGTGAGATGGGGGGGTAGGTCCCAAGTACGCATTTGGTCTTTCGAGAAACCACCAGACTGGTTTTCAGAGCGCCTGAGCCAGCTCGCATCCCGCCAGCACCAGGAGAGACCCAGGTTGTCTGTACTCTCGGCAACACTGCTGTTATTGCTGGTTTAACGTAGCTCTGCTCTCAGGTGTGAAGGAATAGCTCGTGGATCGTGTCTGCACTTCCTCTACGGGGGAGGGACACTGAGCATCTCCCCATGTGCTCACTCAACCCTTGAACACCCTTGCGATTTCCTTGCAAACACCTCACGATTTCATGTTTAATTTCTGCAGAGTTTTAAGGGCTCTTTATATATTCTACATGTTTTCAAGGTATTTTCTTTAATGTCTTTTATTCATTTCTGAGAGAGAGAGAGGGAGCATGAGCAGGGGAGGGTAAGAGAGAGAGGAAGATACAGAATCTGAAGCAGGCTCCAGGCTCTGAGCTGTCAGCACAGAGCCTGATGTGGGGCTTGAACTCACGAACTGTGAGATCATGACCTGAGCTGAAGTCGGACGCCTAACTGACTGAGCCACCCATGCGCTCCGATTCTACATGTTTTCAGATCCACTTCATTGTAAACATTTCCCCAAGTTTGTCTTTTAATTCTTTGCATGGTGTTGTTTTTTGTTTTTGTTTTGTTTTGTTTGTTTTTTTGCAGAGCTAAGGTTTTGAATTTTGATTAAGTTCAACCAATCAATTTCTTTCTGTTATAGATCATGTTTTTGGTGTCGTCTCTGAACTCTGTACGATACTCTAGACCCGGAAGATTTTCTGCTATGTTTTCTCCCAAAAGTTTATAGTCTGACATTTTATACTTCAGACCACGATCTATTTTGAGTGAGACATAAGTCAAGGCTCATTTTGGGGGCACCTGGGAGGCTCAGTCGGGTGAGCGTCTGACTCTTGATTTCTGCTCAGATCATGATCTCACAGTTGTGGGTTTGAGCCCCATGTCAGGATCTGTGCTGGGTGAGGAGCCTGCTTGGGACTCTCTCTCCACCCCTCCATCCCTCTCTCTATCTGTCGAGTAAATAAATAAACATTTTTAGAAAGTTAAAAGACTTATTTTGTTCCTTTGCCTGTGGATGTATAACCGCTCCAGGTGCATGATGGGAATCTCTACAAGGAATTGTTTCTACAATCTCTCCTAGCAGCCTGCGGGCTGAACCCAGGAGGGTCTGTGTGGACTCCTGCTCTGGTCCACTGCTGTCTGGGCTCTGGGTCCCCTGGTCCTCTGCACCGTACCTGTGCCCTAAACCTCAGAGCCAGGTGAGTGATTCCCCACACTTGATTCTTCTTTATCAAAATTATCTGAGCTCTTTTTCTTGTCTATGTACATTTTACAGCCACCTTGTGCAAATTTATGAAACACATTGCTGGATGTTGGTAGAATAGCAGCAAACCTGTACCTCAATCTGAGAGGGATCGGCCTCTTTCTGTGTCGGGTTTTCCGTACAAAACTCTGTTTTTCCATCTCCTCCGATCATGCTGAGTGAGTACTTCCTGTGCGCTCCGTTGACACAGAATGCTTCATTTTTCCAGCAATTATAAAAGGCATTGCATTTTTTATGTTTATTTATTTTGAGAAAGAGAGAGAGAGATTGAGAGAGAGAGAATCACAAGCAGGCTCCTCACTTTAGCGAAAAGCCCGACCTGGTATTCAATCTCACAAACTGTGAGATTATGACCTGAGTGGAAATCAAGAGTCAGACGCTCAAGCGACTGAGCCACCCGGGCACCCCCACAGAAGTTATTAAGAGGCCTCGGACAGCATGAAGCCTGACAAGACACACTCGTTTCCACCTGGAAAATTCAACTTGAGGGGCACCTGGGTTGCTCAGTCAGTTAAGCTTTCAACTCCGGCTCAGGTCATGATCTCATAGTTCATGGGTTTGGGTCCTGCATTGGGCTCTGTGCTGACAGTGCAGAGCCTGGAGCCTGTTTCTAATTCTGTGTCTCCCTCTCTCTCTGCTCCTCTCCTGCTGGTGCTCTGTCTCTCTAAAATAAATAAACATTAAAGAAATTTTAAAAAAAAGAAGAAAATTCAACTTGATGGCAGTTTTGGGGGAATCACAATGGGGTCCAGAGGGAAACAGGTGGACAGCGGGTGGGGGCTCAAAGCCGTGGCCCGTGGAGCATGGGCTATGGGGAGAGCAACCCTTCCCCGTGTCACAGAGTGGGTGTCTGAGGAAGGGGAGGCCCTTGGCATAAGCCCTGGGAGTCCTTCTTAGATGACTGCATAGATGGAGGAGACATTTACTAAACTAAGACCCCCAATCGCATCCCCCAAAACTAACCAGAGCAACAAGCCACAAAGGCCAAGCAGTGTGATTTTATGGGGAAAGCGGGTAGGATTTCAGAGTTCGAGATGTCTTTGCGACGACCAGGCGAAGCGTGGGGGGTATGGGGCAGAGCAGGGGACCCCACGGGAGCAGTGTGATGGCTCTGCCACCACGGCTGCGGCTTTGCTCTGTGTTCCTGGCAATCCCGCCTCCAAGTTCCAGGAGGTAAACACGAGAGCAAACAGACCAGAAGAAAGAGGGACAAAAGTGTCCGTGCAAGTCGGACGTGAGCCGTCGTGGGAGGGGCACAGCCCTCCCTCCCTGGGATCCCCGTTATGTGGCCCCTGTGACCCCTGTGATTTTACAGCATGGAGCTGGTCCGTGGTGCAGGGGCATCGAACAGGGACCGCCGGCCCGAGGACGGGGAGTCAGTCTGTCCCCTTCATTAGCCGCATGCTCACCAGATGAAGAGGTGATGACCAGGGCTTGCTGCCGGGAGCAGAGCCGAGCGGGTCGGCCTCTGACCGGTCGGGAGAGGTATCGGACATCTCTTCTCACACCAACACAACAGATAGGCTCGGAGTGGAACCCTGGGGCGGGGGATTACAGGGACTCCCCTGGGAAACTGAACAAAAATAAAGATAGATCTTTGATTTCAAAGTAGAGTCGACCTAAATCAGCCACTACTTTTAGAGAAAGCATCATCTGGGGATGCGAGGGAGGTGTGGGTGCTGCGACACTGAGGTGGTCAGTGTCGTTGTCTAGGCATGGCTATGTGGGTTTGCACAGAAGTAAAAATTAGTGTGCCATCTTTCGTCTGTATGTTTTACTGTAGTTAAGCTGTTATGGGGTAAATTGTATCCCCCCCCACCAAAGTTCAAAGAAGTCCTGACCCCCATCACCTCATAATGTTCCCTTATTTGGAGGTAGGGTCATTGCAATTAGGTAAAATGAGGCCATCGTGAGGGAGGGTAGTCTCTACATAAAGAGGGAAAATTTGGACACAGGCACTCCCAGGGAGAGAGCCATGTGAAGATTGGGGCCATACTCCCGCAAGCTGTGGGGGCCCCCAGCTGCTGGAGAGGGGCTGGGGACAGCCACCCACATGGCCTCAGGGAGACCTGGCCCTGCTGATACCTGGTCTCAGGCTTCCAGTCCCTCCCCTGCCTCCCCTCCCCAGAGCCGGAGAGAAGGGACCACGCCGCCAGCCTGTGGTGCTGTCTTCCTGCAGCCTTGTCCAATGAATAAATAATGCCCCACATTAGTGCAAGGAAGGAGAAGAAAACACAATCACCTCACGAGACAGGGACTGTGTTTGACAAAACCCAGCACCCTTTCATGATGAAAACACTCAACCAGCCAAGAATATGAGAGACCTTCCTTCACAAGATAAAGGGCATCTGTGAAAATCCCACAGCTACCGTCACGCTCCCTGGTGAAAGGCTGATGTGCTTCCTCTAAGATCAGGAACCCGACAAAGGTCTGTTCCCACCATTCCTGTGCAATTCCATACTGCAGGTTCTCACTAGCACAATCAGGAGAAGAGGTAAAGACTCCCAGAACCCAGAGAAAGAAACAAACCTCGAACCATGAGATCATGACCTGGGCTGAAATCAAGAGTCAGATGCGTAACTGATGGAGCCCCCCAGGCAACCCCGCAGATGAGTTTAAATAAGCCAGCAGACATCCCATGATCGTGGATTGGAAGTCATGCTCTTAAAATGACAACATCCCCTAAATTATCTACAGATTCGATGTAATTCCTAGTAAAAGTCCAGTAGCTTTTTTTTTTTGCAGAAATTGACAAATTTATCTGAAAAATCATATGGAAATGCAAGCACCCCGGATAATTTTGAAAAAGAAGACCAAAGTTAGAGGGATACATTTCAGTTTCAAAAACTTACTACCAAGCGACCGTGTGTCCTGGGCAAGGATGGGCGCCCCAAACCCTAGGACCGAATCCAGAGTCCAGAATCAAACCCTCACATAAAGTTCAGCCAATCTCAACAAGGGCCTCAAGACCATTTGGTGCGAAAATAACATTCTCTTCAACAGACAGGGCCGGGACAACTGGGCGTGCACGTGTCAGACCATGAATTTGGAGCCTTACCTCGTAAAACAACATATGCCAAAACTGATTCAAAATTGATCAAATACCTAAATGTGGGAGCTAAAAGTATAATTTTTAAAAAACGTTTATTTGTTTTTGAGAGAGAGAGAGAGAGACAGCGTGAGCTGGGGAGAGGCAGAGAGAGAGGGAGACACAGAGAATCGGAAGAAGGCTCCATGCTCTGAGTTGTAAGCACAGAGCCCAATGCAGGGCTTGAACCCACGAACCGTGAGATCATGACCTGAGCCAAAGTCAGACGCTCAACAGATTGAGCCACCCAGGTGCCCCTAAAATTTTTGAACAAAACACAGATGTAAGTCTTTGTGATCTCCAAATGAGGAACGGTTTCTTATTTATAATACCTATAGCACAAGCAATGAAAGCAAAAGTGGGTAATTTGGACTACATCAAAATTAAGAGTTTTATGCATACAAAGACATTAAGAAAATGACTAGAAAATCCACAGAATTTTTCCTGTAGAAGAAATTATCTGCAAATTGTACATTTGGTAAGTGTTTAGTGACAGAATATGTGGAGAAGCCTTACAACTCAACAACAGAGCAACCAGCCAGCTGAAGAAGATTTGAACAGACATTTCTCCAAAGAATGTGTATAAATGGTCAGTAAACACGTGAAAATATGCTCGAGGTCACTAGCCATCAGGGAAATGCAGACCCACCCACCATGCAATGCCACCTCACAGCCACTAGAATGGCTAGAATAGAAAAGGACAGGCAATAATAGCAGATGTTGGGGAAGAGATGGAAAAAAATTGAACCCCCCATTCATTGTCTAGAATGTGAAATGGTGAACCCGGTGAAGTTCTGGAGTGATGGGGGGGTGTCTGGAGCCGATGGCCAAGAAAGAATTCTTGAAGACGTCTTTGGTGCAAAAGGATTTTATGAAAGCGCGGGGACAGGACCCATGGGTAGGCAGAGCTGCGCTGGGGTCCTGATGGGTCACTCATTACATACCCTCAGGTTGGCAGTGGTGGGGAGGCAGGGATAGTTAGTCTATAAGGAATTTTGGAAGCAAGGTTTCCAGAACCTTGAGGGTCAAGCTGTTGCTAGGGAAACACCATTTACTACCATTTAGTAAAACCTCCATCCTGAGCCTCTCAGATGGGTAGTAGGGGCCTTAAGGCTGGGGCAAGATTGCCGCAAATGTCCTGGGGCAGCGGAGATAAAGGAAGTAGACTCACAGGGTCCTGGAGGCTGGGACAATGTTAAGCCAAGATTCCCTTCTGCCCCCAGCAAAGTGTCATCAGGAGGCAGCTGAGCGCCCAGAGGGAGGTCACTCTGCCTGTTTCAGGGACGTGTCAATGGGTTGTAGGCTGTAAGGTAAATTTTCATTTGCCTTAGTTTCCCACGTCACCATGGCATGCACTTAAACCCTTTTCCCGCGTGCTTGGGTGGTGGGAGGTCTGAGGAACGTCATACTGATCTCACCTGGGGGGGGTGCCATTAGCCTGCACCGTGCCCTCAGCCCGCCCCACGCCCCCTCATCAACACCACCTTGGAAAACATTTGGCAGTTCCTTCTAAAGTCCACGGGACGACTCTGAATTTCTACTCTCAGGTGTACATCCAGGAGAATGGAAACAGAAGTGTGCATGGCAGGCGCTGCGTGCCATGCTGATCGCGCTGTTACTTGTCACGACCAGCCCAGACTCCCGCCAGCTGGAGGACCAGTAAGGAAAGTGTGTTATATCCACGTCCGTCTATTGTTCAGGCATAAAATGAAGTACTGATTTGTGCTGCAGTTTGGGTGAACTTTGCAAGCCTTGGGCTAAATGAAAGAAACCAGCCACAGTGGCACACACACAATTATATTTATATGAATTCCCCAGAATGTGCGGATCTGTGGAGGGGTGAGGGCAGGAAGCATGGGCGGAGAGGGCGAGGAGGAGTTGGGTTTCTTTCCGGGGTGCTGAGAATATCACAGATTTAGGTAGTGGCTACTGTACAACCTGGTGAATACATTAAGAACCATGGAATTGTACCATTTAAAATGCTGAACTTTATGGGGCATGAATCATATCTCAAAAAGGTAAACGCAGAGTCAAATTAAAGGGTGAATAGCCAACCAGAAATTATTTGGCACATTTACAGCAAAAAGTCCCTACCCTTAACAGACATGAAGAGCTGTTGAAATCCATTTCAAACACCACTAGAAACATCAGCAAAGACGCAGAAAGACAGCCAACAGCCACACATAAAATGAGAAAGAAATTTAAAAGCAGGAAATAGATGAACTTCTATTTCACTAGTAAATTAGTAAATTAAAAAGCAGTGCCGATCATTGATTTCTGTGATAGTCCTTTGTGTGTGTGTATGTATGTGTGTGTGTGTGTTTACATTCTCCACAGTGTGTGTTAGTTTTCTATTTTTGAATCAGGAAAACTAATCTTTCAGGGTATGTGATGCCATTAACTCAGGCCTTGGGGACGGTTCTGGGAGCTGGGGGGAGGGGCTCGGGTTCGCCCCCATTTCTGGGGCACCTGCCTGCAAGGCGCTTTATGCCGCTGACCTCACGTGACCCTGAACCTTCATGCATGGGAGACATGTGCCCCCCGTGACCTTGGACCTTCATGCACAGTGCACGGGGGGGAGATACAGAGGCCTGGGCACACGCATGTGATTCGTCATGGCCATTGAGCCAACAGCTGTGTTGGAAAGCAGATCGCCAGAGGTCCCCATCTCCTGCCATCTTTGTCCCTGTTATCCTGGACACGGACAGTCCTCCATCAGCAGCCGTCCCTGAATTGGCTGTCACAGAGGCACTGGGATGAGGGGATGGGTGGCGTCCAGGTGGGTGGATGGAGGGAGTCAGGTGGAAAGAACCTGGGCTCCACAGCCCCTCACAGGGGCAAAGGCACAATCATGAGTCGACGATGGCCATGGGGCCAGGACAACCTGGGGATGAGAGCCCTGCCTCGGATTCCAGGAGGGCGGGGACACAGGTGAGAGCAGTTGTGAGCAGTGGAAACAGAGACAGAATGGCAGCAAGGACTTGGGACCTGGCACAAAGTCAAGGTGCAGCAGGTGGGCGTCTGAGGAATGGGGGCGCACGGGTGGGGAGGCCCCTTGGGAAGGGCTGGGTTCTGCAGAGTTCTGCTCCTGACGATAGCCGGGCCCGCGTGGGTGTGAGAGCATGTGTGCCTGTCATGCGTGTTAATGTGAGCACCCGTGAGTCCTGTGCGTCTGCCTGTGCCTGTGTGCCCGTGCGACCGTGCAGGCATGACGCCTGCACCAGTCAGCTGAGCGTGGCGCCACCAGCCCTGCCTGGGAGCATGATCTCTCCCTGCACATGCACAGCTGGTGCCACTTCCGCGTGGTCTTTTGAGCCTGGGCTTCCTGACCCCAAACTGGAGCTAATGATCCCAAGGTAACTACTGCTCCTGTGTGAAGGACCCTGTCCTGGGTGCACAGGCCTCGGGACCCTTTCACCGTGATCTGTTCATGAAGGGCCACTTCGGTGGTGCCAGGGCGCAGACCACCCCGGCCTTGATCTCTGCCCTCCCCCCTGGGGTGAGTTCATCATTGGAATTTGCGTCTTCCCAGCTCCCTACACTGGGAGGGGGCCGGGGCAGGGCAGAGCCGCCTGCATCCCGGTGTCCTCGCCTGTCCACACTTGGGGATCTTGGTGAGGACGGTGCGAGGTGGCCCATGCAGCACGGTCCCGGCAGGGCCTGGTGCGTCGTGGGGCCCTGAATCCGGCCACGGACAGGTGTCACTGTAGAAAGAATGACAGTGCCCACAGGCAGCCCAGTCTCCCGTACATGGAGGGTGTAACTTGCTTGGAGTCACATTGAACGCACAATGTTGACTTTTACTTTTCCCATTTAGCATGAGGTCACTAGACCCTGTCATGCCATTAATGCTTTTATGGCTGTAGATGTGCTGAAAGGTTTCTGTGGCTATTTGTGCGACAGAGTGACCTAGAAAAGGGGACGCTGCGCTGCCCCTTCCGTGTCCCTTGCCGACGACCTGAAGGTGACGGAGAGCATTTGGGAAGCATGGCCCTTCTTGCTGTGTCTCAGCCCCCTTGTGTAGGGGCAGCGGGTCAACTCCATTCTCTGCACCCGGGCGGCTGCACTGGCCCTAGTCACCATGACAGTAGACCCTCGGCCACCCTGAAGCTCCAGGGACACGAGCCACCCCTTCTCTTGTTCTGCAGTTACAGATAGAGCAGAGCATGTCTGTCAAGTAAAACGGTAAATTTCTATTTCTGGGCAGTTAATAGGAAATGCACATTTGAAGGATTAAAAATGTTTTCCCAACTTTTCAGCCAGAGTTTCATCCTTTTATTTTTGGGAGTGAGGTATTGGAAGCACAGGGTCCCCAGGCAGAAAGACAGGCTTACCACGAATGTGGCAGGGCCCCAGTCCCACAGCAGCGGGGCGCCTGGGAAGTGGGTTAAAATGCTTGGTCTCAGGCCCCCGCCCAGACCTACTAAACCAGAAGCCGGGCTAGGGGAGGGGGCCCTCCAGGTGGTGAGCTCTAGTCTCAGGTTTCAGAGCCTCCGATTTACAGCACGGAGTCGAGGATGAAATCCCCGAATACACAGTTCAGCACACACGCACAGATAGTTCCAGGCTCTCTGTGTGACCTGCTCAGAAAAGAGCAGTTAGCTGGTTGTCCCTGAATGATGGACAGCTTGCACTTCTCTGCAGCCCGTCTTTGGCCCCCCATCTTGTAACATTGCTCCGTTTCTTTGTTCTTCAAGTGCGGGTACATCCCTGATAACACACAGTTGCAATGTGCTTGTTTTCAAGTTTTAAGGAGATGGTGTCATTCCTCTTCTGATCTGCATGTGCCCAGCACGATGGTTTGCCTGTTGCTATCACAGCGTCCGGCTGCGTCCCTCAGGCCCCCCACAAACCCCCAAAGTTCGTGTTTTCCTCCGGAGATGTTCAGAGGTTGCACTTTCCCAGGACTGGTTTCCGTGTGCTCTCAAGTCCATTGGCACAGATCTGTTCCTGGCATCATCCTAGTTTTCTTTTCACCGAGGTTTCTGTGATGAGGGTCTTTTTTATGTTCCTGGTGTTTATTTATACTTTCTCCCCTTTAAGACCCTTCATCTCTGCAAAGGATTGTCCCTGTTTGTGGTCTCTTTAAAGAACCCATTTGGCTTTGTTGATTCTTAAGACTGAATACTTGCTTTCTATTTAATTTTAGACTTTTTTTTTTACTAACATCATCCTCATATAATATTTGAGCTTATTCTGTAGTTTTTTATCCAACGTCTTAAAAAATATTTTTAATGCTTATTTATTTTTGACAGAAAGAGTGTGAGCAGGGGAGGTGCACAGAGAGAGGGAGACACAGAATCTGAAGCAGGCTCCAGGCTCCAAGCTGTCAGCACAGAGCCCGGCATGGGGTTCCAACCCACGTACCTCGAGATCATGACCTGAGCCGAAGTCAGATGCTTAACTGACTGAGCCACCCAGGCGCCCCTTTTATCCAACCTCTTCAGTGGGATTCTTAGCTTTTTATTTGCAGCCTCCCTTCCTCCTATTGAAGTATTTTTGAGGCCATCAATTTCCCATTAAATATGGTGTCCACTGTACCTCCCAAGTGTTGGCAGACAGTGTTTTTATTATTTATGTATTAGTATTTCACACATTTTAATGTTTTCTGGTATTTCATTTCGAGTCATGGCTTACTTAGACACATGGGAACATCTTAATACCCTTTCTCTACTGACGTATATTTTAGTTGAATTGCGGCCGAGTGACTGCTCTGTATGGACGTGAGCCTGAGACACCTTGAAGCCCGTGTTGGCCTTTTGCAAATGCTGCACGTGCACCTAGGTGAACATATACGGGACGAAACAGTTTGCTAACGGTGTTGTTCAATCCTCCTTCATCTTTGCCAAGTGTCAGCTTGATCTGCTACTAAGTGAAAAGCGGTAGCTGGACACCAGCCCTTCTGATGATGCATTCTTGATTTCTCCCTGTAGTTCTGTCCATTCGTAACTTACGTATTTGGACTCACTTTTTGTTGGCAGGGCTCAGTGCTTGTGTCCCTCACCCTGCCATTTCATGTGTTGGAAGGGAACAGCCTGGGTGCTGGTGTTAGGAGGTGGGGCCCCCACAGTGGGGTTAGTGCCCTTGCAGGAGGGGCCCCAGGCAGCCGGTGGCAGCCAGAGTGGGGGGCCTTCAGCAGCTCCCAAACCTGCCAGTGGGGGCGCCTGCAGCTGTGAGGATCCAAGACGGTCTTCTTGGTCCGTGTTGGAGCTGAGCCGACCCAGACCGAATCTTCCTGATGAATCAAAGCCGTTGTCACTGTGTGTGACTCCCACCGGCCTTAGTGGCACTTGCCATAGTGAAGGTCATCTTGCCAGGTGTTTGTGTTTCTTTCCCGTGTTCTCACCTGCCTGCGCTGGTCGCCATCACCGCGCTGCCTATGAACCACGGCTTCCTCCATCCCGCCTGCCTCACGTGCCCCTTGTCACTCTCCACGTGCCTCCGATCCTTTCTCTGGGTTCACGTTCCTTTTCTTCCCGACGTGTATTTAGGGTTTCACCTCTGTAGGCTTATTGCTGCAATTCCCTTGGGTTTTCTGGAAATGTCTGTATATTATCCTCATCCACGAAAATAACCTGTAAACTACGAAGTTCCTGGTTGGGAGCTATTATTTCTCAGGGCTTCCAAGCTGTATGTCCCTTGGTTGGGGTTTCTCGTTGCTGCCCTCTGTAAGTCTGCTCCTGGCCCCCCATGGTGGCCTGTTCTTCGGTCTGGCTGCCCCTCAGATGTGTGCACAAGAGCCTGCTGGCCGCTCGCGCTTCTAATGATGCCTTACAAAGCACATTCCTCATTGTCCCCCGCTCTGTGTGTGATCATTACAGAGTCTCAGGTCCTTGAGGGGCTCCACGCACAGACTGCTTTTCCTGTTTGCTTCCTTACATGGCCAGCGTCCCCACCTTCCAGGCGGAAGACTTTCTAATGTGCAGGACAGGACGGGGGATGGAGGTTCCTCTCTGGTGGAAGCAATTCACTGGAAATTTTAGGCACTGGGTCCCCGAGCGCCTGGGCCTCCAGGGTTGGGGATCAGGACAGGCTGGCCCGACATCACAGTGTTACCTTCTGTGGGAAGAGCAGGCCAGCGGCCACTTACTAACTGCCTGGTGTCATTGAGACCAGGCCATCCCCACACCCCCTCACTGTCCCCCAGGGGCTCTGGACTGTTTGTGAGCAGCTAAGATCCAATCAAGCCTTGTGTGTCGCAATTGATCCTGGCCTGTCTATTATTCTAGAACAGTCTCCATGCCTTTTCACATGAAAGGAAAGTTTTATGTGATCTCCTGAGGGGGAGTGGTTGGAGGCTGCTCCAGGGCCCACATCTGGTGCATTCTCTCCCGGCACAGGCTGTGGCTGGGCTGCTGCTTTCTCTCAGTGGGCAGGGTGGAGGCTGGGGGGGCATATCATGGCCTGGTCTGCAGGGAGCAGCACCTCGTCTTCACGGTGGGCAGGGGTCAGCCTCCTGTTACAGATGGCAATGTCGAGGCCAAGCATGAGGGGCTGTGGCCTGCACCTGGGCAGGTGGAGGCCTTGTTCTGGAAAGGGGTCCGTGGCCCAACCAACTCCGTGGGGAGTGGGAGGCCCGACCCTGAGCTCTGTGGGGTTTTGCCAAGTGATCCGCACCCCCCGGCCCTGGAAACCACTGTGGAAATCAAGGTGTGCCTGGTGGACAGGTGCACTCACAGGTGCAGGTGTGCACACAGGTGGGGGGGCAGTGCGCACTGTTACCTCTGGTGGCCCACAGCCAGGTGTGGGAGATGCGCCAGCCTTCTCCTGTGCCCCCACTGGGGACAGAAGTGCGTCCTCGGGGTTTTGGTCCCCCTTCAAGGTGACCTGTTTCTATGGGGGACTTGAATGCATGTGCGGCAACGACGCGGGTACCCTGCTTGGGGAGGCTCAGGGCGCAATGCTGGTGGAAGAGGCTGGACTGTCTGGGGGGGGCGGGGACAGGGAGGCTCCACCCTCTCCCTCAAACAACATACATGGATCGGGGTGGGGTGAGAAATGCGCTTGAACAGCACCCCGAATTCCCCCGGGACGCCAGGAGCCGGGCTCAGTAAATGTAAACCCAACAAACGCTCAAACTGGCTTGCTTTCCTCATCCTTTTCCTAACTTGTCTTGACCACGAAAGATCTATTGTTACTGTCACGATGTATATTTTCCTATCGTTGCAGGCCAAAGTCCTTCTGTACGTTGATGTATTCCCTGGTCCTCACAGCAAACCTGAGATGTGTTAGCAGTCATTAAACCTCATCACATTAATTTACATTATTCTGATTACAAAAATTTGTCATAAAGCTTTTGTAAATGCGGAAACTTGTGCAGGAGGGAAAACGTCCACATTCTCGCCCACGAGAGACTGTGCACATGGCTTCATGCACTGATGCCATCCCAGGAACTTGGGCTGCGCTGTTCCTGGGCTGTCTGCACACACTGGCCAGGGCTGGGCCCCCGGTTGGGTGCGCCGGCAGCCACGGGTGATCGGGCAGCTTGCCCTGATATGGTGGCTTAGGGCCCTCCATGCTGTCAGACTCAACGCACCTTAATCCACTAGCATCTGCCAGGTCCCTGCCTGGGGCTGAGCCCAGGGCCCCACGAGTGGGATGTAACAGTGAATGACAAGTGGCCTTTGTGCTCAGGAGTTCACAAGGGAGGGTCACGGACATGGAGTCCACAAGTTTCCTGGGCTGCTGGGAAAAATAACTCTGGACCGGGTGGGTGTACTATAAAAGAAGTTCGTTCTCTCACCACCTGTCGGTCACAGGTCCGAATCCAGGTGCGGATCTGGGGGGGTTGCCGCTGCCTTGGAGCCTGCGGGGGACCCCTTCCCACCTCTGGTGGCCTGGGCATGCGGGCTTGTGACACTGTGGCTGCTTCCCTCGAGGACCACCCTGAATGCAGGATGGTTACCTCAGGGGCCTTAACTACTTTCACCTGTGGAGACCTTATTCCGAGTAAGGTCACATTCTTTTTTTTTTTTTTTTTAAATTTTTAATGTTTATTTATATTTGAGAGAGAGAGAGAGACAGAGCATGAGTGGGGGAGGGGCAGAGAGAGAGGGAGACACAGGACCTGAAACAGCTCCAGGCTCTGAGCTGTCAGCACAGAGCCCGACGCGGGGCTCGAACCCACGAACCGCGAGATCATGACCTAAGTGAAAGTCGGACGCTTAACCGACTAAGCCACCCAGGCGCCCCAAGTAAGGTCACATTCTAAGGCTCAGGTGGACGTGTTTTCTGGGGACCCTGTGCCACCACTGCAACACAGACATGGAGGAGCTGCCGGGCAGAAGGAGTGTCGAGGGGCTCCTTCGACACCCCTCTCCTTGGGGTGGACACAGGGTCCCAGGCTGGGCCGGCTGGTCAGAGATCTCGGGCTCCGGGCACAGGGACCGGCCAGGAGCAGGGGTGTGGCCATGGTGGGGCCAGAAGGGCTCTTGGTGGAGGTGCGATCACATGTGCAGAAGGGGACCTTCCCCTCCAGCGGTCAACCCAGGGTAGGAGGCCGGGGCCACAGGGCCGTCCTTGCTGGCAGGCGGGTAGAACTGGCCTGGGGATGCCCCGGGCACAGAGGGCACTTCCGTGTTGTGTCACCCCTGCTGCCACAGGGAACACAACCTTGGGACAGCAAGGGAACCAGCCCCACTGCCCTGGCTTCTGGTGCTCTGGCCACTGCAGCTGGCAGAGCTCTGCAAGGCTGGGGAGGTTTGGAGGTTTGGTCCTTGGCCGTGCGGGGAATAATGAATCACCAGGAGGGCTGCGGGTGGCGGGCAGGGGTGCGGGCAGGGGTGCAGGGAGGGGTGCAGGGCAGAGGTGCAGGCAGGGGTGCAAGGCAGGGGTGCAGGGAGGGGTGCAGGGCGGGGTGCAGAGCAGGGATGCTGGGCAGGGTCACAGGGCAGGGGTGCAGCCAGGGGTGCAGGGAGGGGTGCAGAGCAGGGATGCTGGGCAGGGTCACAGGGCAGGGATGAAAGGCAGGAGTGGAGGGGAGGGGTGCAGGGCAGGGATGAAAGGCAGGGATGCTGGGCAGGGGTGCCTTGAACACAACATTGCTTTTTCAGGGCTTCCTCAGAGTTTTCCTCAGGGCGCGTGCGCCTGGAACACGCCTGGGGAACACTCCTAGGAGGCAGAAGGAAGCCTCTGTTTTTTTCAGAGCGAGGAATGGATAAGACCCTCCCTTCCTCCACGGTTCAGGGAAAAGGTGCAGGCGGCTTGGGTGGCGGATGGGAGGGAGGGCCTAACCCTAACCCTAACCACCCCCCGCCCCCCCTCCCCCAAGGTCCTGGCAGGAGCCCGCGGAGGCCTGGACGGAGGGCTGAGCGGAGGCGCAGGAGGACTCTGCACCGGGCGAGTCCGGGGGCCTGGGAGGCAGGCTGCGGGGCGCGCAGGGAGGGATCTGCAGTGGGCCAGCCCCCGGCGACCCCGCCCCGGCCCCGCCCCCCGGCCTGCGCGCCGCAAGTGTCCCCGCTGAGCACCCTTCCCGGTGCGGGGTCGCACCGGCAACCCTGCCCGGGTTTTGGTTTTCCTGTGAATCCCAGATGGCCTTCTCAGCCTCTGGCTCCTATATTTAACCTATTTAATGAGATTTCTTTTCCAGTAATTCCTGAAACTGGTAATCTCTAATTGGGTCAAATTCTCTACCCACAAGCCAGCGATGCTATTTTTAGCGCAAATCCTCAGGCCGAAGCTTCCCTGCCTCTTCTCGCAGCTGTCAGAGCCGAGATGCCGCAGTCGGCTCAGGCCTTCTTTCCCGGGTTCGCCGGGCGCGCGCGGGGCGAGCCTCCCGGACCTTCAGCCCCGACCCGCGGGGGACGGCTGAGCCCAGTGCGCTTAATGCCGCTGGCCCCGTCCGGCGCCGCTGTAGATACGAGTGCGCAGGCCTGTCCGGTGGCCTTTTGTCCCCACTGGGGATCGTCCCCAGGAGAGCACATCCTAGAGCACTGTTTCCTGAACTACAAGGTCCCGGGAATGTCCCCAGGGAGCCAGCGGACTGGCATGAAGTGGAGTTCATGGAGAATCCCGTCCTGTCCTCATTCAGCCAGGGACCCTGCTTGGCGTGCTCGGTTCCCACTGCCTCCAGCGAGGGGGACAACCTTCGATCCCTCCAGCGATCCCTCCAGCGGATGCTGCCCATGTCCCCGCCTTTCTAACTGCTGGGCTGTGTGTTCCTGGTGGGCAGGGTGGGACCTGGATCACCGCTGTGTTTTCAGAACCGGGCACCTTGGGTCGTCCTGAGGTTGCCCTCAGTGGCCCTGGCTTCTGGGCATCTGACCAGAGCCCCTGATTGAGGCATCTGGGTCTCCGGCATGCAGGGCCAGGGAGTCGCTTTAGGGCAGAGGCCAGCTGGTGTTCGGGGTGGATGGCCTGTCTCTGGGCTCAGCGGGTCCTCACGGGACCCCACAGCCAGGAATGCCGGAGCCCCCTGTCCTTAACAGCAGGGATACCGCGAGGGGGAACAAAGCCTCCAGCCTCTCCCCATCAAGATCTCTGTCAGTGGGGTCTCCTTCAGGGCCTGTTCTGGAAGGTTCTGGCTTCTGCCAGAGCCTTGGAGAGGAGGACATTCAGCCTACACTCACCTTCCCTTCCAGCCTCAAGCCCAGACAGGAGGTCATGCCTGACCTCAAACAATTTCCCGTGCATAGGCCTGGCTTTGGTCCAGATGCAGCCCCTCTCTCCACCCCGTCCCCCCCAGGATGCCACGTGGGACCATGCAGTGTCCTTCCTGCCAGAGCAGTGGGGACGTGCTTCTAAATCAACGGGCAGGGGCTGGAGCAGCTTCAGAGTGGCATGTGTGTCCTAACTGTGCTCTCGGAAGATGTTCAGGGCAGGACGGACTCCCCTGACCCCACCCGCACGACCACGGCCTGGCCAAGAGTCCCCTCCCTCTCGGAAAGCACCTTCCCAGAACCCAGCTGCTTCTCAATTTAGTAGAAAGAAGTCTCAGCTCACAGGAGCCAGAAGGGTACACACTGGCCTCTTGAGGGAGGTGTGGTTATATGTGGGAAGAAGGCTGTGCCTTGGGATTCCCATATGGGCACAGGTGGGCCCAAAGGAGGCCTCTTCTCCACCTGAGACCACCCACCACCGCCTCCCCCAGGGGCTCACTAGACCCCTCATGGAGCCGGGGCCTGTGTTTGCCCTGCCTGGCCCACGGCCAGCATCCATGGGGACACGGACCTAGCACAACCCCTGGCTTTGGGGAGAAGAGGTCAGCCCCACTGACCCCATGGCTGCATTTGTTGTGCGGGGACCCTGAGTCTATGCCTCTGGAGCTGGGGGTCCCACCTGTGCCCTCTGTCTCCCGTAGCCCCCACTTTGTTCTGGGGGCTCAGCCTGATTCCACCCACCCCAGAGGGCTGGCCAGAGGGCACATCCCATGGCTGCTTTCTGTGGGAGCCCCTGGCACCATCTGGAGCACACGCTGTCTGTGGGACTACTGGGCTGGGCCTCTCCCACGGGCCAGGGGTCCTGGGCTGCTCGGTGCTGGATCCTAGCAACAAGGCGATTGCCTGTGTGCCTGTCACACACACCTCCCCCTGCCAGCCGGGTCCCCCTGTGGATCAGGTGTGCAGTCAGCCGTTATCTGGTGCCCATTGCTGAGACTCTGGCACAGAGGTGAGGGTGCCCCGTCCCCGAGACCTGGGAGCTCAGGGCCCGGCAGAGGAAAGTGGCAGGGCGGGCTGGCTGGCTGGCAAGGCGTGGGGACAGTGACGTGTAAAGGGGCAGATTAGCGAGTCCCTCAGCCATGTCTGCTGTGTGGCTCTGTGATCACCCACCTGCCCTTCTAATTGAAGCCCCCACTCTAGCCGGAGGAGCCCCTCAAACTCTGTTCCAGCCTCCCTGGCCACGTGCCCCGTGTGGTCAGCTTCAGGCTGTGGCATCCCCAGGCCTCCCCACTGTGGGTCTGAGAGGGCGGCCACTTGCCATCCGGTGTGGTCCGAGTCAGCCATCTGGGCCATCAGTGAGGAAAGCAGACGTGGTCTCACTTTCGGGCTGGGGTCCATCTGTCCTGAATAGGCCCTCCCACCGTTTCCAATCACCGTGCACCCTGTGCTCGTGGGCCTGCATGTCCCCGAGCCACCATCCTGCCAGGGGATGGGGGGAGGCTAAGCCCCCAGGTCAGGGCTCCTCCTAATGACTGACAGGCCCCGGGCCCCCAGCAACAGCTCTGACGGATGAAGCTTTCCCGAGTGTGGTTCCCTGTTGGGTACCGGCTGCCTCTTCTCTTCCCTGATCCACCTGCATTTCCACGAGTGTGTCCGACAGATCCGCAGGGACTCTCTGTCCCAAAGTACAGAGTGGGAGCTGAAAGGGACTTCATCTGGAAGCCAGATGTCTGGCAGAAGTCCAAGGAGCTGGGGGACACGCCCCGACAGAAGCCGGCTTACCGCGCCTTCCCTGGCGCCTTCAGCCTCTGTCCCAAGTACTGACATTAGGCTCCAAGACTTAGCGTGACACTTGCCCGTTCCCATGTGCACAGAACACCGACTTGTCAGACAGAGCAGCTGGCTCTACTCCGTGCTTATGAGGTGCAGCTTCGGGCCTCTTGGCCCACGACCGCCCCATGAGCAAGGCGCTGTCACATCCCCACTGCATGGAGGAGATGAGGCACAGAGAGGGTGAGTAACCTGCCCAAAGTCACACAGCTGGGAGGCGGGGCACACGTCTGCACGCTTAGCCAGCACACCACACAGCCCCTGGGGAGGCAGTGACGCTGGACCAGGCTCCAGGCTGGGCCCATGCCACAGCATGCCCACTCACGATGCAGGCCAGTTCGGGGGGTTCCTCTGAAGGCCGGAGTTAGCTTTACTCTGCTCACCTCCCGTGGGGATCTGGTGCTTGTGGGAGGGACAGAATTTCCAGACTGCATCTGCACAGCCACTTTGCTGTGGGTCAATATTTACCTGTGTAACAGGTGGCGTTAGCCAGGGTACACCATATGCTGGGCCAGGGCTGCTCCTGGGGTTTGAACAGCAGACGGTTATTCTCGGGACTGTGGAGGCCCAGAGGGAGCCTGGGGTCACAGTGTCTCCCAAGTTCCCTGGGAAGGCGCTGGCAGAGGGTTGTGGGGGGGGGAGCCTCCTGCCTTCTGGTGGCTTCTTGGCTTCTGGAAGCTTGGCTCTCTCCCTGTGTGTCTGTCTCCAAATGTCCCCTTTGTGTAAGGACACCAGTCATGCTGGAGGAGGACCCACCTCGTCTGAACGACACCTGCAATGACCTTCATCCCAAAGAAGGTCACATTCTCTGGTACCACGGGGATTGGACTTCATCGTATGATTAAACTGATGACACGTATGAGGGCAGGGGCCATGGGCTCCCCAGTGTGTCTCAGACAGCCTGTCCTTCATCCCAGCAGACGGCTTGTCTTTCAGCCCAGCAAACGGGACCAGAGAGGATGAACGTACTGGCAGTCCTGCCCCCATCCCCACCCCCACTCCCTGGGGGACTGACCCCTTCAGTCTCTGTGACCCCGGGCAGTGCACAAGCCTCTCTAGGCCTCTGCTTCTTCAGCAACACAGTGAGGACGCAATATCTCCTTTTCAGATAGCCGCGGAACAAATGGGATGAGGGACAGGAAAGTGGCCTGTGGCCTTGGGCGATTTAGTAGGACACGCACCTATGGCAGTGAGCAAAGTGTGCTCTGCCTGTTTGGAACCTCTTTCCGCTGACCCCCACAGAGAGCAGGCTCTTGGAAAGAGGTGGGTGCCAATACTGCCCAGTGGTTGTGTTGGTGAAGGAGGGGGGCGCTGTTGACTTGTGAACATGGCCCCGGGACACTGTCATGCCTTCATTCTCGGGTGGCTCGCCCAATTTTCGGACATCATTCAGGTTTCCTTTCCTGATCATTAGGACATAAAACCACACTGCACAGTTAACAAGAGAGTGTACTCTTGATAGTTGATGCCTGAAAGATCGTGCGGACTTTGCTACCACTGGGGATAGGTGGGGACGAGATGAGGAAGATGGGCACTTTGCCACATCAGCCAGAAACGGGGAGGGGGGGACTTCTAGGCCACCCCTTGCCACAGGGGCTGCCAGTTCCAAGAGGGGACAGGGACAGGGGACAGGTGATCAGATGGAGCATGGGTTACTAGGGGGATTGGGGAGCTGGGTGGGGAGCGGTATGGTGGTGGGGGAGTCAGGAGGGCTTCACAGAGGAGGCGCCCTGCATGGGGAAGCCTGTCCAGGAGGAGGGGAGGGGTGGACACTGAGTACGTGCTGATGCTGGCTGGCAGGGATGTAATGGTGAAGGCTCCTGGCCGGGCAGATTGTGAGGCACTCTCTCTACAACCATCAGAGTTGATGTGTGACCACTTTGTGCAGTTTACAAAAATATGGCCTGACGAATACCGATTCCCCATGTTCTAGACCCTGAGTCCATACAACAACACAGGGCCAGGGACTTTCGCCCCGAGCTGACTGAAATCCCTGTAGTGCCTCTAACACAGACCCGTGCCTGGGCCACACCGGCTGTGTCCTGGTGTCTGGAAGTCACCTGGGAAGGACTAGCCTCCTGGGCTCTGTGATGTTATGGGACCCCCCCCTGTTCCTAGTCCTTGTATATGGGGGGGGGGTGGATGAGAAGTAGAGGGACATAATGGAGGGGTCAGGGGTTTTGCCGAGGGGCCCTGACTTCTCTGCAAGCCTCCCGGAGCCAGCTGCTTACCCCTCCTGGGGTGTCAGGGCCGACAGAGGCACCTGCCTCGGGGGGATCAGGAGCACCAAGGGAGGAGTGCAGGTGAAGCAAGGCCTGCACCAAGCCCCTTCTCCTGGAGGGAGTGAGCAGAAGCCGTGGCACAGGAGTCGCTGGGTGGGACCCACGGTCGCGTTTCTCCTACTGGAAGAATGCGTGCCGCCATCACGTCTGTTTCCAGCGCCTCCCCTCACCCACCCAGGGCGCTGTCTCCCACCCCACCCCTGCGCCCACAGCTTCACCGCCAGCCGGGACTCTGGCCTGGCTCGCGGGGCAGCCAGGAGGCCACGGCCAGAGCTCCCAGGATTCGAACGGCCCCCGGGGGTGGGGGGGACACGCGCACAGCCAGCCGCGCGAGCGTTCCGCGAGGGGGCGCCACGACGGCGGGAGGGCAAGCCGCAGGCCCCGGGGTCCTCGGGGTGCGCAGCTGGACACCAGTCCGGCCCGGGGAGCCTCTACAGCGGAGGGGCCTGCTTCCACCGAGGCTCACACGTTTGACGGGATTACGCCCCCTATCCCTCCCCGGGGCTCCGCGCAGGACTCCAGCGTTCTCCTCGCCCCGAGAGACGGCCCGGCGGGGAAACTGAGGCTCGGTGCGCGGCGGGGCGCCCGCGTCACGCGGCCCCTCGTCTCGGCGCTCGGCCGGGCTGTCGCAGCGCGGCCGCCGGAGTCCCGCGGCCCGGGGCGGGCCGCGCAGTGCGCAGGCGCGGCGGCGGGAGGGGACGCGCTCGGGGCGCGCGCGCGCGCGGGGCAGCCGGCGCCCCGAGTCTGCCCGCCGCGCCCCGCGCCTCCCGCCCGCGCCCGCCCGCCCCGGCGCCCCGGCCGCCGCCGCATGGCGCTGAGATGGCGGGGGCGCCGCGCGGCCGAGGCGGAGGCGGCGGCGGCGGCGGAGGCGGAGGCGGCGCGGGCGAGCCCGGGGGCGCGGAGCGGGCGGCCCTGCCGGGCGGCCGGCGCGGGCTGCGGGCGTGCGACGACGAGTTCGCGTGCCCCGAGCTGGAGGCGCTGTTCCGCGGCTACACGCTGCGGCTGGAACAGGCGGCCACACTGAAGGCGCTGGCGGTGCTCAGCGGGCTGGCGGGCGCGCTGGCGCTGGCCGAGCTGCTGGGCGCGCCGGGGCCCGCGGCCGGCCTGGCCAGGGGGTCGCACCCCGCGCACTGCGTGCTCTTCCTGGCGCTGCTCGTGGTCACCAACGTGCGCTCGCTGCAGGTGCCCCAGCTGCAGCAGGTCGGCCAGCTGGCGCTGCTCTTCAGCCTCACCTTCGCGCTGCTGTGCTGCCCCTTCGCGCTTGGCCGCCCGGCGGGGACCCACGCCGGCGCGGCTTCGGGGCCGGCGACCGCCGACCAGGGCGTGTGGCAGCTCCTGCTGGTCACCTTCGTGTCCTATGCCCTGCTGCCCGTGCGCAGCCTGCTGGCCATCGGCTTCGGGCTCGTGGTGGCCGCCTCGCACTTGCTGGTCACGGCCACCTTGGTACCCAACAAGCGCCCGCGTCTCTGGAGGACGGTAAGTGCCGCTGCGCGTCCTCGGTCCGGTCTGGGGCACACCTGCCCGGGCGGGACTGGGGACGCCGGAAGCCTGGGGCGCGTCTACAGACTGGGGAGGTGGGGAAACTGAGGCCCTGAGTAGGGGGTGGGGCGTTCAAGGTCACTCAGCGAGCTGAGGACGCAGCGAGGGGCTGCTAGGACCCGGTCTTTTCCAGAGTTACCGTCCACAAAGAGCCCCTGGGTGTGGGATGTGGAGACGCGAGCGTGGAGGGGGCGAGGATTGGCCCAAGGTCAGGCAGCTGGTGAGCCGCCAAGCAGGGCCAGAGCCCCGTTTGGCGCCCTTTGGCTGCACACATCCCGCAGGAGGGACGGAAAGTGGGCGCGCGATGGGCTCCGGGGCGGGCAAGGCTCCCGCTGGCTGAGCGCGCAGCTCCGGGCGCCTCTCCAGTGCGCCTGGACCGCGTGCTGGGCTGGCAGAGTCCCCCTCCTGGCCTGCGGCACCCCAGGGACGTGGGTAGGGGACAAGGATTTGAGTCCTCTACAGCCACAACAGCGCCGGGTTGTGGACCCGGCTCTGGTCTAGAAAGACAACGTTTGCCAAGGTCGAACGGGGCTCTGGTCCTTGCTGCCCCCGCCCTGCCGTGGCCTGACTGAGGCTGGCAGCGACTGAACTTTGTTGTCACTGCCTTCCGGGCAGGCTGGAGAGACACAAGCTGGGACAAGGACGCTACTGCTTCCTGCGGTATCCTCCCCAGCCCCCAGGACCCCGGAGGCTGGAGGCAGATGTCTTTGCCTGTGTGGCTTTCAGAGCCTGGGGTTGGGGTGGGCAGTGCAGCCCAGCCCAGCCCACTGGGGCTTGGAGGGCCCCAAAGGAGGGTTTCATTTCTGTCTCTGGCGGCATTTTGGCAGGAGGGTGGAGGAATCCGAGGGGGTGGAAGAGCCCATCCTGGGAGAGAATGTGGCAGATGGAGGAGGTGGGGGCGATGGGGTGAGGGGAAGCTGGACAGAGCAAGCTTTGAAAAAAGAAGGGGGAAGTGAGGGGAATCAGACAGTGGGGTCTGGGGGGTGCCGAGGATCCATCACCCAAGGATCGAGGGATGCCAGGGACCCACATGGTCAGAGGGGGCGTGAGCACAATGCTGGACCTGCATTTCAGGCCCAGAGAGGCCAGCACATGGGGAGGGGCGGTGAGGAGGAGGGAAGGGGGGAAGGTAGCTGTCAGAGAGGGTGTGGGGGAAGGGGCCTGTGGAGGTGGGGAGAAGAGAGGGAGAACGTAGAGGTGAAAGCCAGAGACAGAGGTGAGGCAGAGAAAAGAGAAGAGGGCCAGATGGGTACCTGCACCTGGGGAGGGGAGGGGGGTTCCTTTCTGAGGGTTCTCCAGCACGCCTCCCTCTTGCCTCTCATGGGCAGCATGTGGTCCTTGCTGGAAGCCCTTAGGAAGGGCTCCTGAGCCCCTCCCCCGCAGCCCTCCCCCCTTGGCTGGCTGGTCCCCACAGCCAGGCCCCCCAGCAGGACAGCCTCCAGGACCAGTGGGGAGGCCCAGCCGCCAGGTCAGCCCCAGGTGGAGACGGTCCTGAGCTGACCTGGACAGGCCCAGGGCCACTCGCGTTCTGGGGTATCAGGGGTTCAGCTGATTTGGTGAAAAGCTGTACTATTGTCTTCTTCTAAAACAAATTTTTATGTAGCTTGTGGTCATTGGTTTTAGAAAATTCAGGGAAAGGAAAGCATCTGTAAAGGTTCCTCGGGCATAGGGAGCTCTGCCCCCAGGGTAAGAGGAACCCCTGCATTCTGCGGGGGAGGGAGCCTATCCAGGGAGCCTCCGTCCTCAGGAGTTCGCCTCCTCAGGAGTTCGCCGCTGCTGGGCAATGCACGCCCTTCCCTCCCAGGGCCTCAGTTTCCCCACCTGGAGGGCTGGGGCACAGGCGGAACCCATTGGAAAAGCACGTATTCAAAGTCTCTTGCTTCCATAGCATTTTGGCTTCTTTAGAATGTTCCTGTTCGAGTCTACAAATGCTAGTAGTGGTGGCCATTCAGAAAAACAGATGGGGGTGCAGAGGAGTGTTGATGAGGGCCTAGGTGTCCCCCAGGCATGGATGAGCCTGTCCTTAAGCAGCTTGGCAGTCTGGCCGGGAGGCACGTGGGGAAGGTGGGACCCCATGTACCAACCAGGCGGGTCCCCTGCTTCTCACTGCTGCTCGATGACGGTGTCCCTGCCACCCTGCAGTGCGGCCTCCTTTGGACACTCTATATTCCTCAGTATCTGGTTTGGGGCAAGCAGAAGCCCTGCGGGGCTGAAGGTAGAGGCCCAAAAGAGGCCGTGCAGTGGGGTGGGAGGGGAGTGACTGAGGCAGTCTGTGCGTGGGTGGGGGGTGACTGAGGCGGTGCAGGGGTGGGGTGACTGAGGCAGTCTGTGCCGGGGCTGATGGCTTTGCTGCACATTCACGGAGTGTCCTGCGTGCTGGGGACAGCTGCTTGGGGCACTGAGACCTGGGTTCAAGTGGGGGCTCTCAGAGCCCCTGCCCCTCCGCAGAGGGCCCTGGGGTTTCCTGCAGCAGCCCTGTACTGCCCTGGTGTGCAGACCTTGGGACGTGGCCCATGTGCTGTGGGGACCTGAGAGGGTAAGAGGACCCAGGGGGCAGTGACTGCACAGCTGACATTGGGGCTGGTGCTCAGCTGCCTTGGCCTTGCCCGGAGGAGCGCCTGCTGCTGCCCTCAAGGCAGAAAGGTTTAGGGACAGGGTCTCATTTCCACTCAGCCCAGCCCCCAGGAGGAGCAGGAAGAGCCCGTCCCTCCTGCCCCTGCTCCCTGCCCACTGGTTGCATCTAAAGTAAGCCATTTGTTTTTATTTAACTGAGCAATGTGTCAGAACTGGAGGCATCATGTTCCAGAACACCTGCGGTCTGGCTGGAGACCTGGGGCCCAGGTGGGGGTGTGGAGGTGGGGTGGTGAGCACAGCTGCGGGGGGGGGG